>NC_067401.1:132028939-132399361 GCF_016432865.1 Antechinus flavipes | reverse complement strand
TCCTTCCAGATGAATTTTGTTATTATTTTTCTAGCTCTACAAAATAATTTTTGGCAGTTTGATCAGTATGGTGCCGAAATGTAAAACAATATAGATAGAATTGTCATTTTATTATATTAGTTCAGCCTACCCATGAAGAACTGATATTTTTTTTCAATTATTTACCTGCCTTTATTTGTGTGAGAAGAGTTTTGAAATTTTCTTCATAGAGTTCCTAGGTTTGTCTTGTCTGGAAGACATTCAAGCATTTTATTTTGTCTACAGTGACTTTAAATGGATTTTCTCTTTCTAGCTCTTGTTACTAGCATTTGTTAATAATAATAATAATTTTATATATACACATTTATATATGTAAGTGATTATTTGTGTGGCTTTAATTTATATCCTGCAGCTTTAATCATTGTTAATCATTTAATAATTGTAAATCATTTCAAGTATGCTTTTGGATGAACCTCTAGGCCTCTCTAAGCAAATCATGATATCCTCTGCAAAGAGTATTGTTTTATCTCCTCATTATCGATTCTAATTTCTTTAATTTCTTTTTTTCTTTTCTTGTTGCTAAAGTTAGCATTTCTAGTACAATATTTAATAGTGGTGTTAAAGAGCAACCTTGTTTCACCCTTGATCTTATTGAGAATGTATTCAGCTTCTCTCCAGTACTAATAATGCTTGCTGTAACTTTTAGATAGATACTGCTTTTCATTCTAAGGAAAACTCCCTTTACTCCTATGCTCTCTGGTCTTTTTAATAGGAATGGTTGCTGAATTTTGTCACAGGTTTTTCAGCATCTATTCAGATTATCAAACGATTTCTGTCATTTTTGTTACTGATATGGTCAACCAATGGCAATCATTTTCCTGATATTGAACTAGCCCTGCATTCCCGGTATAAACCCCACTTGATCATAATGTATTATCCAACTGATAAGTTATTGTAATCTCTTTGCTAATATTTGACTTAAAATGCTTGCATCATTCATTAGGGAGTTTAGTCTGTAAATTTCTTTCTCTAGCTTGGCTCATCTCCAAAATACCACCTAGGTATTTTATTTGTGTCATGGAAGAAATTGGGAGAACTCCTCTTCACCTATTTTCCCAAATAGTTTACATAATATTGGAATTAATTGTTTTTTAAATGGTTGGTAGACTTTACTTGTAAATTCATCTGGTCCTGGAGATTTTTTTCTTAGGGAGTTTTTTTGATGGTTCATCCAATTTCTTTTTCTAAAATGGGTCTATTTAACTAATTTATTTCCTCTTGTATTAATCTGAGCAATTTATATTTTATAAATATTCATCAATTTTCTATTATTTTATTAGATTTTCTGGCATACAGTTGGATGAAATAGCTCCAAATTATTGTTTTAATTTCTTTTCATTGGTGGTAAGTTCACCCTTTTCATTTTTGATGCTGGTAATTTTTTTTTCTAATCCAATTATCCAAAGTTTTCATTCTTTTATTGGGTTTTCCATAAAGCCAATTCTGTTTTATTAATTAGTTCAACAGTTTTTACAGTTTCAATTTTATTAATTTCTTTAAGCTGTAGGATTTCTAACTTGATATTTAATTTGGGGCTTTTTAATTTGGTCATGTTCTAGCTTTTTTAGTTGCTTGCTCAATTTATTGATCTCTTCTTTCTCTATTTTATTCATATAACTCTTTTGAGCTATATAAAATTTCCTCTAAAATCTTGGGTTGCATGCCACAGGTTTTGGTATGTTGTGTCATTACTGTCATTCTTTTAGAGAAAATTATTGATGGTTTCTATGATTTGTTGCTTGACCCACATATTTTTAAGAAATAGATCATTTAATTTCCAAATGGTTTTAAGTCTCTCTTTTCTTTCCCTCACATTTTATTGAATATAATTTTATTGCATCATGACATTTATTTACAAGACATGAGGATACCTTTAGAAATTCTAACCTATGAGTTTCATGATTCCCATAAAACAAGTGCATCAACTTCACACTATTATCAAAAATTAGATCAAAGAAAAGGTTTTGTCTTCTATGAACAATGACAAAGTCTGGTTTATTTGCAGAGCTATTAGCTAGGATAGGACAAAATGCATTCTGACACCTCTCAGTCCTGATATTCATTATCTAATCCAGCTGCCTGTCAGGGGGAAAATATCACCAAAGGAAACAGAACAAACATTTCCAGGGATTCCAGATTCTGATCAAGAACTCTCTTGATGAACATGCTATTTTTACCGTGGTCGGGGGTTCTACATTTATTGATGCTTGATGGCAAAGCTGCCATGCTTTTTTTCTCTTCTCTCTTCCAGGAAAACTCGGTAAGATAGTCACTCTGTGGATCTCATTGGAGATAGCCTGAAAGGGGGCTGCACAAATGGGCTATGTGGTCCCTATTGGGGTGAGAGTGAAGGCCATAGCTAAGGAGGTAAAAGCAATAACAAGGGAGTAATAGCCATTACCAGGGTACTGTGTCAAGCAAAAAACTGTATGCTTCTAGAAACTCAGTCAAACCAACCCTTCCTTGACCTTCTGTGTTTGAACATTTAACTACTTGAACTGACCTTACATCCAGGCCCTAGGAATCAAGCCAATTTCCAGGCAGCAAGTTAGTCTATTAATCAAATCTGTGAATGATGCATTATAGCTCCTTTTCTCTTTGACTGACTTTTATCATTACCATGCACATTTTGTTGAATCTTTTTTGGGGATACATTGAGTACACTGCCTGCCATTCCAGGCAGTCCCTGGGTAAATAACCCAGGAGATTAAAAATGACTTTGATAATTATATTGTAGCTTTCAGCCTCTTTTTTTCAGTACCAATTTACCTCTTTAGTGTAAAACTGTTTAGGGATACTGTTTCAGTGGGGGTGATGAAAACTTGGATTTCCTTTATGTGGGGAATCTCCAGACCATATACTCATCTCCAATCAATGCTTCATCTTCCATTCTACTCCATCACTTTTGAATTCTCTGTATTCACATCATTCAATAAATACTATTCTGACCAAACTTATCAGTGATCTCAGTTGACACATGTGCTGACATTTGAGCAATTCTCAAGTGGTAGCTTGTGAAAACCGCAGCAACTCTCTTTTTCTGCAAGTTTCTTTCCCTGACAATCTTCTCATAGGCTTCCATCAGATTTGCCAAGATGACCACCTCATCTCCCATGGATTCAATAGTCTGGTGCTCCAGGCCTATGATGCACAAATTTTCTCATCCATCCATGATACTTTTCCTGATCTACTGACATCCAGATCCAACTAACAGCTTGAAGTGCACACCCAAGAAAAGAAAACATTTTAACAAATTTTTTTCTGGGATGAATTTTATTTTACAAGTAAAATACTTTCTTTAAACCAATAAGTGACATGCCCAATAGGAGCTTATATTCTCTAAATCTTTTTTTCCTTTGTTTTATTTTTTTCTGGTTCTAATTTTTTGGTTCTTTCCAGATTGTATGATTTATGGAGATTTGTATTTGCTGCTCTCATGCATTATGCTGTGATTTGTAAATTACCACAAGCACTTTTTCTAGGTACAACTGAGTCCAGGATCCCAGTGCCCTTGCTTCATAAGTTAAGGTTTACCACATTGTGCATATCGAGTGCCTACACATTGCCGTGAAACTGAGGCCCAAAACTGTGACCCAGATCCAAAGATGGGTGATGAAATATAGTCTTGTCCTAGGCGTTAGCAAATAGACCATTGTCATCTCCTTTTGATCTGTTGCCTGGATGCTCTTCCCCTCTGTGCCTAAGAAGCCCAGAAGCTACCACTGCCACCACTATTGGTGACGTATTACTAGCTTGTTCAGGAATAGGAATGCTGGACCACAGTCCACTTTCACCAGGATTGAGTAGATATTTTTTGGCCAACCTTCAAAATTGTCTTTGGCGGCAAAAATCTATCTTCCTCTCCTTTTCTGGGTTCTGCCATATGTGCATTTGTCTTGAGGCAATATTAAAAGTTGCTTGTGGAGCTTTAAGGGAGAGTTCAACAGTGACTCATCTATAATCTTGCTGGAACTTAACCTTTTACAAATTTATTTTGATATATTTCTGAGCAACATCTTTTATGAATGGACTCATCTCTTTCTATACTTAATTGGTCATTTTTTTAAATAAAAAAGAAAAAGAAAAAAAAAGAATTTATGATAATTAGGAAATATTTTGATCAGTTCCACAGCCAGATTCTTCTACATCTACAAAGAGGGGAGGGAGATACATTTTTTATTTCACTTCCTTCTCCTTTTCTTACTTTGCCTTTCTTTTCCACTTTTTTCCTCCTCCCTTTCCTCTATATTTCTTCTCTCACATACATTTTCTTCCTTTCCCATATCCCCTTACATTCCATTCCCTCTTCTCCCCTTGTATTCCCTGATCTGCTTTTCTACTCCATTCCTTTCACTTTCTTCACCTTCTATTCCCACACTTGTATACTCTCTTTTTTCTTCCTTTCCTTTCTCAACTTCTTTACTCTTCCCATCCCCTTTTGCTTTTCCTTCACTTCCCTTTCCTTCCCTTTCCTTCTCTCCTCTTCTCTCTTCCAGGGGCAAATGTGATTATAATTATGGAGAATTACTTACCACAAATCTTCCATTTCCCAGGGGCATATCCTAGGTGAAATATTTCCTTTTTCAAACATTTAGTTCCATAAGTTTTAAAGTGCAAGTGAAAAGGTTCATGGTAGTGAAGAGGTGTGAGAATTGGGGTGGAAAATCCCTTCTGGTCTCCGTAGGTACGATAAGAAAGAATTTCCGAGGAAGCTTTATTCCATTTCCAAAATCTAATGGGAATCCACATCAATAGAAAGCAATTGAAATTAATTTGATTATACAAAGAATTTTCAAAGACTATGATTCACAACAAGGTCTGAATAAATAGACCCAAACAAACATTTATTCCAACTTCTTAGGCAAATTTTTTCTGTTATCATCAAATATAATTAAGAGCAATCCCCTCCTAAGGCTTCTAATATTTCTCCTTACAAAACCAGAAATAACTATGCATCAAAAGAACTCATTCAGGAGTCCAACCTGGGATCACAACTGGTCATTTTGAGCAAAAACTACTGCCTCTGTGCAGATAGCTGAAACAAACACTATGCAGGGAGTTTCTTATGAATACAATGAACACATTGCTCATTTTACTTTGCCACATCTTAACACCATAATTCGACTTTGGACAATTATCTCTCACTTCCCTTATGTTGTCATCCAACCAAAGTACTAGACTAATTATTTTAATTCTATTTTAAAGGAAGCACCAGGGAAAAGGTGCTTGTTCCTTCTGAATCTCATGACTATTTACTTGGTTATAGGATAAAAACATTTTGTCATGAACCATTTGTACCCTAACTATTCTCCATGCATTGACAAAAATTTTTCTCAACAGAACAACTGTACTTGGTTCATTCTACTTGGTCCCTGAGGTCAGAAGGAGGAACAGTGGGAAGATATTAAAGAGAGGCATATTTAGGCTTAAGAGAAGGAACATCTTCCCAAATAGAGCTGTCATATAATGGTGAAATGTTTTAAGGTGGAAATAATAAGCAGATGAGATAAGCAGTGACTCAGCAATAAAAAATACATTGGAAAATAATAACTGTAAATGAATTATAAGTAGAAAACATTTCATGTAAAAAAAAAGATCACTGACTAATTTGATAGTCATGTTTTTATCTAAAAAAAAATAAGGAAATAAATGGTAATTGGTAACAGCATCTGCTGAGAAGATGGGTATAAAAAGGTCTCTGAGAGCAGGGGACATCCAAACACAAGAATTTCCCTCACCTGCAAACCAACTCAGAACCTCAATTCACCAACATCATGGTCAGTTCCTGTTGTGGCTCCACCTGTGGTAGCCAAGGCTGTGGCTCTAGCTGTTGTGGCTCCCGCTGCTGCTGCCAGCCTTGCTGCCGCCCCTGCTGCTGCATTTCTAGCTGCTGTCAGCCATGCCGCTGTCGCCCCAGCTGTTGTACTTCTAGCTGCTGCCAGCCCTGCTGCTGCCGCCCCAGCTGCTGTATTTCCAGCTGCTGCCAGCCCTGCTGCTGCCGCCCCAGCTGCTGTACTTCTAGCTGCTGCCAGCCCTGCTGCTGCCGCCCCACCTGCTGTATTTCCAGTTGCTGCCAGCCTTGCTGCTGCCGCCCCAGCTGCTGTACTTCTAGCTGCTGCCAACCCTGCTGCCGCCCCTGCTGCTGCCAGCCATGTTGCCGTCCCTGCTGCTGTCGTCCCTGCTGCTACACAACTTGCTGTAGAACCAACTGTTGCCGCCCAGCCTGCTGTGGCTCTTGCTGCTGAGCTCTACTGAACTCTCATAGCTGTCTGCAAATGCCCACCATCTACATGCTCTTTCAGTCAGGCACCAGATCTTTTCTTCCTCTACTCAAATAGGAGAAGAGGTTGTTCATAGCAAACAAAAATCATGAGACCTATTTTAAAGTGAGCTACTCAACATCCAACTATTATCTTTTTGTTGCCTTCATCTTCTTAAGTGGACATCAAGTTTTTATGTAATTTAAATACATCAAATAAAACTCTTCATAATTCCACCACTGCCTTGTTGTCTTCCTAACATTCTGTCACCAAGTTTTGCTCCTTAAGTAGAACAAAATCAACCATTGGTTTAGTGCACATTGAGATATTCATACTGAGGTTGCAATAATGTTTTTTCCTTAGTTTTCCCATCACATCAATTTCTCTTTGTCTTAGTGTTTGTCCAATTCCAAATAAAACTTCCTGGCAATTAAATGAATCCAGTGATTTGATGAATTTTTTCTTCTTTTGTCTTCTTTGTTGATGCTAGAGAAATTCTAAAAATCACAGAATTGAATATTTTCTAATAGCTTTTTATTTTTCAAAATAATTGCAAAGATAGTTTTCCACACTCATCCTTGCAAAATCTTAGTTCCAAATTTTTCTTCCTCCCTCCTTGCTCCTCCCTGCCCTAAACAAGTAATTAAACATGTGCAATTCTTCTAAACATAGTGTCACAATCATCATGCTGCACAAGAAAACTCAGATCAAAAAGGAAAAAAATGAGAAAGAAAATAAAATGTGAGCAAACAAGCAAAAATACTATGTTGTGATCCACAATCAGTCCCCATAATCCCTCTCTGGATGCAGATGGCTCCCTCAATCACAACTCTATAAGAACTGGCCTGAACTATCTCATTGTTGAAAAGAGCCAAGTCCATCACAGTTGATATGATGTGATGTGATTATCATCCTATAATCTTGTTGTCTGTGTACAGTATTCTTTTGGTTCTATTCACTTGACTTAGTATCAGTTCGTGTAAGTCTCTCCAGAGTTTTTTGAAATCAGTCTGCTGATTGTTTCTTATAGAACAATAATATTCAACTATATTTATATGCCATAACATATTCAACCATTCCAGTTTCTTGCCACTACAAAAAGGGCTGCTATATTTTTACACATGTGGGTCCTTTTCCCTTTTTATGATCTCTTTGGGTTACAGGCCCAGTAGAGACATTGCTAGATAAACAGGTATGCATAGTTTGAAATCTCTTTGAGCTTTGTTCCAAATTGTTCTCCAAAATGTCTAGATCAGTTTACAACTCCACTAACATTGTATTACTGTCCTAGTTTATGCACATCCCTCTAACATTTATCATTATCTCTTCTTGTCATCTTAGTCAATCTTGGAGATATAAAGTGGTACCTCAGAGTTGTCTTAATTTACATTTCTCTAATCAATAGTGATTTAGAGCATTTTTTCATATAACTAGAAATGGTTTTCATTTCTTCATGTGAAAATTATGTATTTATATCCTTTGATGATTTATCAATTGGAGAATGGCTTGTATTCTTAAAATTTGAGTTGATATTCTATATATTTTAGAAATAAGACATTTATCAGAAACCTTGGATGTAAATTTTTCCTAAGTTTTTTGCTTCCCTTTAATCTTGGCTACATTGGTTTCTTTCGTACAAAAACTTTTTAACTTAATATAATCAAAATTATCCATTTTCATTTGATAATATTCTCTAGTTCTTCTTTGGCCATAAATTCCTTCCTTCTCCACAGATTGGAGAAGTAAACTATCCCTTATTCTTTTAATTTGCTTATAGTATCACCCTTTATGTCTAAATCATGAATCCATTTCAATCTTATTTTGGTAGTCATTGTTAGGTGTTGGTTAATACTTCGTTTCTGCCATAGCATTTTCCAATTTTCCCAGTAGTTTTGTCATATAGTGATTTCTAATCCCAGAAGCTATAGCCTTTGAGTTTTTCAAACACTAGATTGTCATTGACTATTGTGTCTTGTGAGCCTAACCTATTTCGTTGACCAACTAATGCTGTTTCTTAGCCAGTGCTTTGTAATGTGATATTTGTAATATGTATAATAATGTAATATGTAATGTTTGGTACAGCTAGGTCACCTTTGCTTGCATTTTTTTTCATTAATTACCTTGAAATTCTTGAACTTTTGTTCTTCCAAATGAACTTTGTTATTATTTTTCTAGCTTTGTAAAATAATTTTTTGTTAATTTGATTGATATAGCATTGAAAAAATGGACTAATTTATATAGAATTGTCATTTTTTTATATAAGCTCAGCCTACCTATGAGTACTTGATATTCTTTCAATGGTTTCCATCTGATTTTATTTGTGTGAAAAGTGTTTTGTAATTGTGTTCATGTAGTTCCTGATTTTGTCTTAGCAGATGGATTCCCAAATATGTTGCATTATTTACATTTATTTTAAATGGTATTTCTCTTTCTAACCCTAACCCTAACCCTAACCCTAAATTCGCGCCTCCCGACTCTTGCTGCTGGACTTTGTTGGTAACATATAGAAGTGTGGGTGGTTTATGTGGATTTATTTTATATCCTATTACTTTACTAAAGTTGTTAATTATTCCTAGTAATTTTTAATTGATTCTCTAGGATTCTCTAAGTATACCATCATCTAATCTACAAGGATTGATAATTTTCTTTCCTCATTACCTATTCTAATTTTTCTTTTTCTTCTCCTATTGCTATAATTAACATTTCTAATATAATATTGAATAGTAATGGTGATAGAAGGCAGCCTTGTTTCACCCCTAATATTACTGAAAATGCTTCTAGTTTATCCTCCTTATTTATGATGCTTGCTAATGGTATTAGATAGATGCCACTTATCATTATAAAGAAAACTCCATTTATTTCTATGCTCTCTGGTGTTTTTAATAGGAATGGATGTTGAATTTTGTCAGTGTTTTTTTTCTACATCTATTGATATAATCATATAATTTCTGATGGTTTGGCTATTGATATAATCAATTATGCTAATAGTTTTCCTAATAGTGAACCCACCCTGCATTCCTAGGATAAATTCTACTTGGTCATAGTGTCCTGGTGATAAGTTTCTAGAATCACTTTGCTAATATTTATTTGATTTAAGATTTTTGCATCAATATTCATTAGGAAAATTGATCTGTAATTTTCTTCCTCTATTTTCACCTTTCCTGGTTTCAGTATCAACACAATATCTATGTCATAAAAGAAATTTGGTAGGATTCCTTCTTCCCCTATTTTGCTTAAGATTGGATTAACTGTTATTTAAATGTTTGGTAGAGTTCACTTGTAAATCCATCTAGCCCTGTAGATTTTTTTTCTTAGGAAGTTCATTATTTAATTTCCTTTTCTAAAATTGAAGTATTTAAATAATTTATTTTCTCCTCTGTTAAGTTGGGAAATCTATATTTTTGCAAGTATTCATCCCTTTCCCTTAGATTACCAGATTTATTGGCATACAATTGAGCAAAATAACTACTAATTATAGCTTTAAGTTCCTCTCCATTAGTGATAAGTTCACTCTTTTTCCTTTTTGATACTGGTAATTTTGTTTTCTTGTTTCCTTTTTTTTTAATAGCTTTTTTTAGTGGTAATTAAATTTAATTTAATTCAGGTTATTTTTACCTCTCCCTTGGATTTCTTTTTTTATATATAACTTTTTATTGACAGAGCCCCTACCTGGGTAATTTTTTTACAACATTATCCCTTGCACTCACTTCTGACTTTTCCCCTCCCTCCCTTCACCCCCTCCCCCAGATGGCAAGCAATCCTATACAAGTTAAATATGTTGCAGTGTATCCTAAATACAATATGTGTGTGCAGGACCGAACAGTTCTCTTGTTGCACAGGAAGAATTGGATTCAGAAGGTAAAGATAACCTGGGAAGAAAGACACAAATACAAGCAGTTTATATTCATTTCCCAGTGTTCTTTCCTGGGGTGTAGCAGCTTCTGTCCATTCTTGATCAATTGAAATTGAGTTAGATCTTCTCTTTGTCAAAGAAATCTGCTTCCATCAGAATACATCCTCATACAGTATCATTGTTGAGGTATATAATGATAATAGCTTTTTATTTACAAGTTATATACATGAGTAATTTTACAGCATTGACAATTGCCAAACCTTTTGTTCCAAATTTTCCCCTTCTTCCCCCATCCCCTCCTCCTGAAGGCAGATTGACCAATACATGTAAATATGCTAAAGTATAAATTAAATACAAAATAAGTACATACCCAAACTATTATTTTGTTGTACAAAAAGAATTGGACTCTGAAATAGTGTACAATTAGCCTGTGAAGGAAATCAAAAATGCAGGTGGAAAAAAATATAGGAATTGGGAATTCTATGTAATGGTTCTTAGTCATCTCCCAGAGTTCTTTCGCTAGATGTAGCTGGTGCAGTTCATTACTACTCCATTGGAACTGATTTGATTCATCTCATTGCTGAAGATGGCCGCATCTATCAGAATTGATCATCATATAGTATTGTTGTTGATCTCCTGGTCCTGCTCATTTCACTCAGCATCAGTTCATGTAAGTCTCTCTAGGCCTTTCTGAAATCATCCTGCTGGTCGTTTCTTATTGAACAATAATATTCCATAATATTCACATACCACAATTTATTCAACCATTTTCCAATTGATGGGCATTCACTCAGTTTCCAGTTTCTGGCCACTATAAAGAGGGCTGTCACAAACATTCTTGCACATACAGGTCCCTTCCCTTCTTTAACATCTCTTTGGGATATAAGCCCAGTAGTAACACTGCTGGATCAAAGGTTATTCACAGTTTGATAACTTTTTGAGCATAATTCCAAATTGCTCTCCAGAATGGCTGGATGTATTCACAATTCCAACAACAATGTATTAGTGTCCCTGTTTTCCCACATTCCCTCCAACATTTCACATTATCTTTCCCTGTCATTCTAGCCAATTTGACAGTTATGTAGTGGTATCTCACAGTTGTCTTAATTTGCATTTCTCTGATTAATAATGACTTGGAGCATCTTTTCATATGGCTAGAAATAGTTTCAATTTCTTCATCTGAGAATTGTCTGTTCATATCCTCTGACCATTTATCAATTGGAAAATGGCTTGACTTCTTATAGATTAGCATCAATTCTGTATATATTTTGGAAATGAGGCCTTTATCAGAACCTTTGACTGTAAAAAATGTTTTCCCAGTTTATTGCTTCCCTTCTAATCTTGTCTGCATTAGTTTTGTTTGTGCAAAAATTTTCAATTTGATATAATCAAAATTTTCTATTTTGTAGTCAATAGTGGTCTCTAGTTCTTCTTTGGTCATAAATTCCTTCCTCTTCCACAGATCTGAGAGGTAAACACAGATCTGAGATCCTATGTTCCTCTAATTTATTTATAATCTCATTCTTTATGTCTAGGTCATGAATCCATTTTGACTTTATCTTAGTATATGTTGTTAAGTGTAGGTCAATGCCTAATTTCTGCCATACTAGTTTCCAATTTTCCCAGCAATTTTTGTCAAACAGTGAGTTCTTATGCCAAAAGCTGGGGTCTTTAGATTTGTCAAACATGAGAGTATTAAAGTTATTGACTGTTTTGTCCTTTGAACCTAACCCATTCCACTGATCAACTAATCTATTTCTTAGCCAATACCAAATGGTTTGGGTAACTGCTGCTTTATAATATAATTTTAAATCTGGTACAGCTAGGCCACCTGCATTTGATTTTTTTTTTCATTAATTCCTTTGAAATTCTTGACCTTTTGTTTTTCCATATGAACTTAGTTGTTATTTTTTCTGGGTCATTAAAATAGTTTTTGGGGAGTCTGACTGGTATAACACTAAATAAATAGATTAGTTTAGGTAGTATTGTTATCTTTATTATATTTGCTCGCCCTATCCAGGAGCATTTAATATTTTTCCAATTAGTTTGATCAGACTTAATTTGTGTGGAAAGTGTTTTGTAGTTTTGCTCATAAAGTTTCTGATTTTCCCTTGCCAGATACATTCCTAAGTATTTTATACTATTAATAGTTACTTTAAATGGAATTTCTCTTTGTAACTCTTAACTGTTGGATTTTGTTAGTGATATATAAGAATGCTGATGATTTATGTGGGTTTATTTTGTATCCTGTAACTTTGCTAAAGGTGTGGATTATTTCTAATAACTTTTTAGTAGAATCTCTGGGATTCTCTAAGTATACCATCATATCATCAGCAAAGAATGATAATTTGGTTTCCTCATTACCTACTCTAATTCCTTTCATCTTTTTCTCAACTCTTATTGCCAAAGCTAGCATTTCTAATACAATATTGAATTGTAATGGGCAACCTTTATTCACTCCTGATCTTATTGGGAATGGTTGCAGTTTGTCCCCATTACATATGATGCTTACTGATGGTTTTAAATAGATGCTTATGATTTTAAGGAAAAGTCCATTTATTCCTTTTTTTTTAATTTTTTATTTAATAATTACATTATATTGACACTCGTTTCTGTTCCAATTTTTCCCCCCTCCCTCCCTCCACCCCCTCCCCTAGATGGCAAGCAGTCCTTTATATGTTGGATATGTTGCAGTATATCCTAGATACAATATATGTTTGCAGAACCGAACAGTTCTCTTGTTGCGTAGGGAGAATTGGATTCAGAAGGTATAAATAATCCGGGAAGAAAAACAAAAATGCAGATAGTTTACATTCGTTTCCCAGTGTTCTTTCTTTGGGTGTAGCTGCTTTTGTCCGTCATTTATCAATTGAAACTCAGGTCTCTTTGTCAAAGAAATCCACTTCCATCAAGTCCATTTATTCCTATACTCTCAAGTATTTTTAATAGGAATGGATGTTGGATTTTATCAAATACTTTTTCTGCATCTATTGAGATGATCATATGGTTTTTGTTAATTTGATTATTGATGTAATCAATTATGCTAATAGTTTTCCTAATATTGAACCAGTCCTGCATTTCTGGGATAAATCCTACTTGATCATAGTGTATTATCCTGGGGATGATTTTCTGTAGTCTTTTTGCTAATATCTTATTTAAGATTTTAGCATCAATATTCATTAGGGAGATTGGTCTATAATTTTCTTTCTCTGTTTTCAACCTACCTGGTTTAGGTATCAGTACCATGTCTGTGTCATAAAAGAAATTTGGTAGGACTCCTTCATTCCCTATTTTATCAAATAATTTATATAGCATTGGGGCCAATTGTTCTTTAAATGTTTGGTAGAATTCACATGAAAATCCATCTGGTCCTGGGGATTTTTTCTTAGGGAGTTGATTAATAGCTTGTTCTATTTCTTTTTCTGAAATGGGACTTTTCAAGCATTTTACTTCCTCCTCTGTTAATCTGGGAAGCCTATATTTTTGGAGGTAGTCATCCATTTCACTTAGGTTATCAAATTTATTGGCATAAAGTTGGGCAAAGTAACTCATTGTTTCTCTAATTTCCTCTTCATTGGTGGAAAGTTCTCCCTTTTCATTTTTAAGACTACTAATTTGATTTTCCTCCCTCCTTTTTCTAATCAGATTTACCAAAAGCTTATCTATTTTATTGGTTTTCTCATAGAACCAACTCTTAGTTTTATTTATTTGTTCAATAGTTTTTTTTTTTACTTTCAATATTATTAATTTCTCCTTTTAATTTTAGAATTTCAAAGTTAGTATTTGATTGGGGGGGTTTAATTTGGTCTTTTTCTTGCTTTTTTAGTTGCAAGCCCAATTCAATGATCTCTTTCTCTATTTTATTCAAGTAAGCCTCTATGGATATAAAATTTCCTCTTATTACTGCTTTGGCTGCATCCCGCAAATTTTGGTATGATGTCTGTCTCATCATTATCATTACCTTGAGTGAAATTATTATGTCTATAATTTGCTGTTTCACCCAATCATTCTTTAAGATGAGATTATTTAGTTTCCAATTACTTTTTGGTCTATTTACACCTAACTTTTTGTTGAATGTAGTTTTTATTGCATCGTGATCTGAAAAGAAAGCATTTACTATTTTTGCCTTCCTGCATTTAATTTTGAGGTCTTTATGTCTTAATATATGGTCAATTTTTGTGTAGGTTTCATGAACTGCTGAGAAGAAAGTATACTCCTTTCTGTCACCATTCAGTTTTCTCCAGAGATCTATCATACCTAATTTTTCTAATATTCTATTTACCACATTAATTTCTTTCTTATTTGTTTTGTGATTTGATTTATCTAAATCTGAGAGTGCAAGATTGAGATCTCCCGCTATTATAGTTTTGCTGTCTATTTCTTCTCGCAACTCTCCTTAACTTCTCTTTAAGTTAGATGCTATATCACTTGGTGCATATATGTTTAATATTGATATTGCTTCATTGTCTATAGTACCCTTTAGCACGATATAGTTTCCTTCCTTATCTCTTTTAATTAGATCAATTTTTGCTTTTGCTTGATCTGAGATAAGGATGGCTACCCCTGGTTTTTTGACTTCACCTGAAGCATAATAGATTCTGCTCCAGGCTTTTACCTTTACTCTGTATGTATCTCCCTGTTTTAAATGTGTTTCATGTAAACAGCATATTGTAGGGTTCTGGCTTTTGATCCAGTCTGCTATCTACCTCCTTTTTATGGGAGAGTTCATCCCATTCACATTTACGGTTAAAATTACTAATTCTGTATTTCCTGCCATCCTAATACCCCCAGATTATGCTTTTCTTTTTCTTGTCCCCCTTCTCCCCTTCCCTAGTATTAAACTTATTGGTCCCTCTAACGGCATGCAGCTCTCCCTCTTTAGGATCTCTCCCTCCTCTCTTTGAATCCCTTCCCCTTTCTTGTACCCTTTCCTTATTACTCTTTTTCCTTTTCCCTTTTCCTCTCCCATGTTTTAATGAGGTGAGAGAAGATCCTCTGTAAAACAAATATGTCAATTGTTTCCTCTTTGAGCCAACTCTGATGAGAGTAGGATTCACACAATGTTCCTCCCCCTCTCTAAGTTTCCTCAGATATGATAGGTTTCCTTTGCCTCATTGTCGCATGTAGTTTTCCTCTTTTTATCTCCCCTTTTCCCTTTTTTTTTTGACACTATCTCTTTTCCATTTCTACTTCCCTTTTTTATGTTATGTCAGTAAAATCAAATTATACATGTGGTTTTTATGCATATCCACAACAGAAATACAGTTCTCAAGAGTTCTTTTTACCTTTTTTCTACTTCTCTTGAGTCCTGTTGTTGGAGATCAAATGTTTTTGTTTAAGTCTGGTGTTTTCCTTAGAAACAAATGGAATTCCTCTGTTTCATTAGATGTTCATCTTCTTCCATGGGGAAAAAAATGCCCAGCTTAGCTGGGTAGTTTATTCTTGGCTGCATTCCAAGTTCTTTTCCATTTCAGATTCCAGGCCCTTCAATCCTTTAATGTCGAGGCAGCCAGATCTTGCATGACTCTTATTGTGGGCACCTTGGTATTTAAATTGTTTTTTTCCTGGCTGCTTGTCATATTTTTTCTTTAGTCTGAAAATTCTGAAATTTGGCCACAGTATTCCTTGGAGTCTTTATTTTAGGGTCTTTTTCAGAAGGTATTCGATGGATTCTTCCAACACCTATTTTACCTTCTGGTTCTATTACTTCTGGGCAGTTCTCTTTGATGATTTCCTGTAAAATAGTATCTAGGCTCTTTTTCTTCATCATAATTTTTGAGTAGTTCAATGATCCTCAGGTTATCTATCCTAGATCTATTTTCCAGGTCTGTTGTTTTTCCAAGTAAATATTTGACATTTTTTTCAATCTTTCATTTTTTTTTGGTTTTGCTTGACTGATTCTTGATGTCTCAATGAATCAGTCATTTCTATTTGTTCAGTACTGATTTTTAGTGAGTTATTTTCTTCATTAGCTTTTTTTATTTCTTTTTGTATATGTTCAATTGAGTTTTTAAGTGAGTTGTTTTGCTCTGTGGAATTTTGTTTCCATTTCACTAATTTTTTTTTTTTAGTGAGTTATTTTCTTTTTCCAATTCACAAATTCTCTTTCCCTGCACTTCTTGGGAGTTTTTTTACCTTTTCCAATTCACATTTCAGGAAGTTGTTGCTCTCTTGCATAGCTTCTCTTTCCTTTCCCCATGTTTCTTCTAGTTCTCTTTTAAGGTTTTTAATGGTGTCTTCTAGGAGAGCCTTTTGTATTGAGGATCAACAATTGTCTGGAGACTGTTTGCTATTAGTCTCTTCAGGGTTGAAAAGCTGCTTTCTTTTTGTATAGAAAATATCACTCATCCTTTTGATTTTTTTTCACTCATTTTGTTAAAGCCTATAGGGTCTGCCTTCAGAGCCAGGTTACCAGCTTCCTCTGCAGAGCAGTTATAGGTGTATAGACGGGTAGCTGTCCTGCCAGCCAGCTACAAAAAGCAGTGAGGTACTGGAGTGCTCTGGGAAAGAGTGCCCCACCCAGAAGTAACTCAGGCCTGCAGGGCTGAGCTGGGAAAGTGCCCTGCAAAGAACCCCCACTGTGTGGGATGACTACCCTGGGGCTAGACGCTGAGCAGTGAGAATTTCACTACCCCAAGCCAAATTCCACCCTGGGGCTGTGGGTATTAACAGCTGAGCAGTGAATGGCCCTGCAGGGACCAGATGTGTCTCTGCCCCAGGAAGCGCAGTCTGCTGGGGAAGTTCTATTGCCCCAGGCCAAGCCCCCCACTGTGCAGATTAGAGCCTGCCCAAGCTGTACACCCCTGCCCTGCAGATTTGTAACTGCCCCCTCAAAAGCCCCGAACTGCAAGATGTGGCTGCAGGGCTGTGTTACTGGTTTCCCTGAGTCACTTCTGAGTTTGGGGGTTACAGCAGATCTTGTTAGGTTCTGACGTTTTTTAAAGTACCCTTTGTTTTAGGCTTTAATTTCTCTGCCAGTTTACTGCTTTGTAATCAAGGCAGAGCAGTTAGCCTATAACAGAGTCGTCTCTATAGCTTCTCTAGCCACAGAGATCACCCCCACCCCTGATCTGCTCAGGATGCTAGTCTCTCGCTGCCTGTGCTAGTCTGTTCCTGGCCCCTCAGGACAAACCTTTCCTGGCCATCTTCCAGATTATCTTCTGCTGGTAAATTGTGTGCTTCTAATCTTCATCAATTTAAGCAGTGAGGAACTATTTTTGAGGTTGAATTTAATAGTTGGTTGTGAGGGGAATGAGAGGAGCTTAGAAAGTCGCTTGTGCTTTCTCTGCCATCTTGGCTCCGCCCATCTATCCATTTCCATTTTATGGGAGAGTTCATTTCATATTCACATTTAAAATCACTCTGTATTTCCCACCATCCTATTTTTCTCAAGTTATACTTTTCTCTTTCCTTTCTACCTTTCCTTCCTCACCAGTGTTTTGCTTTTGACTACCATCTCCCTCAATCTGCTCTCCATTTTTTTAACCTTTCCCCTTCCCATTCCTTTCCCCTCCTGCTTCCCTACAAGATGAAAGAAGTTTTATACAATATATTTCCTCTGAGCCAAATCTGATGAGATTGATTCAAACAATGCTTATCCCCTCCTTTCTTTCCCTCAATGGTGATCTTTTTTGCCTCTTCATGTGATGTATAATTTACCCTATTTTATCTCCCCTTTCCTCGTTTTCCAGTACAATCCCTTTTCTACCCTCAGTTTTTTTATATCATCACATTAAAATCAATTTATACCTACACATCTCTAACAAAGATACAGTATTCAAGAGTTAAATATCTTACCATATAGGGATGTAAACATTTTGAGCTTTATTTTAAAAAAAAAAATGTTTTTCCTTCCCTTTTTATCTTCTTATGCTTCTCTTGAATTCTATATTTGAAGATCAAATTTTCTCTTCTGGTCTTTTCATCAAAAATAATTGAAAATTCCCTACTTCATTGAATGGCCATCTTTTCCCCTAAAAGATAATGCTTACTTTTGCTGGGTAGTTGATTCTTGGTTGCAGTTCCAGTCCTTTGCCCTCCAGAATATCATCATGTTCTAGGTCCTTTGATCTTTGAAGCCACTAGGTTCTATATAACCCTAATTGTGACTCCTTGATATTTAAATTGTTTCTTTCTGGCTACTTGTAGTATTTTCTCCTTGATAGTTTTCCTCTCTACTTTCTGTTCCTCCTCTCCACTTGCTAATGGAGCATATACCCTTCCCCATCTTGCCAATTGCTAGCATCCTTTCTGAATTTCCAAATAACCAAAAAAAAAAAAAAAACCATGTGTAACAAAGGTTATCTTTATACACCACAAAGGATAAGGATTTCATGTGTGTTTCTGTTCAATTAACAAAAAAAAGTGGCTAATCATATAAGTTAATGTTTAGTTTGAAGATTAAAGAAAGAAGATTTTGTTCTTTTGTGATAAACATTTTTATCAAGAATTAATTTTTTAAAAATCTAAGAAACAAATTTTGCAATTTTACTTTATTTTTGTGAGCATATGTCATATTGCTGCTTACTGCTATCTTGCTCATATTCAGATTTTGAAGAATAGGTGCTGTTATCATTGCTGATTCTATAAGAATGTGAAACTGGATAATATAAGAAATGCAAAATAAAACATCCCAAGTGAAAAAAAAATCGCCATCCTTCTGGAAAATGACTTCACCCTTCTCAGATTTTTGCTAATATCTTTTTTGGGCCTCTCCTTATATCTCTCATGTTCAGCTTCATTGTGCTTCTAATGTCCATGTTACATTTCTATCCATTAGATTATAAATTCCTAGCAGGCAGGAATTTTGCATCATTTAATCTATATCCAACACCTGCCACAGTGTACATAATTAGCACTTAATGAATACTTGTTGAATTAAATTGTCAAAGCTCCCTGACATATTCTTCAGACATATATAATAACATAAGAGTTTGAAAAGAAGCACAATTAATAGCAAGGTTGGAAAAGTTTCAAATTGTGGTTATTAGTTTTTCTCAATTGCCGCCCCATACAGTCAATTATAGTAATTTAGAGAATTTGGAATGGATCTCAGAGGCTCCCTCACTTAACATCTGAGAAAACCAAGGCCAGGATAGATTTTGTGCTTTGTCTAAGGATATACAAATAATAATCATCAGAGGCAGGACTGATCAGAGGCAGGACAAATTCAGGTCCTAATGACTCTAGAACCAGTGCTCTTTCTTCTGTACCACATAGAATTATATATACTTTTGTAGAGCTGGAATGGACTTTAGAGGGCATCTAGTCCAATGGTCTCATTTCATCGATAATGAAACATAGGCTCACATATGCGAAGTGACCTGCCTAAAGTCACAAAGCTTATAATTAATAGAACCAGTCATTGATCCTAAGTCTCCTGTCTCTCAGTTCAGAAGTCTTTCTGTATCACACTGTCTCCTTTTCCCCAGAAACTGAGTCACGGGACAGTAAACCATGTTATATACCATGTTAACAGATAAAAAGCCTAACTTCCGAAAATGAAGTTTTGGTTGTCAATTGGTTGATCAATTATTTTTAATGTTGACATGATTTGTCCAAGGAATTAGAAAAGTAATGAGCTGTTTTGGAAATAGACAAGACTTGGAAACTGATTAGAGTGAGGACAAGCAGTAGAAACAATAGGAATAATTTAATGGATGGCCTCAATTTTCCTACCAGTCATTTCTGTCACCCTCACTTGAGTGGAGGCAACTTAGAGTGAGGCAGGGGAGTTCCCTCTTAAAGGTAAAGCCCTTCCTGAGTTCTCTCATCTGTAAAATGAGGTTGTTGGACTGGATTCCATCCAGCTGGAACAGTTATTATTAACACTAATAATAATAATTCCTCCAATTTACACAGCATTTTGCAATTCACAAAAAGCTTCTCTCACAAATACTTTAGGAGATAAGTAGTATAATTATTTTTATCTTCATTTCACAGGTCAATAATACCTGCAAACACACAGCTAATAACTATATTTGAAGGGTCTTGAAGCCACATTATCCATTTTCAAATCCTGCACTTCTCCTCCCCCCATACCTTATCTATAACTTCTAGAGACAGAAATACTTTAAACATTTTCCCCCTTTCCATTCTTTGATAATGAGTCATTTCCTAAGCTACACTCGGCTAGTCATTTAGCATCCCAGACACAACTTTATTGTAGGATTGGGAATTCAGGGCACAAATTACAGGGACACATACTACAGAGACACGAAAGTTAGCTTAAATATAAATAATCAGGTGAGGAAGTTCCTCAGATCTAGATAGGTGAGAGGGGAGGGGGAGGAGGTAAGGGGATTAGACTTTTTTTCTCTTAATACACACATATAAATATATACATATATAGGCTCTTTCTCTCATTCTTTACATACACACATATATAGGCTCTCATTCTTTATACACATATATGTACAGGTTATCATTCTCCTTCCTACACACACATACAATACATACACACACATATAGGTTCTCATATATGTGCTTTTTCTTTATATACATACATATACATAGAGGCTCTCATTCTTTCTTTAGATACACACATGTACTTATATGTGTAAGCTCTCACTCTTTTTCTATACAAACATACACACACATATAGCTCTCATGCATGTGCTTTTTCTTTATACACATATACATATAGATAGGCTCTCTCACTCTTTATACACACACACATGTACTCTTTATTCTTTCTCTACACACACACATAGGCTCTAGCTCACACCCCTTCTTTATACATATACACATATATGAGTGGGGTATAGAGGTGTGTGTGTATACATATGTGTGAATACACACACAGAAAGAGAATCTCTCACTCTATATACACACACACATGTATACTCTCTCTTGCTCTTTATACCAACTTATATATACATATGAATGTGGGTGTTCTAGCTTTTTATACACACTCACATAAAATATCCCTCTCCCTCACTTGCTCTTTCCTTATATACACACCTATACATATTTATATCTATATACATATATCTATACATATTTGTACAGACATGCTCTCTTGCTTTATTTATCCAAACACATATACACACACAAATATATTCTCTCTCTCACCCTTTATGTACACATGCATATATATGCATGCATACATATATGTGTACACAGGCTCTTGATCTTTCTTATACACATATGTACATTCTGTATATCTAGGTGTTCTCTTGCTTTTTATGCACACACACACATATTTGTGCTCTCATTCTTCACACACCCATACATTTGTACATGTATGTATATATGTATGTATATATGTGTATGTATGTATATATGGGCTCACTTTGTTTTTTATACACACATATATACATAAATATGTAATGTTCTTCTTCTTTTTCTATAATATGATTGTTCTCTGTGGGCAGATTTCTTAGGGAGGTTTTCTGGAGGCAGCCTTAGTTTCAGTTCAGCGTAATAATCACCTCAAATGTAGCCAGGGATTAAAACACAGTCTTTTATTGTCTCTTCCAAAACAGCCTGGTTAATTTTCTTAGAGGCCTATCTCTCTGCTTGGTTCCAAGAGCTCTTGCAGCTTATCCTTTGTCACCTCCAGCTCCCTCTTAATCTTGGTTCTATTCCTCCAAATCCTTCATTCTGCCCGACTGCAGTCTCTAGCTTGTCAGTCTCCCAAACTGACTGGCTTGAGTTTTGTTTGGTTCCAAGAGTTCTCGTTGCTAGTCTTTTGCCTCTGCCAGCTTCTGCCTCTAACTCAACTCCAACTCCTGACAATCTTCTGAACTGGCTGACTGACTGAAGCTCTAAGAACTTCTTATATATGATCTCTTAAAGGTGTGAACCCAAAGGTTAACTCTTCCTCCCAGAGTGGGAGGTGTGAATTCACAAAGTTACAAAGTTCTGTGTATCTCCCGTACTTGTGAACTCCAGTGTGTGAGCCAAGTGTGAATTCTCAAAGGTGTAAACTCAAGCATTGTTTCTACCAATTCCAGTGAGTTTGCCCTAGGATTCTAACATAAATATATAGACTATCTCACTCTTTATACACACCCACATACACACATATACATTGGTATATACGTGGATGTATATAAGCTCTCTTTCTTTGTACAAACACCTATATATTATATATATATATGGATTTAGATAGGATCTCTTTATACACATATACACATACACAAGTAGGCTCTCTCTCATTATGTGCTCTCTTTACACACATGAATGCATAGGTTCTCTCACTCTTACACACATATACTCATTCTTTATGCACACACTGAGTATATGGGTATATGTGTGTGTACACACATACACATATATGTATTTTATATAGTCTCTTTCATTCTTTACACACACACACACACACATATAATGTTCTCTCTCTTTATACATACACACAGCCATGTGTACATATATCTATAAAGATATAGAGATATAGATATAATAGGTATACACATATATGTGTGTTTATGTGTTATGTGCTCTCGCTCACTCTTTATATACACGCATTTATAGGCTCTCTCATTCTTAATTCAAACACATGCATATACATACTGTATATATACTCTCTCATTCTTTCTTTATATACAAACATATGCACCTATATATATTTACATACACATATAGCCTCTTTCACTTTTTATACACATAAACTTATACATAAATATATGTATGTGTATAGGTTCACCCATTCTTATATACACACACTCATGTACATATATATAGTTGAGTATATATTTCTATACACACACATATACAATAAAATACATATAGAGAGTCTTTTTCTTGCTCTTTATACAAACACATATCCACACTCACACATGTATATGCTCTCTTGCTTTTTTTACTCACTCATATACGTACATATATTCTCTCACTTTCTTTTCTTGTATACAAACATTTACACACATATACACATTCTCTTTCTTTATGTAGAAAAACACAGACAAAAATATATGTAGATATATAGAGACAAGAGAGAAAAATTATATACATTTATATATATGAAATTTAGATACTTGCTAGTCGTGTTACTCTAGGTAAATCATTTAACCACTCTCAGCCTCAATTTCTCATCTGTAAAATGGAGGTAATAAAAGTGCCTACTTTACAGGGTTATTATGAAAATAAGATAAGGTAATGTTTGTACGGTATCTTGAAGGCACTTTAATATTACATAATATATAATTGACACAATATATAGCTATAAAAAAGTAGTTTCTTATGTAAATATTTTTACATAAGGAATTATATAAATGCTAACTATTATTACTTTCTGGCATATGATACATGACTATTTCTCTCCTTTTTCTATCAAAACCTCCTTTCAGGAATTGGTTTGACACTTGTGTGCCTTGATGTAAATCATTTAAGTTCTCCAAACTCCAGTTGCCTCAACTTTAAATTTAAGGAATTGGACAAAAAGAACCTTTAAAATCCTTTTAACTTTTAAGTCTATGATCCTTGTGTTCTAGTACTAGTCATTTACACCTTAGCATGAGTTTAAAATGTTAGCTCTGTCAATATTATTACCTCTGTCTTCACTTTAAGTCTTATTACAAAAGCCAGTTGTGACTTTGCCCCAATGTATGGGAGAGACACATATTACATGCTTTCTTGAGAGCTGTTAAATTTTCTTTGTGAGAATTTACTCCTTGGAAATTGTCACATGCTACACAACATATATTGTTTTGTTGATTATCATAAGAAAGTCATGGAGAGGGGGCAGGTAGTTGGTGCAGTGGATTGAGTGCTAGCTCTGAAGTCAGGAAGACCTGAGTTCAAATCTGGCCTCTGATACTTAATACATCCTAGCTGTGTGACCCTGGGCAAGTCACTTAACCCCAATTGTCTCAGGTTAAAAAAAAAGTTATAGAGAAAATGTTAATAATTCAAATAAAATTTAAAATACGTTCTGCATACTTTTTTGGTGAACCAGTTGTGAAACATAGATTATTGCTTTGTCTCTTTTAAAAGGAATTCTAGTCATTAGAGAATAGATTAAGTAGTTATCTGAGGAGTGGTGTTCTATGTATCCTTGAATTCACACCATGCAGGTTCACATTTTGCTTGTGGATAAAGCTACTCTCCTCCCTAAACCATCTGAATCTCCTTATGATTTTTCATTCACTAGCTCCATCTGTGATAGAATGAACCACCAAATCTATTCTCTCCTATATCTCTGAATTCCAGTAACTTACTGGTTTCCATGTTCTTTGGAGTTCAATCACTCTTCTTCCCTTCCATTATCCCATAACTTCTCAACTCTCCCACTTTCTGCCCACCACTCCATTTTCATCTATTCCTGTTTATCACATCCATGCATAAGTTAAGTGTAAAGTATAGATTTGGAGCACTCAGGCACATTCTCTCCGCTTAGTTCATCTTGAACTTCAAGTAGAGATTTCTATTTGAAGCTACACAAACGTAATACACCAACAACTCATTAAGAGTTTATTAAACATCTACTTAGTGCTTAAGATAGCTACCTAGATGTCATTCCTGGACAGCTAGGTGCCACAGTGGTTGGATCACTGACTGTGGAGTCAGGAGGACCTGAATTCAAATTTGACCTCAGCCATTTGTAGTGTATGACCTGGACACGTCACTTAATCCTGTTTGCCTCAGTGCCCTAGTTTGTAAAATGAGCTAGAGAAAGAAATGACAAACTCGGTATTTTTGGCAAGAAGACCCCAAATGGCATCATGAAGATGGGATTGAAATATCCAACAACAACAAAGCTAGAGATCATAGTGGATAGAGCCACAGACCTCAAGTAAGGACACTTTGTGTGACTCTAGGCATGTCATTTGCCTCTTTATAAAGTGAAGGACACTGTGACTTCTATGGGTCATTATAGTTCTCAATCTATGAAATTAAAGGATCACATGGGTGTAAGGTATTATACTAAGTGCTCAGGAATCTGGTTTTAAATATACAGCTACTTTCATCTAAAAATATACAATGTACTTAGAAAACCCAAAATAGATTTTTTTTAACTTGGGGACAGTTGGGGGAGAGGAACTATAGTATGCAGAGGACAGGTGTATGAAGGGAAGAAATAGAGCCCTCCCACAGGTATAATCACATGAACAAAGGGAATAGACTGTCCTTCAGAGAATCTGGCTCTCAACTTTTTTTTTGTTTTGAATGGAAAAGATAAGTTCAAAAGAGAGGTACAATGAACATGGCTTCTAGGGGTAGCAATGTGGACTACAGTGAAGGAGCAAAAGGATCAGAGTAGATCTTCTTAATATATAAGGGTTGGAACTGGAGGATAGAATAGAATGAAAAATCAAAGGAAATTGACTAGATAACTGGGAGGATGGTAGTGTCATCAATAGAAATGGGGAAGGTCTGGGATAGGGAGCACCTAAGGTCCTGATATTATAAAGAGATATCCAGCAAGTATTTAAAAATGAAATTGAGAATGTTTCTAAATATTGAGGAAAGTGCTATCAAATTATAATCATTTTGAAATAAGCTTTTGTGAATATATATAAAGAATAGTATGAGATAAGTGGTTGTGCCAAATTTTGAAGCCCCAGAGTACAGAGTATCTATGTGTACGTCAAGAACAATAGGGAAACAAAGTGGTATTTTGATAAGAAGAATGTCGTGGTGATTTGAACATCAAGAAAACTATATCATCAATGATATAAGTAAAAGCAGACAGAAAATAGATGACCATAGAACTCACAGAATAGGTATTATGGTATAGTGTTCAAGAACACCAAATTTATAGTCAAGTTTTTGAATTATTAGCTGTTTGAGCATGGACAAGTTGTAATTGTTACAAACTTTAGGTTCTTAAATTCTAAGATTGAAATAATAATGTTTTAACAATTCATTTCACATGGTTGTTCTTGTTCAGTCATTCAGATACATCTAACTCTTCATGACCCTGTTGACCATAGCATGCCAATACCATATTTTCTTGGTCAAGATACTGGAGTGGTGTGCCATTTTCTTCTCAAGGCAATGAGTTAAATGACTTGCCCAGAGACATACAATCAATAAGTAGTGGAGCTGGATTTGAACTCAGGTCTTTCTGACCACAAGCCAAGCATTCTATCCACTGCACAACCTAATCTTATATGTAAATCTTAAAGAAATTTAGACATTTAAATTATTAAACCTAAAGCTGTGAACCCAGGGCTATCAAGCTGAAATGAAATATAGGGGAAATATAGTGAAGAGAATAGATTGTAATCAGTGAAGAACCATGAGAATGACATTTGCTGCTTAAACTATTACATTTATTAACTATTACTAACAAAGACAGCAAGTTGATTTTTGAAGAGTAAAGAACCCAAGGAAGATCATTTGCTGAAGCAAAATTGATAGCATCAAGAAATGCAGGACATAGTTTCACCCATTGTTGCCCAGTGTCTTTCTCTGTGTTTTAAGAAAATCATTTCCTAGCCGCTATTTCCAATACCTAGTCAATGCCTGCAGAGACTTTCAGGCTTGGAATCAAAGAGTATACATGGCATAGCTGGTAAATAATAGAAATATACACTTGGAAAAATTTGCTGTATACCAAGAAATAAGACACAAGCAATGCAGCAATGTGTTGATGGGCAGACTCAGCTTCTCAGATCAGGCAGTCTTCTCCATTAGCAATAGGTAGTTTTGCGGATGTTGGTTACATAGCTTTTGGGTCGGCAGGATCTGAGCAGGCGGCTACTTGTTTTGCAAGAACCTGGGTAAGTGGATTGGCAGTAATCAATGCCACAGCTAGATGGTTTTTCAGAACCAGTCACACAGCAAGCTGGCTGGAAAGAAGTAGATTTGCATCCATCCCCTTTGCAGGAAAGGGGCATACAGGGAGTTGGTTGGCACGAGACAGAAGTTCCACAGACTGGGTTACAGGAATTCTGCACAGAGCATTTGGGTTGGCAGCTGCTTGGCTGGCAAACATAAGACATACAAGAAGATGGCTGGCAATAAAAGGACTGGAAGGACAAAGGCACACAGTAAGTTTGTTTGTAAGTGTTAGGAATACAAAAAGATGGCTGACAGGAAGCAGGCATGTAAGCAATTGGTTGGCAAGAGCTGAGAAAGTAAACAGGCTGATAGTATGTTGGTCTACAGGACTGGCCTTCACAGTTAGTTGGTTGGCATGAACTTATCTGACAAGAAGTTGGTTGGCAGGAGCTAGGCATGCAGACAGCTGGCTGACAGGACATCTGAGGATAAGAAGTGGATTCAGAGCAGATGGGCTGGCAGGAACTGGTCTCACAGCCTGTTGCTCGGCAGCAAGATGATGAACATGATCTGGTCACACACATAGCTTCCTGACAGGAAGCTGGTTGGCAGGGAGCAGCATCACAAGTTGATTGGCAGGAGTTAGATTCAGAGCAAGGGGGTGGACAGCTGCTGATGATGCAAGCTGACTGACCACCACTGGTTTCACAGCACCTAGCACTATTACAAATGGGTTGGCAGACAAAACCCACGCGAGATGTTGATGGAAGGCAAGTTAGTTGGCAAGATGGACGCTCACAGCATGTAGGTTCAGGACAATTCAAGTTGCAGCCAGATGACTGGCAGTTTTCTTGGCAGGTAACCAGTTGCCACGTTTTGCCTTGGCAGGAACTAGGGAGGCAGATAGCTTTTCCATAGGAGCCACCATTGGAATAGAAAGGGATGGTAGGTGCAGATGGAATGGCTTGGCAGGTTCTGAGACAACAGCTATCAGTCATAATGTTAAGAGATATGTTGGTGGCTAAATTGGTTCAAGAAGTGAATGAGCTGCGTCTAAGGTCCCTTATACCCTGTAGCTTTTATAGTCTATCCTCACGTCATATGGGCATGGTCTAGGGCATCTCTTCCTTGTTATTATTTAGGTTCCACATACATACAAACAGCTGATTAGTACGCTTCATTGGCCTCAGAAGTGTTGGCCCCACTTAAAGAAAACTTGTCCAGTGGGTTTGGAGCCTTCTCAGCTAAATTTAGGGTCAGAGTGCGCTAGCCCTCAAACTCAGCTGTCCCATTTAAGAGCTGAGTTCCTCACCCGAAAAGGAACAGAATGTGAGCTAACCTCTCATCAGGGCTGCACCCCCATTCATACCTAAGCAAGTGTCACTCCCTCCTCTTCCTGGAATGTTTGCCCTTAACCACTGATGCTGCCTTGAAGCAAAATCTTGCCTCCTGTACCAGAGTCAGGAGGAAATCAGAATGAACCTAATGAGATGCCAAAGAAAATGAAAATTCCCTTCTTCTTTCAGGATTCTCTCTGTTCCCAAGGTCAGAGTATTTCAGAATTGGAAGTTACCCCAGTGATCAACTAAGCCAACCAATACCTAAATAAAAATCTCCTCTGTGGCACACCCAGTTAAAAAAAGCAGCGGGGAGGGTGGGGGGAGGGAAAGGGGGGAAGGGGGAATCATTGATTTTTTATTTGAAGTACTTCGCTGAAATGAAAACTCCAAGATTTCTCTAATTGCCAGCATTAAAAATGCACTTTAAGATTTACAAAGCACTCATTTGGTCCTCATCTCAACCCTGTGATGTGAGTGCTGAGATGATTCTTATTCTACAGATGCAGAAACTGTGGCTGAGAAATCACATGACGTGCCCAGGGGTTCAGAGCTAACAAATAAATGGCAGAGACAGAATTCAAACCCAAGTTATTCCTGACTCAATGCATGACATGATTTCCACAATACCACTTGTCTGCATTTGAAAGCTTATCCTTATACCGAATCTAAATTTCCACCCACTACTCTTAGGCAGAGAGCAGACAGAACAAGTGAAATCTCAATTCTTAGTCACAATAATTCAAGTTCTTGGAGACATTTGCTACTCCCCAAAGTCTTTCATTCTCTGGGTTATGCATCCTCAGGTTCTTCAACTTATCCTCAGAAGCCATGAGCTCATGGTCTTTGATGAGTCTGCTTCTACTCCTCTGGATGCTCTCAAGCTTACCAGTGCCTTCCTCAGAATGTGATGTTTAAAACTGAATGCAGAAGTGCAGGTGTGATCTGATCAGGCTGGAGCACACTGGGACCACTGCCTCCTTATTCTTGGTTGGGCTCTCCTTGAGGAGAGGGTTTTGAAGTTTGGGGATTGCCTGGTCAATGCTTAAATTCTTTTACTTATGCTCAGAGATAGCAGAAAAGATGTCTAGATGATGCCATAGTGTACAGAGAGCTTGGCCTAGAGTCAGGAAAACTCTTCCTAGTTGAAATCTAGCCTTAGACACTTCCTAATTGTAAGACCCTAGACAACCCACTTAACCTTGTTTGCCTCAGTTTCCTCATATGCAAAACGATTTGGAGAAGGAAATGTAAAACCATTCTTTACCAAGGAAACCCCAAATGGATTCAATAAAAGGTGGACACAACCGAAAAAAACTGAACAACAGTTGGAAAAGACAGGAGAGGACATGTTGGTGCATCTGACTAACCCACTTTCTTCAGTTGATTCCCCTTCCAGAATTTACCTCTCCTGCTCAAGAGATTTCCTGTTTAATGTGATCTAATCACTTGAGGCAATTTGAGGTAACACTGTGTATAAGAGTACTTGGCCTGAAGTCAGAAAAACCTGAATTCAAACTCAGCTGCAGATTGTTGTTGTTGTTTTATCCTTCATTTAAGAAGAGGACAATTATGTCAGGGAGGTGATGCCATGGCATGTAAGTGAATTGGATAACTTACTAGCTGAGGAACCTGAGCAAGGTCCTTAATCTTTGTCCTCCTCAGTTCCCTAATCTGAAAAAATGGAGAATAATAACAGCATTTATCTCTCCAGCTTGTGATGAGGATCACATGAGTTAATGTTTGTAAAGTGCTTAGAATAGTGGCTGGCAGATAGTTGGCACTTAACGTCCAATTTTTTTTTTTTTTTAAGAAACACTCAAAGAGAAGAACAATGGTTTTTTTTTTTCCTAAAGTAATATGTTAGAGAAAGCATGGGATTTGGAATGAGAAGAAAGGACCTGGGTTCGCATATTTGATTTGTCACTTACTATCCTTGTGATCTTCCTTTATATGATCTTAGGTTTCCTCCTCTGTATGAGACACCTGGATCAGAATCCCATCTACCCCTAAATGCTAGACTTCTCTAAATTCAAGATTAAATGGGTGGATGGATAGACAGACAGACAGACAGACAGATAGATGATAGATAATCTTGAGAACAACAAAGACAATTCGCCAGATTCTCATTTCTTAGCATTACCCTGTTTTCATCATCCTTCCTCCCACTGTGTGACCTCTCAACCCCGATTATATGTATATTCATTCTCTGATTTTTATGGAGAGGGAAGCTGTGATTTACTGAGGACCAAGGACAACCAACATATTATCCAAGGACTCCTGGAATTAGCATTCTGACCCTCAGGCCTTTCAAACATTCTTCTTGCATTCTTCTTAGGAGGAGTCAATGGAGTAAATTAAATTCTGTCCATTTCTTAAACCTTTGCCCTTCCAAGAAAGTTCCTTGGTCCTAAAGAGGGTTCTATGCCAAGTTAAGATAAGATTAGTCTACCATATTGCCATGAGAAGAAGCAGTAGCAAACCCCAGGACCTGTATCACTCAGTAGCATATAACAAGTTTTGCAATTCATTTTCCCTTTTTCTGTCCTAACTTCTTGGAGTCTCAACTTCCTATCTGTAAAATAGGGAGAATACCTAAGGTGCCCATCTCATATAGTCCTAGACCTTCACCTAACTGATAAAACTTTATAAAGTTTCCTATTACCACTAAGATAAAATCCAAACTCTTCCCTCCAATATAGAAAGTCCTTCAAAATGACCCTAACCCATCTCCTAACCCTTACTTCCCATTATTCCTCTTATATTCCAGACAAACTAGACTATTAAGCTGTCTCCTGAACTTGTCACATTATCTCCTTTCTCCATGCCTTCCAAGTTTCCCTCAAACCTGGATTTCACTTAATCCTCTGTCTCTTAGCTTTTTTTCAAGAATCAGTTCTTGTACCATAAGAGGAAGGGGAAGGGGAAGGAGAAGAAGAATAGTAGTAGTAGTAGTTGTGGTAGTATTAGTAAAAATAGTAGAAGTAGTAATAGCAAGTTTGCAAAGTGCTAAAAAAAAATTTCACTCTGTTCTCTATAAAACGGGAAGAACAACTAAGGTGCCCATCTCATATAGTCTTAGACTTTCATGTAATTGATAAAACTTTCTATGGCTTCCTATTGCTTCTAATATAAAATACAAACTTCCCCCTCTGATATGGAAAGTTCTTCACAATGAACCTAAACTCTTTCTTAACCTTACTTCCCATTATTCTTTTATATTCCAGCAAAACTGGACTATTAAGCTGTCTCTGAATTTGTTACTCCATCTTCCTTCTCCACACCTTCCTACAAGCTTCCCTCAAACCTGGATTTCCCTCTCTTAGCTTTTTTTCAAGAATCAATTCTGGAACTATAAGAGGAAGGGGGGAGGAAGAAGAGAAAGAGAAGGATGAATAATAATAATAGTAGTAGCAGCAATAGCAGTAGCAACAGTAACAATACTACTATAGTAGTAGTAGCAGCAGCAGTAGTAATAATCATAGTAGGTAGTAGTAGCACTAGAAGTAGTAGTAGTAGTTGTTGTTGTTGTCGTCGTCATCATTATTGTTGAAATAGTAGTAGTAGCAAGTCTGCAAAGTGCTTTAAAAAATCTCATTCTGTTCTCACAATAATTCTGAGAGTTAGGTGCTATTATTATCATCCTTGTTTTACAGATGAGGAAAACAGGCAGATGGCATTTAAGTAATTCACACAAGGTCATATAAGTAGTTAAATGTCTGGGACCATATTTACACTCAATTCCACTTTATCTACTGTACCACCTAGATGGTGTTTTTAATCCCAGTTCTTAATGTTCTTTTCCTACCTATGTTAATATAACTACCTCTATTATGCATGGATGTGTGTGTGTTTTACGTTCCAATAGTAGATAAACTAGAGAATAGAACTGTCTCATCTTGATTTTGAATTCCCAGCATATATCAAAAGCTTATACATAGCAAGGGTTTTTTGTTTTTGTTTTTGTTTTGTTTTGGTTTTTTGGTTTATTTATTTTTTAAAAATTTTATTTAATAATTACTTTATATTGACAGAATCCATGCCAGGGTAATTTTTTTACAACATTATCCCTTGCACTCGTTTTTGTTCCGATTTTTCCCCTCCCTCCCTCCACCCCCTCCCCTAGATGGCAAGCAATCTTATATATGTTAGATATGTTGCAGTATATCCTAGATACAATATATGTTTGCAGAACTGAACAGTTCTCTTCTTGCACAGGGAGAATTGGATTCAGAAGGTAAAAAATAACCCGGGAAGAAAAACAAAAATGCAGATAGTTCACATTCATTTCCCAGTGTTCTTTCTTTGGGTGTGGCTGCTTCTGTCCATCATTTATCAATTGAAACTCAAGTCTCTTTGTCAAAGAAATCCACTCCCATCAGAATACCTCCTCATACAATATCGTTGTCGAAGTGTATAATGATCTCCTGGTTCTGCTCATTTCACTTAGCATCAGTTCATGTAAGTCTCTCCAAGCCTCTCTGTATTCATCCTGCTGGTCATTTCTTACAGAACAATAATATTCCATAACATTCATATACCACAATTTACCCAGCCATTCTCCAATTGATGGGCATCCATTCATTTTCCAGTTTCTAGCCACTACAAATAGGGCTGCTACAAACATTTTGGCACATACAGGTCCCTTTCCCTTCTTTAGTATTTCTTTGGGATATAAGCCCAATAGAAACACTGCTGGATTAAAGGGTATGCACAAATTGATAACTTTTTGGGCATAATTCCAGATTGCTCTCCAGAATGGTTGGATTCGTTCACAACTCCACCAACAATGCATCAGTGTCCCAGTTTTCCCGCATCCCCTCCAACATTCATCATTATTTTTTCCTGTCATCTTAGCCAATCTGACAGGTGTGTAGTGGTATCTCAGAGTTGTCTTAATTTGCATTTCTCTGATCAATAATGATTTGGAACACTCTTTCATATGAGTGGTAATAGTTTCAATTTCATCATCTGAAAATTGTCTGTTCATATCCTTTGACCATTTATCAATTGGAGAATGGCTTGATTTCTTATAAATTTGAGTCAGTTCTCTATATATTTTGGAAATGAGGCCTTTATCAGAATCTTTAACTGTGAAGATGTTTTCCCAGTTTGTTGCTTCCCTTCTAATCTTGTTTGCATTAGTTTTGTTTGTACAAAGGCTTTTTAATTTGATGTAATCAAAATTTTCTCTTTTGTGATCAGTAATGGTCTCTAGTTCATCTTTGGTCACAAATTTCTTTCTCCTCCACAAGTCTGAGAGATAAACTATCCTATGTTCCTCTAATTTATTTATAATCTCGTTCTTTATGCCTAGGTCATGGACCCATTTTGATCTTATCTTGGTATATGGTGTTAAGTGTGGGTCCATGCCTAATTTCTGCCATACTAATTTCCAATTATCCCAGCAGTTTTTATCAAATAATGAATTCTACATAGCAAGGGTTTAATAATATTCCTTGAATTGATTTGGAGGTGCAGAATGAGCTTTGATTATACCTATAATTATATATTCTACAATATGTAATTATAATTATGTCTCTTCCATCTAGGATGCTCCTTGTAGAGATCTTTGTTGGAAGAATTCAATTTTAGAGACAATACAGTCTAGTGGTCCTAAACCTGGTGTCAGAAGAGATTGGATAATCACATCCATGTTAACCATATCATAATGTTTATGTGAGGCTTAGACTAGATAATATTCATAAGTAATGTGGTATATAGCTATCACTTATTAATCATTAGCTTTAGAACTGAAAAGACATCTAGTCTCACCCCATCATTCAACAGATAGGAAAACTAAGCCTTAGAAGAATGTTCATCCATGATCAGAGACAAGATTTGAATCCTGGACTTGACTCCAAATTCATCATTTTATCCACTATATTATTATATCTCAATATCAATATATTCATCCATTATATTAATATACCACAATAGGGAATATATGAAATCTTTATGAAAAGTATTTCCTAGGAAAGGAAATATTAGAGCATTATTCTCCTATGGACCAGGCCTAATGGAACTTCTTATTGCCTCTACTCTCCTTTTATTGTAAGGAGTTCTTTCCAAAGTCCCTGTCCACAGGACCATTAACCTAATTCCCGTCATATTGCTCTGCTGAAGGTCGAGAAATAGTACAAGTGCGTGGGAATAAGTGATGAGTAGTAATGAGAGTAATATCTGGCCAATTTTATTTGAAAACAAGAGAAGTTTCTCACACCTAAAAGAACATCATGAACAAGAAAGAGGTTTCAAGGGAACCATACAGTCTGGAAGAAGCTTCGGAAATGGAAAGGGATAGGTCAGGAGACAAGAGACACCATTCACTGCTCCATGGTCTGATGGCAGCCTGGGGAAAGGATACCAGGTACCCTTTTTTTCCATGCCTAACTGGGTCTTCAAATTGAGTTCTAGATTGCAGGTGGATATTTCAAATAAGTATTTTGTAGCATAAGCAGAATGGGGTAAGGGACAGAGAAGGGGGGAATTTAGACATGTAATAACTACTCATAGGGCCAGAGGCTTTTTTCTTCATCGTTGAGGCAAGTTTTCTAATGTCTGGACCTGCAGGATCTGGAGCAGCAGCCAGATGATTTACCATCCTCTGCTTTGCCAGCAGTTGACTCGCAGGTAGTTGGGCTGGTGGGAGTACAGGAAGTGGTCACTGAGTTTGTTGGCTCACTAGAACTAGCCTCCGAGACGGCTGGTTTGCAGGGAGTAGACTCAGAGCCATCTGGCTGTCCGGAAGTGGACTTGTCACAAGTCGGCTTAGAAGGGGAGCTAGGCTCGGAGCAAACTGGTTGACAGCATGCTGGCCGAGAAGCAATGGAAGTGACACAGGCTGGCCTGCGCAGAAAAGGTAGGGAGTAGCTTGAGCGGTAGCAGCTGGGACGATAAAGAGAAGACAGGTAAGGTTGTCTGCAGCCAAGAGGAGAAGAACAGATGGGGCGGTAACAAGCTGGACGGTAGGAAATAGATGTGATGCAAGGTGGCCTACAGGAACTGGGTACATAGAAAGTGGGTCGTGAGCAAGCTGGTCGGCAGACAACAGAGGCAGAAGACCCAGGACGGCAACAGAGTGGTTGGCAGGAGGTGGACACACAAGTGGGTCTGCAGGAAATGGGTTCGCAGGAAACTGATTGGCAGCGTTTTACTACGTAACAAGATGGCTGACATGGACTGGGAAGGCAGACGCTTTGTTGGCAAAGGGTGGGTTGACAGCAGATGCTGGGAATGCAACAAGAAGGCTCTTGGACTACACAAGTTGACTCACAAGGACTGGGTAGGCAGCAGACGGTACGTTGGCAGACAGGTTCACAGACCAGTGTCACACAGGAAGCTGGCTGGCAGCAACTGGACTCAGAGCATATGGCTGGGCAGCAAGAAGGCACAGTACAAGATGGCACACAAGAACTCGATTCACAACAAACAGGCTGGCAGCAAGTTGGAACAGAGCAGACTGGTTGGCAGCAAGTTGGCACAGAGCAAGATGGCCCACAAGAACTGCTCTCACAGCAAACAGGTTGGCAGCAAGCTTGTACAGAGCACACTGGTTGGCAGCAGGTTGACACAGAGCAAGATGGCTCACAAGAACTGCTCTCACAGCAAACAGGCTGGCAGCAAGCTTGTATAGAACAGACTGGTTGGCAACAAGAAGACACAGAGCAGATGGGCTCACAGCAACTGGGTTCACAACAAGATGGTTCACATGGAGTAGGCTCACAGCATACTGGCTGGCAGCAACTGGGCTCACAGCAAGAGGATTCACAGCAACTTGGGGCACAGCTTGGGGAGGTGCTGCATGGTTCTTCACAACTAACCAGTTGCCAGGTTGGACTTGGGCAGGCAGTGGTCAGGCAGATGGCAGGACTTTCACAGCTCACCTCTGTTGAGCAGATAGAGATGGCTGGCACCATGGTGCAAGTCCCAGAGCAGCAGCTGCCAGACATCTTTGATCTATTTCTTTCGATTAGTCTTTAAGCTGTACGAAGAGAGCTACCTAAGTCTGAACATTGCCTTGTGTCCTGGAGTTTTTATATCCCCTAAGTCACGGGTACTTCCCGAAGACCTGACATCTTTTCCTTGTTGTTGTTTGGACCAGTATGCACAGAAACATCTTATTAGAATGTTTTTTGTTTGCAAGAGAGTTGCTTGGCTCCTTATTAAAAAATGTTTGTTTATTTTCTTACTAAATTTATGTCCTTCTTATATTTTGGGAATCTCCATGGGGCCCCTTTTTATGGGACTGGAACTGGTTAACTAGGATGTTACCATATCTGCAAATCTGTACACAAGATACATGAGAAGTTCCAACATTTTTTAATTTATTATTCTGGGGGGAAAGTATTGTTTGTAGGAGGTTAAATTAGATGGCTTCTGTAAATCCTTCCAACTATGATTTTGTGATACTAGATAGATAAATCTGAGCTCCTCAGTATTACAATTTGTATGGCAATAATCCTTCCCTGGCTTCTATGTCAAATAAGCTATACCTTTAAAATGATAGGTTCACAACTCAGGCCCAGAAGGAAATGATGAAAAAATGTATGTCCCCTAACCTTCTTTGCTGAAGCAGCTAGTGACTCAGTGGATAGAGTGCTGGGCCTGGTGTCAGGAATATCTGAGATTAAATCCAACCTCACTCATTAGCTATATAATTCCAGACAAATCACTTAACCCCAGGTTGCCTTAATCCGTTGCAGAAGAAAATGGCAAACCGTTCCAGTATCTTTGCCAAGAAAATCCCATGAATACTATGGGTCATGAAGAATAAGACATTTTTTGAAGATTATGGGTGGGGAGAGTCATCTTTCTTGTCAGACCAAATTGATATTATGATTACCTTTGATAAATGATATTTTTCTTTTTTTCCTAGTCTTTGTTATAAAGAATAACTGGCTTAGAAGACAGGATATAGTTGGAAATTAAGATGTTATGAAAACAAAATTTATCAATGCAAATCTTAATAGATTCATACATTCACAGATAATTAGATGATTAAAGATTAGCTATTTCATTTCCTCTATTTTACTAACAGCTGAAGCACAAAGAGCAAATGTAGTTAGAGACACCAATTCTCTCAGCAAGATGTCTTCCATAAAAACCAAGTATCACAGACTCCACCAATCAAAGTTCTGAAACCATCAAAGTTCAATCCAAACCATTCATTCTCCCCACTCATAATAATCACTTGTCAAGACCTCTCTGCCTTCAATTCAAAAATCCTCCAGATTCTCCATCTCCTTGTCTACCAGTGAGATTGTGGGGCTCCTAACTTTGAGAGTCAAAAAAGAAGCAAAAGATGGCATCAAAAGACATCAGGTCACTGATGCACTCCCTCAGTGTTTGTATCTCAAAGACATGTTATCAATGGAAAATTTACTGTTGCTATCATAAGCTTGAGTGAAATGAAAATAAGCTATGTGTTTCCTTTTTTCTAACTATGAGGGCCAGATCTCCTGCTTCATGAAGAAGTCAATTTCTACAACTCAATATAGTATTGGACTAGGCTTCATGATAGACTAAGTTCTAATTGTGCCCAAGACTGTGAAACTTTGAGACAATCAATTAAAACTCTCTGAGCCTCAGTTTCCTCATCTGTAAGATGAGCTTAATTTTAGCACCTCCCTTATAGAGTCGATGGGAGAAATGAATGAGATCTGCAGTGATCTACTAGTTTTGTAGCACTATATGAAGGTAAGCAATTATAGTGTATTATCATTTCATGGACAGAAGTCAAGTTTTATCTCATGAAAATCAATAAGCCTTTTAGTTCAGTCTTGTAGAATGTTGTGCAGCTTTAGAAATATGTTGTCTTGGTAAATCTTCCCTCTATCTCCACCTTCACTTCATTTATCACTCAGCATATGTCTAGCAAACATTTTTATCAATCAATTGGAATACTGAAAATAAAAATTTTTCCTGCTTTCCTCTGCAAGAAATCCTTCTCTTCTGTCATAATCCTTATCACTGGAATATAGTATATGTACTTTTCCTCTAAGTAGAATCCTGATAGCCATAAGAATGAATTTCATGGATTTAATTACTTTGTATTCACTGATTTTTATTAACTTTATATTTATGCTCTATTTTTATTTGTACTTTTTGTCTCCTTTATTAGAATGTAAGTTCATGACATATGGAGTTTGTCACTTTCTTTGTACTTTATCTCTATGACTGCCATAGTGTGTGGCACATAGTAGATGCATAATAAATACTTGATTGATTGAAGATTACAGATCTATTAGATAAGACCTGATTGATATAAATACTTTGAAATTGAGACAAATGTTAAAAGTCAAAATTTCTTTCTTCCTTTATCAGTCAAAAATATGTGTAGAATAGGATGTGGAAATAAACAGTGATAAGCTTTCTGTCCCATAATCTAGTCAAATATATGATGTTAAATGATGAATTTGTTTAATTCTGCCTAGCTAAATCAGAATTTTTTAAGCTTGCTAAGTTTATTGCACAGTGAGGATCACAAAAGACATAGCCAATATAAGGATCCCCCCCCGCCCCGCCCCAATTAGCAATGTAACATTAGATTGGGAGTCCCTTTCTTAAGGGTCAAAAATACCACACACACACACACACACACACACACACACGCACACATGCATACACCTCCAACTACCCAAGGAAAATGGATATTTGGTTTTGTTAAGTTTGATTTAATTCAATTCTGCATTTTTCACTTTGTCATGTTCAACTGGGAAAGCCACCATAGTATTATGTAAATTGGGGACCTGGATTCCTAAACAGCTGAGCACATCACTTAACTTTTCTGGGATTCTACCTCCACATCTGTAAAATGAGACTACATGAACTCTAAATTCCTTATAATTCTTCTTAATCTATCATCCATTGACTTTGGGAGGAGGGGGGGGGGTTAAGCTTCTTATTTGAGAAATGAAAAAAGAAAAGAGAAATTTGGCTCTTCCATTTGGCTCAGTTCCAAGACTCCAATCAGAATCAGGCAACTCCTGGCCAGTGTATATAATCACTTTAGATTCACTCTGAGTTTTCAGAAAGCAAGATAAATGATAGCTTCAAAGAATGAGTAAATACTTGAAACACATTGGAAATCCTGGTCAAAGAGAAGTATCTCACAGAAGAACCCTCTTGGAAAATTCTCCATCCACAAAGCCTTGCATCTGGAACCTCCCCAGCTCAAACTGGCCTTCTCCTGGCCCTAGCAAAATGATCTTGACTTAGTAAGATGGTCTTGACTTAATCTAAGATCCAGTCCTTAATACTCCCTCAGAAATTATAGGCCAAATGTTCTCTCTCCCTCAAGCACTTGAATTCGGAGAGAATGACCAAATCTTTCTCCTACACTTCATATTTCTTGTTTGGATCTACCCAATAAAGTGAAGGAAAAGCCAAGAAGACCAATTGAATTATGCCAGAATGCTTGAATTTATTAAAAGATTAGCAAAGAAGCCTTTTGCACCTCAGAAGCAGTAGAGAGGACAGACAGGCAATACATCCCAAAGACACCTTGAAAAGAAGGATGTCCTGAAATGACAAGATATTGAACAAGTTCATGAGAGTCAAGTCTTGGTAAGGAACCCTTATTTTTCTTTCTTTGGATCCCTTGTTTGATATAGCTTTTTAATTCCTCACCAGATAGGTCTTTTTTCCCCCTGGATTGGGTATTTGAGTTGCATTCCTTCTCTGAATGTACACAGGACAGGATCTATAGTGAGAGTGGGAGGGAGGACACTGTCTTTGGATTGAGAAGTGTCCTAGGCAGCAAGTGGAATGAAGAGAGGTCTTTCCATGTAGGATTTTCCAGTGAAGATTTGGTCTCTGGCTTCCCTCCAGATGTCTTCATTTTGTGTCACACACAGGTGTTGGTTGGCAACAAACTGGCCCACAGCAGCACCCACAGCACCCGGATCCACCACAGCAGCCTGACCCACAGCAACCGGAGCCGCACCCCCCACAGCTAGAACCACAGCAACTGCCTCCACAGCCTCCACAGCCTCCACAGCCTCCGCAGCCTCCGCAGCCTCCGCAGCCACCACAACCTCCTCCGCAGCCACCACAGCCGGAGCCACCACAGCAACTGGACCCACAGCAACCACAGCAGTTGGGTTGGCAGCAGCACATCTCACAGCACTCCCCGGACTGGTCTTGTTGGCAGCCGCCACAGCAGTTGAAGCAGTCCGTGGGACAGCAACCCATGGTCCCAGCTGGTCAGGTCTCAGGACGGCAACGAAGCCAGAGTTCTCCAAGTCTGACAAGAGCCTTCCTGCCTGTGGCTTTTATATTCCCTTCCCAGAGGGTGTTGGCATGAAGCACAGGATGTTTTCTTTGTTATTATTTATGCCCATTTCCAGAAGAAGGGCTTATTATCTGGCTGTTTATTTTCCAGGCTAGAGTAGCTAAACTCATAAAAAAAAATGGGGAGGCAGAAGGGGATCATACTCGGTTTGCTGCTAAATTAGGACTCACTCCAACTGTTATTTGTCTAGGGAATAAAAATACATCTTGCAAGAGACCTATCATCATCATCAGGTAAACCTCAGCCATCATTAACCATGTGTTGATCAGAGGTATGTGAAGCCAGCGACGGCACACTCCTCTCCCACATGCTCATTGGTGAGCAAATAGGAGCTAAAATAAATGACCCAGTTATTTTGAGTCGTTGTTCCATCAGAGAGCAGCCAGGAAGCCAAAAAGTTGAGTGTTCTGATCTACCTAGTCTATGAAAGGGTGCTGACAAAACCAGGTGATAGAGCTTTTCACCTGACTACTCTCAAGAGAAGAAAATCATCTTCATTATCAGATCATTTTTGTATAGTAAATGTGTGTGTGTGTGTGTGTGTATGTGTGTGTGTGTGTGATATGCCTGTGCATATCTGGTAGCTGTTGATGAGATTAGTTGGGAATGGACACACCTCCTGTGAAATGAAAAGAGACTCATCGTAAAACACTATGGGCCTGGGTGTGACATTATTGGCTGCATGGCACCTCTTAAGAAGCCACACCAGGTTTTCTACATGATATTTCCCAGTGTTGCTTTCAACTGACAAAGTCTTGAGTAGATATGAACAGGGATAAGAGGAGAAACAAAGATTTGTTAATAATAAGGCGTGGTGAGGGTGAAAATGTTGGTGAGAATTTCAGGGATATAAAACAAAAATATCTACAAAAATGTGTTTTTTAGAAGAAACAAAGTAAAGAGGAAGAATAAGAAATGGGAAGATGCTTTAGGATCCAAAGAATTGCGACTAGTATTGTACTTCAAATTTTTTAAATTATTGTTGCCTTTTCTTAAAACACCTTCTGACAATGAGCCCTTCTTTGTAACAAAGGGAAAAATTCAAGCAAAGCTACTGGACAAAGCAATATCTCATAGCATATAACACATTTCTCCATCTCATAGTCTTTTCCTGAGAGTAGGAACCTCATGTTTTCTTATCAGTTTTCCAATATCAGATGTTGTTCATTATAACTCATTAGAGTTCAACTATCATTGCTAGTTGAGAAAAGTCAGGGTTTAGAAGTCTTGGGAATGAAGGAAAAGTATGTAATATAAGGTTTCACCTCTGGGGAAAGACTTCAAGAATCAGCTAACTTTCACAGTAGAATCTTTTCTTTTTTTTTTTTTTTTTTTTTTTTTTTTTTTTTTTTTTGTTTTTTTTTTTTTTTTTTTTTATAATAAATTTTATTTTATTTAATAATAACTTCGCATTGACAGAATCCATGCCAGGATAATTTCTACACGACATTATCCCTTGCAATCACTTATGTTTCGTTTTTTCCCCTCCCTCCCTCCTCCCCCCCCCCCCCCCAGGATGGCAAGCAGTCCTATATATGCTAAACATGTTGCAGTATATCCTAGATACAATACATATTTGCAGAACCAAACAGTTCTCTTGTTGCACAGGGAGAATTGGATTCAGAAGGTAAAAATAACTCGGGAAGAAAATCAAAATTGCAAATAGTTCACATTCATTTCCCAGTATTCCTTCTTTGGGTGTAGCTGTTTCTGTCCATCATTTCTCCAATGAAACTCAGTTAAGTCTCTTTGTCAGAGAAATCCACTTCCATCAGAATACATCCTCATACAATATCGTTGTCGAAGTGTATAATGATCTCCTGGTTCTGCTCATCTCACTTAGCATCAGTCCATGTAGGTCTCTCCAAGCCTCTCTGTATTCATCCTGCTGGTCATTCCTTACAGAGCAATAATATTCCATAACGTTCATATACCACAATTTACCCAGCCATTCTCCAATTGATGGGCATCCATTCATTTTCCAGTTTCTAGCCACTACAAACAGGGCTGCTACAAACATTTTGGCACATACAGGTCCCCTTCCCTTTTTTAGTATCTCTTTGGGGTATAAGCCCAATAGAAACACTGTTGGATCAAAGGGTATGCACAGTTTGATAACTTTTTGGGCATAATTCCAGATCGCTCTCCAGAATGGCTGGATTCGTTCACAACTCCACCAACAATGCATCAATGTCCCCGTTTTCCCGCATCCCCTCCAACATTCATCATTGTTTTTTCCTGTCATCTTAGCCAATCTGACAGGAGTGTAGTGATATCTCAGAGTTGTCTTAATTTGCATTTCTCTGATCAATAGTGATTTGGAACATTCTTTCATGTGAGTGGTAATAGTTTCAATTTCTTCATCTGAAAATTGTCTGTTCATATCCTTTGACCATTTATCAATTGGAGAATGGCTTGATTTTTTATAAATTTGAGTCAGTTCTCTATATATTTTGGAAATGAGGCCTTTATCAGAACCTTTAATTGTAAAGATGTTTTCCCAGTTAGTTACTTCCAGTAGAATCTTTTCTAACTATGAATTAGCTAACTTTCACAGCAGAACCTTTTCTAAATATGAATTTTATATGCAAGGCATTTCGAGACATGGTATTTATTCATTTTTCCAGTTTGAGGCTTTGTTTCATCATCAAACTCTACAATGAAAAAGACAGCCTGTCTCCAAACAGCTAGAATTAACTAAGGCAGCCTTTGCTATAGCAAACCAGCCTGATCAAAATTAAGGAACAAAGACACACCCTCCCCCATTAAATTTCTCTACTGGTTGCTTTCCCTTAAATCTTTAACTGAAAAGGCCCACTCATCCCAACAAATTTTGCTGCAACTGTTCATTGAAACATCCCTCCTTTGCCCTTATATATAGACTATATTCCTATTCCTACACTCTTTGAGTGCAGGAAATATACCATGCTTTTCATCTTTCCATTCCTCAGCACAGTGCTATGAAGATATTAGGCACTTGACAAATATTTATTGAATAGTAACAGAATTTAATTCCTTTTAAGAGAGACTCAGTAGCAGAGAATGCCCTGAAGATCATAGCTAAAGGAACAGAAGTGTCTCTAGAGATGATCTAGCCTCAATCTCTCATTTTACAAATGAGGAAATTGTAGCTTAGAAAAGTTAAGCAATACATCTAAGATTGCAATAAGAAAAGGCATTCAACTACTCCCTAAATCATTGGTGACCAGTTGAGAACCAAAATGTTATTCAGGCCCCAAATTCAAACTCAGTTCCTCTGATTCCAATTATCACATTGCTGCCACTGTGGCAGACTGCTTCTCTAGAGAAAGCTCAGGGAGAAAACTAGAATCCCTTTGCTTTCCAAGATTTGACATTGAGCTAATGGGCCAATCTTGGCATTCCTGGCAACTCAGATGCTTGTTAGACTTTCAACAAGCAGGCGCTTGTTGATGTAAGATATCACACTGATACACACTCATTGTCACCAGACAGAACCTGCCTTCTAAGAATTTCCTGGTTTGGTTATTTTGGGCACCTGGAGAGCTTCTGCCTTGGGAAATTAATGACACAATACTTTGAGCCAAAGAGTTATACAAATCAAGGAATGTTATCTGTTCTAGTGACCCCTAGTGTTTGATATGTGATATTACAATCAATATTTGAAAGGATTCCCTTTCATTTGTGTCATACCTGCCTCCTCAAGCATCATAGACAGTGCAGTTACTACTACCTACCCTGAAGCTGCCCAGTAACACTTTTGTTTTCTCCAAGAAAAAATGTTTACACAATTCAGAACTTAAACTAGTCCTGTATATTACTCTATAACCAAGTTCAAAACTTACACCAGTGCTAGGGATCACAATGTAACCAAGAGCAGAACTTAAAAACAATCCTGAAGGAATTACAATGTAATGTAAATGTACAATGTAAAATGTAACAAAGCTCAGAATTTAAACCAACCCTGAGAATCACTATAAAACCATTTAACCACCTAATAGCCAGAACATAAAAATTGAATTCATTTCCAAATTCAGCAACAGTGATTGAACTATAAAAAGCATAAACTAAGCTTTGTGCAGGATATAATTATAATCATGGGTCTAGTACTGCAGGTTCTGGGTGATTGTGAACTAGATTTCACACCCTGCTCCCTTACCCTGCCTCCCCCCCACACACACACACACAAAATCTTATCTTGGTTCATTTTGCCCGCCCAGGGTTTCATTAGAAATGCTCCCCCAGCATGTGTTAGAACATCCAACCCATTTCTATACTAATCCTCAAACTTCTGCTTGGTCATAGCTTGTGTCTAGATCTGAGTCTGCAGGTATAGGTAAGAGGATCTATAGCTGCTATGTATTCTCTGAATATGATAATTCATACCAAATGAAGAAAAAGAATTAATGCCACTGCCCAGAAAACATCAGAGACCCACAATATGCCATAAACAATCACCCAGTGAATTCCACTCCCCATTCCAAAAGTCCTAAATAATCTCATGGTGTCAGCCTATAACGTACGTGCAACCACAAGTATGATCTACAATCTATATAAACTCAAAACTGGGGGCACTGGGTCACAAATTACGCCAAAAAGGAGAGAAATGCTCTTTGCCCTCATAGAACTTACAGTCTGGAATAATGTGATCAGATACATACACAAACAAAAAAAGTATGTGATGATTCTCCCCCTTGAAGTCCTCCTCCCATGTCTCACTGTGGGACTCCCATGTAACTGTGACAACTGGTTCTCAAAAGCTATGTCCTTAGAGAGCAAACTCTTACAGAATCCACCAAGCTTAAAAGGCATCAAATATAGACAAAGCAATAGATCCTGTGTCCAGCATCCAAGAGCCCACCTAGCTAAGTTCAGAGTGCCTTATCACTGGGAGGTTGGCCTGTGGGCGATTAACTTCTTCAGGCATAGAAACTCAGAAAAATTATCTATTGTCTAGGTGTAGAGGTATTTGGTATTTGCTGGAGGCAACTCCAATGTAATCACAAATTCTTACTATGTTATTATAAGAACTCAATAAATGCCTTTAGAAAGATATGAATATGCCAGACATTCTGCTCAACATTAGAGATACAAAGGCCAAAGGCGATAGCATGTAAATAACTAGATATGTTCAAAACATATTCAGAGTAAATAGAAAGTGATTTTAGAAGGGAAAACAGAAAGTACTTGGGGGAAAGGGGGTAAGAACAAGAAAGTCTTCCAACAGAAGGTGGCTTTTAAGGAGAATCTTGAAGATAAGAACCAAAAGTCAGGAATAAGAAAGCAAAGCATTACACAGACATGGAGGACAACTAGTACAAAAACACAAAGATGGTAAATGAAGTATTATGTGCAAAAAGACCAAGATAGTTGGATCATAGAATTCATGAAAACAAGCAAGGTTCAAGACAAGAAGGGTAGGAAGCAACTAAATTATGAATAACTTTAAATGATAGCGGTACAGTTGAAACTGTTGGAATTTGTCAAGTAGAAGAAAGGCATGGACAAAACAACTATTTAGGAAAATCACTTTGGCTGGGTAGAGAATAGATTGATATGGAAAGGAAGTGAAGGCAGAGAAGAGAAGGGGAAAGGAATAAGCATTTTTAAGTACGAACTATGTGCCAGGCATTATGCTAAACACTTTGCAACAACCCTGTGAAGTAGGTATTACTTTATTCCCATTTTACAGTTGAGAAAACTAAGGCTAACACTTCTAAAGTTCTTACTATATGCAGATACTCTACTAGGCATTTTACAAATATTATCTCACTTAATCCTCACAACGATTTAAGGTTATTACTTTATTCCCATTTTACAGTTGAGAAAACTCAAGCTAAAAGGTTAAGGAAACTTGCCCAGGATCACAAAGTATAAGTATCTGAGTTCAAATTTGAACTCAGAACTCAGCTAGTACTCTTATCTACTGTTCTAGCTTACTCACTCTGGAGAACAGCCAGAATAGCCAACAGACTATTACAATATTACAGGAAGAAAGACAGGAAACTAGTTTAGCAGATAGGTAAGTGAAGAAAAAGAGAAACATAAGAATGACATAAAAATAATATAAGATTTGGCAAAGGGATGGAGATGTGGCATGAATGGAAATAAAGACTCAAGAAAGATACCAAGATTGCAGGCCTAAGTAATTGGGAGGAGGGTGGTGACCTCAACACTGATAGGAAGGCTGGAAAAGGAGAGGGTTTAAGGAAGAAATATAAAAAGTTTTCAGATAGGCTGAATTTGAGATGCCAATGCAACATTTAATTTGAGATGACTAAAGACATTTGATGCTACAGGACTGAAGTTAAAGATAGATATTAGGGTTACTAAGTATCATTTATAGGGATTATAACTGAACTTGTGGGTGTTGATGAGATCAGTAAGTGAAATATAGAGGGAAGAAAGATGAGGATCCAGAACAAAGCACTGGAGAACACTACCCACAGTTGTTAATGGGTATGACCTATACAAAAATCCAGGAAATGAGACTGGGGAATAGACATGTAAGAGAACAAGGGATTAGTGGTTTCCCAAAAAGCTAGAAACAAAAGGATGGACAAAAAGATGAAAGTGATCTACAGTGTCAAATGCTGCCAAGAAATCTAGAAGGGATGATACTTCAGAAAAAAGCTGTTAGACATGGCAGTTAAGAGAGATTGGAACCTTTGGAGAATGTACTTTCAGTTGGATGAGATAAGAAGTCAGAATACTGAGGGTTTAGATGACAAGAGAGCAATCAGAGGCATCCAGTGTAGTTAGCTTTTTCAAAAAAAAAAAAAAAAAGTTTAGTCCGAAAGAGTAGAAGTGATATAAGACAATAGCTAATAGAGATTTTAGGGTCAAATGAGAGGTTTTAAAGGTTGGAGAATATATGAATATATTTGTAGACATCAGGGAGAGAAACATTATGTAAGAAGATAGGGAAAGTTTACAGAGAATGAAGATGATAGAACAGTATTTAGAGAAAAAAATCATGCATGTAGGATGAATCAAGGCTGTTTGATCTTCACAAGAGAAGTCTCTTCTAAAGAACCAAGATTAAAGGAGATAAGGGGAATACACATGAGGGGAATGAGATGTGACATTGGGGAGAAGAGGGATCTCTCAGAAGAAGGCCCCAATATTTCTAATGAATTATGATACTAGATTTACAGATGAAATGATAGGAAAGATTGTTCCCAGGCAGGATTGAGGAAAAACAAGAAAATCTGCAATAGTTGTTTTTGCAAGGAGATAGCAAATTGATTACTATGGTAGAGGCTCAGATGAGATTCTATAGCATAGATTTATAGTGAACCCAAACAGCACTTTCATGTTTTCCTCTGGCTCCATCACTATATGTGTTTTTTTCATCAGTTATAGGTTTAAGAACAAAGGAGTCTAATGGCAGGTGTGATCCAGGGTTGAGTTTGCTAAGGTCAAGGGGTAAGGGATTCAAGAGTAGAGATACTCTAGGGTTGAATTGGTACGTGAAGAGATTGAGATTAGAAAGAGAGGAGAATATATCCAGTGAAGGGTATTGATCCGGGAAAGAATGGAGGAGAAGAGAGTATGACATTCACAGGGTTAAGAATTGGAAGATATAAGTAAAAATGATTGATGTAGCACTCTCTCCCACGGCTACCTGCTTAAATAGCACTTGCACTGAACAATTTATCCCCAGAATGAACTCCTTGAACCCTTTAGATTCTAGGAATTATGACTTCTAACACTTGAGCTCTTTAGTTCCTAGTCAGTATATTATCCCAATATCAATTAATTAATTGATGTTAACTAGATTTTACAAAAAGTATGATTAATTTATAGCAGCTCTTTTTATGATGTCAAAGAACTAGATGTGGAGAGTGTGCACATCAACTGGAGAATGAACAAGTTGTGGTATATGAATATAAAGGAATACTATTGTGCTATAAGAAATAATGGGCAAGCAGGAAAAAGTGGGAAGATTTACATGAATTGATGTTGAGTGAAGTGAGTGGAACCAGAATATTTTTCACAGTAACAGCAATGTAGTATCTTGATCAACTATGAAAGACTTAGACCTCCTCAGCAATGCAATGATCCAAGACACTGAAAGATCCAAAAAACTCATAATAGAAAATGGTGACCATATCCAGAGAACTGTGGAGTCTCAATGCAGATTAAAGTATACTGTTTTTCACTTTTTTTCTTTCCAATGGTTTTTTCCTTTTGTTCCGAATCTTCTTTCATAATATGACTAATGTGAAAGTATGTTTAACATGATTGCACATATATTACCTAAACTATATTTATTCAGAAGATATAGCAAGAGTAATCATTTTAAAACACATACCTGGAGCACATCTCTCTGCTCACACACAAAAGGTCTTTGAATACATAAGACTGAAGACTATTTCATAATTCTAGGCTGCAGGAGTCCTTTTTCCTTTTATATCATTCCCAGGAGGTTGCTTTAGCAGTAGCTCTCTACTGAGCTATATGGATAAGTTCCTTGCCTAGTGTCCATAACCAGAAATTTTCTTCATTACTAAAAGCTGTGCTTCCTAAATCTGAAGTCATCTTTGGTGTGTTATCCTTCCAACTTCATCATTGTTGATGACAACCTTTCTGGCAGGCTCTGCTATCTGCTACAATTGCTGGTAGGACTTCTAAAGGCTTTGATGAATCTCCTGGATACTTGGGCATTCTCTCAGACCTCATTCTGAGGTCTGTCATTTACCTAAAATGACAAAAAAAAAGGCAAAAGAGGCTCCTGGGTTCACATAGCCATAGTATTCAGGAAAGGAAAGGATGTTAACCTTACTTGTATCATCTGCTTTCTGGATTCAGTCATAAGACTTTTATCATGGCTGAAACCTAGTTCACTCAAGTTTCTACATTTTCTTAAACTGAGACCCAGAAAAGATATTTATACCTGCTTCAAAGCCTTGGCCTTCATTTGCCAATCTCACTATTAGAATAGAATGGGGAGAAATATGATCAAATAAAAGAATTTTAAAGTTGATGAACATAGAAATGCAATTTTTATCCATAATAAGATTAAGGTTGATGTGTGTGTGCAGCTGAGATGGGGTGGGCAGAATTTAGTATATTGAGAGAATTAGGAAATCAGAGTAATTGAGGGAATAATATGTATATAGAAGTCCCATAGTATGAGGGCAGGGGTTAGGATAAAGAGAAAGACTATGACCCAGGCACTGAACTCAATGAGGTAGAAAGGAGTATGTCTTAAGATTTGGTACCTAATGACCACTAGGATCTGGATTGAACAATAAATTTATGTATCTTCAACCTCAAGGAAAGAGAAATTACTGAGTAATGATGGAAAAGGAGAATCTGGAAGTGGTAGTATTCCAGAAGGGGTATTATGGTATTACTATTCCCCCACTTTAACCAGTAATTTTGGGGAAATAACCAGTATTACAAAGGGTAACCAGTAATACAAAGAGTATTACAAAGGGAAGAAATGTCATCAGAAGAGAGCCATATCTCAGGATGTACCAAAAGATGAAAGGAGATAAGAAGTCTGAGAGAAAGTGTTTCAGAGGACATGGAAAGGATCAGGCAGATCTATAGTTGGAGATTGAGGAAGTTAAACTGAGGTAGATGGGAGAAGGGTACAGACAGTTGGGCATGGGCTACTAGGGTTTGCACATCAATAATCAAAGCTCCAAATCACTGAGATCGGGAAAGCCAAAAGGGATTAAATGATACCAATCATTAACGAATGAATAAAGTCAGACTATCAGTATTTGGAGACCAGCGTCTAACTTCATTATAGAGATTCTGTGTCTGCTCAGAAGCCCCAGGTTACATTAGGCCTAGAAGCCTGGAGCCTAGTCAAGAAAGAAGATGGCTCTTCAAGGTATAGTAGCACTGGCAAAGATTCTTGGGAAAGAGGGGAAAGCAGGTGGCAAATAGGTTCTAAGAAGAGAGAAATCACATTTGTCCCTAAACATCTGGGAAGACTACATGGAAACATGTCTAAGAAAAATTTAATTTTCCACCAAATTACTTTTTAAAGACATCTATGATATGTCTCTACTATAAGAAGAATGTTGATACGTTTTTTTCTTCATCTCTAAAAAGGACAAAACAAGTCAAAGTGAGATGAAGTGGCCTGGAAAGAGTATTTTAGGATTTAGACAAGAATAGAAATCTTCTCTTTTTTTGAAGTCAGGTTAGAAGTCCTGTGGGATAAAATCTTAAAATAATTCATGATACAGAAAAGTCATCACAAGTTAATCTGGTAAAAACAAATCTTAGCAAATTCCTTTTTAAAAGTCAACTTCCTAAGGTAAAGCAAATAGACAAAAAAAAAAATTAAACCAGGATAAATTATTAAACAATGTTCCCTCCTCCCTAAAGATTGCACAATACTCTTGTGAGTTAATTTTTTTACCTCCAGTATCAGACTTAACACTTAATCTCAATCAGATTTAATCTTAGATGAATAAATAAAAAGTAAGTGGCTATTAGGCATCCTGCTCTATTCTAGGCACAAGTAATATGAAGACAATGAAATAGTCTCTGACTTTAAAGAGCTTGCATTCTAGTAAGATAATAGATGTCGGAAGACCAGGGTTTATAATCCCTTTTCTGATACTAGTGTAACTTGGGTCAAATCATTTAGTCTTCCTGGGTTTGTCTTTTCCTTATAAAGTCCTTATAAAATGAGATAACTACATAACTATAAGCACATGAAGAAGTGCTCTAAATCACTCTTGATTAAAGAAATTTACTCACATCTTTTCAGCAACACAATGATCTAAGACAGGTACAAAGAACAAAGGAGAATACAATATCCATAGCCAGATAAAGAACTGATGGACTCAAAATGAAGAGTGAAGCATATTTTTTCACTTGCTTTATTATGTTTTTTTTTCCTTTTGAGCTATTTCTTCTTTCACAACTGTGAATAATATGAAAATATATGATAGCAGAGCAGCTAGTTCATGTAGTGGATAGAGCACCAGCCCTGAAGTCAGGAGAACCTGAATTCAAATCTGACCTCAGTCACTTAACACATCCTGGCTGTATACCCTGGGCAAGTCACTTAATTCCAAATGCCTCAGGAAAAAAAAAAGAAAATATATGATAACACATTTATAAAATAGATTAAACTGCCCAACTTCTTTGGAGAAGGGAGAGAGAAAACTTTGGAACTCAAAATCTTGCAAAAAATGAATGTTAAAAACGTTCACATCATGTATCTGGGGGGAATAAAATACTGTTGAAATAAACAATGATAAAATTGAATTAAGTAAACTATGAACTTATGAGAATAGATTAAAGAGGAGATAGATTGGAAATTAGAAGGTCAATGAGGAGATTGTGATAATGGTTGGATAAGGTTGGGAGCCTTCTGAGTAGAAAGGGAAATAAAATGAAAAATATGTTGTGGAGATCAAATTGACAAGACTTGGTAACTGAGTGAACATTGAGTTTGAGAGAGAAGAAAAGTCCACATAAGTAAGTTTGCAAATTTGGGTGACATAACAAATGATGGTGCCATCAGTAAAAATAGGGAAGTTAGACAGAAATTTAAATTATAATTCTATTTTGGAAATGTTGAATGGCTATGGGACATTAAGTTTGTTGTTTAGTCATATCCAATTTTTTATGACTCTTTTTGGGGTTTTCTTGGCAAAGATACTAAAGTGGCTTGCCATTTCCTTTTCCAGCACATTTTACAGATGAGGAAACTAAGACAAACTGGATTAAGTGACTTGTTCAGGATCACAAAGCAAGGAAATGTCTGAAGTGGAATTTGAATGCAGATCTTCCTAACTCCAGGTCCAGCTAGTTATTGAATATTCAGTTATAAAAGTTTTAACAAACTCTTAATGAGGCAGAATTGGAACTTAGAAGAGACACTGGATGGAAGACATACATTTATTATGTATTAATATTCATTAGTTAATGCATTACATAATAATGTCTAATAAAGTCATCTGCTTAGAAATGATCAGAGATGATCACTAAAGGAAGCTGATAGAGTCACCATGAAGGAGTATATATAAAGAGAAGGAAGAAAGAGAGATCCCTAATTAGAGACTCAAACATGACTGATAATCTATCAAAGATGACCTTAGGAAAAGAAAGATAACTAGTTGAAAATGATAGACCATATGGTAAAAATTAGAGCCCAGATTGAGTTCTGATCATAAGGGGTGTATTATAACAAAAAATACCCTTGGATAGAATATTTCAAGGAAAGACAATTTTATAATAATAGCATACATGCAAGTTACATACTCTTTATATATGTGCGTATGCATATGTATGTATAAATATGTAATACATTAATATTAACATATAATGAATGTATGTAATATAGAAATAACTCTCTTTGATCAAATCAGCCACAGCCAGACACATTGTACTTTGACCCCAATATAATGATGTCATTTTGGTCCTCTTCAAAACAAAGGACACTAAACAACTGTTTATATGTATACATGTTCTTGTTCATTATATATTTTGTAGTAAATAAAATACACAAACTTCCAAAGTAATACTTTTGCTTACTTATTATACTCCTGAATTTTGTAAAAAGTCTCATTGCACAAATTCACACACATATGCACATACTTTATATGTCTTAGTATGTATATAAGATAATGAACACTTGCATGTACAAGAGAGGAGGCAGCAGAATCTAGTCCTAGCAAAGCGTCTCAATCCAGAAAATGAAGCTAGAAATGAATAAACAGGAGAAAACATCTAACATGTTGAAGAAAGTATGATGACTTAAAAGAAACCCAAGAAATACCAAAAGAGATTAACTACATGGCAAAGGTATACTTTCACTTTTATACTTAATATTTTTAATAGAATGGAATACTAATACAGAAAAGTACTGAAAGGGGGATTATGAGGAAACCGTGGGAAAAAAAAGGGACTCTTTTCTATTCCAGTCCATAGTCCGTTCAGCTACCAAACTAATAATACAGGTTTGACCATGTCACTCCCTCTTTGGGAGCATGATGTAAAAGTAGGGAAATCAGAAGAGTAACAGAGAAATGAAAAATGAAAATTGATTGATCTAGGCCCTTCCCAAGTTGGAGGCTCAAAGAGGAATTTAATAATGGGAGAATGGGACTGGCATGGTGGAAAGATGTTCCAGGATAAGGAATTACCAAAATTAAGAAATTGTAGCTGAAACATGATGTTGAATTCTAGAAAGTTAAAAACACAGCTGGCAGAGGAATGGAGGTTAACTGATTTGATCCCTTCCCAAAATATAGGTCCTAGGAGGAGCTCACGATTGAGAAAGAGTAAAAGATCCCAGGATGAAACTGCAGCTGAAACACGGTATTGCATTCTGAAAAGTCAAAAGCATACCTAATAAAGGAATTAGGAATATTAAAGAAGGCTCAAAAGAAATTTGCAATTGTTCCCTAGGGGAAAAGGTGGGAATGACAGGGCTACAGAAGGCCCGTGATGGAATATGAAAGGAGCCTGGTGCCCATATTTTAGGAAACACCTTTCCAAAATTACCTTTCCAACCTACTTTTAATGAAATGTATAAGACTAACCAAATTCCTGTCTTAAATCAGTACCAATGATTTGATTTATGTTAAGTATTTAGAAATACACAAGACTCCTTCAGTTGTTTGTATTGGATCAATCATTTCTACAGAGATCACTAACATTATTCATTTCTATCCTTCTATTGTAATTTTTATAGAAATTACAAAAACCAACAGAGGACTTCATAGTTGATCCTGGAGGTAGTAGGCAGCTACAAAGAATTTATTTGGCTGGGGTTTGCAGGGGTAGATAGGGAAAGAGGGAATGACATGGTCAAATCTGTATTATCAGTTGGGTAGCTGAATGAACTATGGACCAGAATAGAAAAAGATGAGATAGATCAACCAGGAGGCTATCTCCATAGTCTAGGCATGAAGCAATAAGGGCCAGTGAGTACCAAGGTGATGCTTACAGTAGTGGAGAGAAGAAGGTGCATATAAAAAATAGTTGTGTTTTGGTTTTTTAAATCATATTTTATTTAGTTTCTTAAAATATGTATAAATTGCATTATCTCATGATTCTAAAATATACATTATTTAATTTTAACATTAAAAAAAAAATTTGAGTACCTATTTTCTCCCACCTGCCCTTCCCCCACCTACCGAGAAGACAAACAATATGATACTCAATATATATCATTATACTTGTGAAATCATACAAAACATATTTTTACACTGTTAGAAATTATTAAAGACCCCCAAGAGGCTTGGTTTATGTGAACTATGCTTATGTTTACCACATTTGAAATTAAAATCTTAAAATATTATGAAACGAGTTTTAATGTCATAGACTTCCTAAAAGAATCTCAGGAGTCCCACGGATCCTCAGACTACACTTTGAGAAATGCTGTCATATAGAATGACCTTCCATAATGGAAGGACCTTCATCAGCCATCTCATCCAACTCATACATAAAGATAATTCCTTAATTTCCCAACAAGTGTTCATCTCATGTTTGCTTGAAGACTTTCCCCAGATGGTCCATCCTACTTGAAGGTGTTTCAAATGATGAGGTTTTTTACTGACATTAAGCCTAAACTGGCCTCTTTGTAAATTCTACTCTTTGCCCACTGGGCCCACAGGAAAGAAAAAAAACTAATCCCTTCTCCATGTGACAGACCTTAAAATACTTGAAAAGAACCTTTTGTTGTTAATAGTTCTTTAAATTTGAAGAGGACAAATGACATCATTATGTTGAGGTCAAAGTACAGTATGTTCAATTGTAACTGAAAAGTCCAATACAAATTTGAAAGGCTTTTCACAGGTTGGGGACAAATAGTCTATTTGAATATTTAGGGTGAAATGTCCCTAGATTTTCACATCTCATGTTTCCTTTGTGCTACTTGGATTCTACTTTGCTCACTGAGCAATCTTGTACCAGCATCTCCCATGTCTTACAATTATTATAAAAGTTCTTCAGAGAAACCTTGAGAGTGTCCTTGTAACACTTCTGATCTCCAAGTGAATACTTTTCTTGTAGTGAATACTATTTCTCTGTAAATAGTCTTTTTATATAAATGTGCATTTGCATTGAGGTTACATGGCCAACCCATTAGAATTGTGTCTTTGCAGTAGAATTTGAAGGAAATATTGTAAAGGCAAAAATGATAAGACTTGTGAACAGATCAAATTTATGGGATGAATGTGAATGAAGACTTGAGCATGACTCCCAGTTTAGTGCCTGGGAAGATAATGGTATCATCAAGTAATAAAAGAATTCAAAAAAAGAGAGAATGGGGAGGGGGAGATTATGTTTTGGATATGTTTAAAATAGATAATGCATTTAAGATTTCCAATAGGCAGAGGTCAAGAGTGAACAAATAGCTTTGATAGTCATTTGAGTGGAGATGGAGCTAATGGGATCACCTGGGGAAATAGTTTAAAGAGAAAAAAAAAAAGAGGTTTAAGGATATAAACCCTTGAAAGAAGAGAAGGAAATACCTTTATTTTAGTGGGATTGACTTAGAGGAAGAGCTAGCAAAGGAATTTGAGGGAGGTAATTCAGACAGGTAGGAAGAAAATCAAGATTAAAATTACTATGAAAACCTAGAAATGAAAGAGTATACTGGAGAAGTGGATGATTGCCAATGTGTCAAGGGTTACAGAGATGAAGATTAAGAAAAGCCATTAGATCTGGCAATTAAGAAACCATTCACAATTTGTGATCACTCCCTTCTAGAATTTGTGATAGGAAAGTAAAAGAAATTAGAGCATTATCTGCAACACACTATAGATTTTGGAAAAAAACAAATTTCAAAGGGTTCAGGGAAAAGATAGGAAAATCCCATTAATTATAGGGGGATAGGAGACTTATGATTAAACTTCTGAAAACAAAAAGGGAAAGCATTCCAATGAAAGAGAGTGGGAATCAAGAGTTGAAAAGATGTGTGTAGATACACAGGGAACTCATCAACTTATATATTTCAAATAAACAGAAGAGTAGTTCTAGTTAAGAAATAAGAATGGTGGATCAGGGTAATAAATTAGATATACAATAAATGGTCATAATAACACTGTTTGATAAAACCAAAGACCCAAGCTTTCGGGACAAGAACTCATTATTTGACAGAAAATGCTTGGAAAACTAGAAAGCATTTTGGCAGAAATTACATAAAGACCAACATTTCACACTAAATACCAAGAAAAGATAAAAATGATTTAGATATTAAGGGTAACACCATAAGCAAATTAAGGGAATATCCATGAATAAAGGAAGAATTTATGACCAAAAAAGAGATAGAGAGTATTATGAGAAATAAAGTGAGTAATTGTATTACATAATTGTTCATAAGGTTTTGCAAACAAAATCAATACTTCAAAAATTACAAAGCAAAAAATGTACAGGGGAGGAAAGGCAGGGGTGGGTGGTAATTTTCTAGCAAGTTTCTCTGCTATTTAGAGAACTGAGTTAAATTTATAAGAGTACAAATCATTCCACAATTGATAAATAGTCAAAGGATATAAATAGGCAGTTTTCAGAAGAAATCAAAGCTATTTATAGTCATATTAAAAAATGCTTTAAATCACTATTAAAGAAATGAAAATTAAAACAATTCTTAAGATATCATGTTATACCTATCAGTCTTGACTAATATGACAGAAAAGGAAAATAACAAATGTTGGAAGGAATATGGGAAAATTAGGACATTCATGTACTTGTTGATGGAGTTGTGAACTGATTCAATCATTCTGAGGAGCAAATTGGATCAAGATTCAAAAAGGCTTCAAAATTATGCATACCCTTTGACTGCTACTAGATCTGTATCCAAAAAGAAAAGGACTTTTCTTTACTTTTACAAAAAAATATCTGTCAGCTCTTTTTCTGATAAAGAATTGGACATTAATGGGATATCCATCAACTGGGGAATGATTGAACCAGTCATATTATTGATTATGATAGAAATACTATCGTGCTGTAAGAGATGATGACTAGGGTATTTTCAAATAAAACTGGAAAGATTTAGATGAACTAATGCAAAGTAAAGTAAGCCAGAACCAGGAGAACATTGTACACAGCAGCAACATTGTTGCATAATGATCAACTGTGAATAACTTAATTATTCTCAACAATACAATGTTAAGACAACTTCAAGGCATTCATGATAAAAACCATCTACCTCTAGAGAAAGAAATGAGTCTGAAAATAGATCAAAGGATACTTTTTTTAACTTTTATTTTTTCTTAGGGTTTTTTGGTCACAACTAATATAGAAATATGTTTTGCATGACTACACATATATAATCCATATCAAATTGCTTGCCTTCTCAGTGAGGAAGGAAGAAAAAAAAAAAAAAGGAAGAAAATTGGGAACTCAATTTTTTTAACTTTACATTTAAATGAAAAAAATGATTTTTTAAAAAAGAAATAGAAGACCAAAACAAAGGTAGATAACCAAAGATAAATATAGGAATATGATATGGTCCTGTAAGAATGCTAATGAATGCTAAATGAGTCCAACAAATGAAAGAGAACAGATTGAGTTAAAACTGGCAAGAGAAGAGGTTGTTTACTGTTTCCCAGTAACAGGTAGAATAAAGTGTCACCAGGGGGACCATAATACCAATATGACTTCATAGTCCCAGGATGAAGGTTTCTCATAAGTATGGTTAACTGAAGTAAGGAGATTGTCATATCCAGTTATCCTTTTTATTTTTCCATAAAAATAAAATAAGAATGTAATTTAATTTACAATATAGCATTATTTTGAATATAGTCCTTTGTAAACTATAAAAAGCTATAAAACATGACCCATTTTATTGCTGTTTTATTTTCACAACACCTGTATTTCCCAATATATCAACATATAAATATATAAAAAAGGAAAACAAAGCTAACAAACAGGTATATCAAGGCCTACATTAAATACAGAGCTCCATAATTATAATATCTCCTGCTCCCTGCCTTCCTTCACTATAAACTAATGAGGAAATTGAATTTTCTTGCAACTTCTGGAGCCAAATATTATTATTGTGATGTTGTGCCACTCAGTTTCATGTTCTTTATATTACTGTAGCAATTGTGTACACAGCTTTTGAGTTCATATAAGTATTCCTAAGCCTCTCTGTAGTCCTTGTTCTCACTAATTTTTATAGCATAATATTCCATTACATTCATGATCCACATACTACAATGTTTATGTAGCCATTCTCTAATCAAGAAATATTATAAGGGCAGTTAAATGGTGCAATGAGTACCAGCCCTAAAGTCAGGAGGACCTGAGTTCAAATCTAGCCTTAGACACACTTCCTAGCTGTGTGACCCTAGACAAGTCACTTAACCCCTATGGCTACAGCAAAAAGTAAGAGAAATTTGTTTTTAGTCCTTTACAATGCAAAAAATAATAATAATAATAAAATCATTGTTTATTGTGTATAGAACCTATCTTCATCCTGAGGGGTATATATATGTATTTCAGTGAGATCGCTGAGTAAAAGTGTATGTATATTTTTATCATTTTCTTAGTATATTTCCAAATTGTTTTCTAGAATGAATGAACTAGTCCATAGCTACACCAATAGCACATTATACCTATCTTTTCATGTCATCCTAACTGTGGTTCCACAATATTTGAATGGTTTATTTTTTGAGACAGTAAGTTTTATAACCAGGATGAGAACTCAAATCTATGGACTCCAAAATAAGTGTACTTTCCATTTGGCAACTGAAAACAACTATGTTCTCTGTCTCTCTGTCTCTCTCTGTCTCTCTCTGTCTCTCTCTCTCTCTCTCTCTCTCTCTCTCTCTCTCTCTCTCTCTCTCTGAGGCAATTGTGATTAAGTGACTTGCCCAGGGTCACACAGCCAGGAAGTGTTAACTGTCTGAGGCCAGATTTGAACTGAGGTCCTTCTGACTTCAGGGCTGGTGTTCTATCCACTGCACCACCTAGCTGTCCTATATCATGTCCTTTTAATGTTGTATCACTTGCAAAATTGATGAACATATGCCTCTATCCAAATCATTTTTTAAAAACATTAAATAGCACTGATCCAAGGACAAATTACTTGGTATACTCTATTGAAAGACTCCTGTCCCAATAACACCAAATCATTAACAATAATTCTGATAATAATTTTTCTAAATCTGAATCCAACTAATTGATTATTGTCTATTCCCTTCTCTCTATCTTCCCCACAAAAAAAGATATATTTTGTCAGAAATTCTGCTAACATCTAAGTAAATCATATCCAAGCATTCCCCTCATCTACTAGTTTAATAATCCTGTCAAAAAAGGAAATGAGATTAGTATGACATGATGTGTTCTGGATAGTTCTTTGTAATCACCATTTCCCTTTCAATATATTCATTAGTCATCTATTCAAAACATAGAATGTTTGAGGAGTTTGATGTTAGACCAATTTGTAAAGAAAAGTTAGTGCCAGAGACTAAAAGGCTTTTAAAATATCAAAGAAATTTCTGTTCTGTTCTAGCTGTAATAGGGAACCCCTGATGTTTCTTGACCAGACCAGAATCATGGTCAGATTTGTGCTTTGGAATATCAATTTGACAAAATGAAAGCAGAAAGACCAATTAGGGAATTACTGCAATAGTCTAATTGAGAGGTGATAAGTAGCTGAATGATGTTACTTTTGTATAGCAATTGTGTAGAAAGATGGATCGAAGCAAGGAAAAACAGTAGGATAGATACTAATTAGGAAGCAGCTAGATGGTACCATAGATAAGACTTTTGGATCTGGAGTCAAAATAATTGTAGTCAACACCTCAATATCTCTGCCTTCCAGGCCCCTTGCATCTTTCCTCCCTCTGAGTGGAGGATAGATATTAGGAAGTTGCTCCAGATCCTCCATTTAATGAGAACACTCAGAACAATCCATTTATTACATCATTTCTTATCTGGTGGCACTCCTCTGTACTTCAATAAATATCGATGATTTATCCAAGTTAACACAAGCTCAAGCCTGAGCCATTCTACTGGAACTTCAGACCAAGTTGATATTGTCATTAATTTCATACATATTCTTTGAATCTGGTTATTCAATTAGTTTCAAATTCATATATGTATATTATCATTCAGCCCCTATGTTTTTCACAGATATAATTTATCTAGGTTACAGAAATGTTTTCATAAAGTGTCTTATATTACTTTATATAAGACACTTTATGAAAACATTTCTGTAACCTAGATAAATTATATTCATAGCATTCCCTCTTATTTTATAGCTCTATGAAAAAAAAGGAAAGAAGATAAGTCTAGTATGACCTTTTCTGGATAAAGCTATCTTGGCTGTTTGTAATTAACACTTCATTTTCTAGATGTTCACTGATCATCTTTTTGATGGTTACTATTCCAATCTAGAATTTTCCCAGGAAACAAAAACAAGCTCACTGACCTATTATCACTGGCCATTGATCAATGTGGCAGATCCCATATGACATTTTCAGTGACTCAGTGATCTGGCTCAGGAATGAGTATCCAGGCATGACCTCTTTTTCTTAGTACATAGGCTTGTGTCCAAAGAACAGCTGGTCACATCTGCTGAGCAAACACTAGGGAGATTGAACTTAGACCTTACATTTTCATAGAATGGGATAGTATGAAGACACTAGAACAATATAATGTAGAGTCCTATTGAACAAGCCTTCAGGGAGAAAATGCTGAATGTCAAAATGGCTAATCACTCCAATCTATTACAGAAGATCATAGATTTGGAGATGAAAGGGACCTTAGGAGCCATATACTCCAATTTCTCCATTTTAAAGCTCAGTAAATGAAACCCAAAGTTAATAACTTTCCCAAGTTCACACAAGTGCTAAATAACAAAACCAAGATCCTAAATTATGTTCTCTGACGTCATATATGTTACCAAATCATGCCTCCTGCCAATTCATAAGCATTAAATTTTTCTTGCTTTCAGTTTTCACTAAGATGTTCTACCTAGCATGTAAAAAGTAATTTTATTAATAACATTAAATATGATTGTTTTAATTCTCATATCTTTTTCTGCAGACCTTATGTAAGACCTTAAAGTTATACATGACCTTAAATGCAAGTCTAAACAAGAATTTATCTTTCTTCTGAAATCAGAATCCCTTTCCCATTCCTCCCTTTCTAGAAGTATCACCATTTTCCCCTCACATTCCCTAAAATTAGATTATTTTAGACTCACTTCTCAATCTAATTTGTCATATGTTGTGTCATTATTTCTTTGAAATGCATGTAGGATTCCCATTCCTTTCCTTCCTTATTACCACTCCCCATACCTAGGCCCCAATTATTTCAAGTCTCCATCTAGTTTCCTACTGTCTATCTTATACTACAGCCTACCTCCAGATACCCCTTCCAAATTAATCTTCCAAAAACACTGCTTTTATTTTGTCTTTAGGACCTAACAAGCTTCCTTTACAACCTATCCCACAAGCACAAATTCCTCTAACTGACTTTCAAACACTTTTATCAAGTGACTCCATCTAAATTACCTAATCTTACTCATATCCTGATATCTCCCTAACATGTATAGAAAATACTATGGATCAGAGATCAGAAGGTCTAGGTTCAAATTCTGCTTTGTTATATGAGTGACTTTGGACAGATTGCCTTAGAGTGAAGGCGTTCAATTAAATGATCTCTTGACATTCCTTAAAAGAAGAATCAGTTGTCACTGTCCCCCGCAACATGGCATACTTGTTTCTGCTTTTGTGCTTTTGCTGATATCCCTGCTTAGAATCTCCTGCCCTTTCCATGATACTTCAAGTCTAGTCTTATTCTCAAGATACTGCTTAAATTTTTCTTCCTTCATGAAGCCTTCCTTAATTTCTCAAATCCCTATCAATTCTCACAAAGACTTCTTACTGTACTTGGGACCAATATAAATGGGTAGTGTTTTAGTTATGTCTTCTCAACCAAATTGTTAACTACCTGAGTATAAAGATTTCCTTCCTCTTATACTACACTGTAAATTAGAAGTACCTTAACTCTCATTCCTAGAAGAGAGCTTAACACAGAGCAGAGAACAAATGATCAACCTCATCCTTTGCTCTCTTAAGATATCAAAAGACTACCAGCACTGATCATAAAATATAAATATATTATTATATGTATACTCTTCAATATACAAAAAAGGGACTTGGAATTCTCTCACATATATACAAGAAATAAAAACCTTCTTGCTCATTTAGGCAATTGGATGAAGGAATTCCTTTTGGAGACAATCAAATCCCAGAGCTTGTTTCCAAATCTTAACATTCCCAGATATTTGGATTAATACCATACAAAAGAACCACAGAAAAAATCCTTTGGTAAGTGGGTTCAAACTGTGACTTGAGGCAAACTGTTTAACCGCTGCTTTGATTTCCTTTTCTGTAAAATGGGGATAATAATGTTGTTAGTACTTGCTGGCCAGGATTACTCTGAAGATCAAATGAAGTTATGGATCTAGAACCATTAAAGTTCTATATGTCATCTGTGGGACTATCTGAACCTCAGTTTTCTCATCTGTAATGGAAAGCGTTAGACAAGATGCTCAGTATTCTGTATCTGGAATCAGAGGACCTGGATTTGATTACTTTGGCCAAGTCAAATAATTTCTCAGAGATTTAGTTTTGTCATATATAAAATGAGAAAGTTGGACTGGATGACTTCTAAGATCCCTTCCAGATTTAAAACTGTGTTTCTGTAATAGAAAGAAGGAAATAAGTATTTATTAAGCACCTACTGTGTGCCAAGTGTTTTACAAATATTATCTCATTTAATCCTGGAAACAACCCAGGGATAAATAATGCTATTGTTATCCTCATTTTGAAGCTGAGGAAATTGAAGCAGAGATTAAGTAACTCATGATTCACACAGTCAATAAGTATCTGAGGTCAAATTTGAATTCAGGTTTTCCTGACTCCAGAGCTACCTCTCTATCTGCTGGGTCATGCTGTGACCTCTAAGGTCCCTTTCTAACTCTGTTTCCCAGGACATCTGGTGTGTGGCTTTCAAGAGATCTCTTGGCAATGATTCTCTTCCCTGAGTAGGTTATTTTAGAGACCAGACAGCAGTATAATAGCTAGAGAAAGCCCTCGGAGGGTTCAGCAATAAAGCCGGCTAAGAGTCCATTCTCTCCGACTTTCTAACTTTAAGGCATTCTTTATAAAAAGGAGATAGGCTACACATGGGCATTGTCAAAGGCAGAGTTCAACCAGCCCTCTTACAAATCATTTCCATTTAACAGGCAGGATACAATGGTATGTGTGTTTTGTTTTATTTTCCTCACTTCTTGAATGCATGTAATAAATATAAAATATACATGAGGGGGAAAGGAAAGGGACGAGATTGGGTTGGGATCAGTAACACTTCACAGGGGAAGCGGTAAGTAATGCAACTTATATAGTTACTAGAAGTTTACCAGAGTTTAATATAGAGAGAGAACTTACTACAAGTCTGGACAGATTTTCTATCATCAGACATGAAGTTCATTAGAACTCTAAAGGTCTCCAGCTTTCAATCTTCTTTTAGGGCTTTCAATAGTGACAATACAATGCAACAGGAAATTAGATCACAAGGGTCCTCTCAGTCCATTATACGGCTGTCTGGGCTCAAAAATAAGTCAACTTAGGGAGGTGAATCATTACCAAAAGATACCTTGAAAGCCACACACAAAATGCCTCCGAAATCAGCCCTAAGAAGTACAAGGAGATTTCTACAAGTTAATTACCCAAGGGCAGGGAATGTTAACCCCTTCGCGGAATCATTCTTGACTTCCTATTAGTTGGGCACCATGGAGCATTTGAGCATGGCCCTGGGTTCTCAGCTCTCAGCGGTGCAGTCGGACGAGGGTGATTTAATCCTGGGCTTGTACGGTGTACAAGCTGTACAGTGGTCGTGTGTTCCCTCCTCCAAACTAATAGCACAATGGAAAAATTACAAGCAAAGATTCCAGTCCCTAAGTCTCCCTTACATTAGGCCCTTTCTTCTGTAGGAGAGGCAAACTCCGATTTGGAATTGCAAGGACAACATAAGAGATACCAAAGTGGAGAAAAGTGTGGCTCCCCAAGTTCCTTTCTTCCTTGGACGGCGGAAACCAACTGAAAGGCAACTCCCGAAGATACCCTTTGGGAGAAGCGGAGAGGGAGGCAAAGACGAAGTTGAATGGGAGTGGCGCTCAAGAGGCAGTGGAGGCGCGGAAAATAGAAACCCGAGGGGTGTAAGGGAGATCCCCAAAATTCCCCTTACACTAGACTCTGAAACTGCCTCAGGAGCCCTTCATTTAGTGTCTGAGTCTACACGTCCCTCACGTCGAGTCTCATCTCTTCAAACATTCTCTGGCTAGAGTATCCCCCAATCATCTCTCCCCCCACTCACTCCCCATCTTCCCTTACATACTGACCCAACACACCACATACAGAGAGAGAGAGAGAGAGAGAGAGAGAGAGAGAGAGAGAGAGAGAGAGAGAGAGAGAGAGAGAGAGAGAGAGAGAGAGATTGCAATCAGATAGACGAAGTGAGATGTCGTATTTGTCATAGAAGTGGATCTGCAAGCGGAGCTCCAGGGCTGGAGAGATGGAGTCTCCCAGCTTCCAGCTCCAGGTCCCCCTGCTCGGGTCCGAAAGGGAAGAGTTCTTGCCGTCTCAGACATCCCCCGGGCACGGCTGGCAGAAGTAGTGCCAAGGACAGTAGTAGCACAACCCTCGTCCAGGCACTCATCTTGCCCCTTTTCCTCTTACGATCCCTGGGGAATAACATGTCCCAGTGAAGGACCCCCCCAAATCCAAACTTTTCGAGCCCTAGAAGCTCAACGGGTCCCCAGCGGCCAAGAGGAAGGATGACGCCCGCGGCCGAGCTGCAATCAGAAGACCCTCAACAGCCCCTAGACGTCTCCAGTTTAGAAATTTCCAAACCGGAAAAGGAAGGGAGCCAAAGGGGGCATGGAGAGAGGAGGGGAAAGGAATATCTACCCAATCAACCTCAGAAGAGCAAGAACCAATAGGAATGAGAAAGGAAGGGTCACTCCTCCGCCCCCTCCCCATGTCCAGCAGTTGTTCTGAAGTAAAGAACATTGGGAACCTTTCTTGTATACTTTTTCTACTTTTTTCTCCCCATTTTTTCCCCAGCGTTCTTCACTGAACCCTATCACTGTTCATCATGATATTATGAGACTTAATTTCTGGAGGCAAATGAATGTTCCCTCCCGGGAGGAAGGATCAATCGCTGGACCTGGATAAAAGTTTTACTTTTTATAAAATCCTCAATTGGCTTGGCTATTGATTTTATTTTTTAAAGTAGAAGATCTCTTTTTGGTTTGCAAATAGAGTTCCTTTACAAAAATCCATCAACTCCTTGCCTATATCCACTGCCTCGGGAGCTGTAGACTTAAAACAGTTGCTAATTCTGAGGTTAGACTTTATAAACAGTTGCAGTTCCGAGGTGCTATCTCCAGTTAGTAGTCTGGAAAGGAATGGCCAGGACAGTGTTCTTTTTATCACCTAAGTATCCGCTGTGTGTAGTTATTCTAGAATACTGTTGTTGTTTGTCCTTCCTTCGAACAGGGCTGTGACATGCAAGTGAATTGAATTTGAGAGAGGGCTGTGCAAGGTCATGTGCCTCACTTTCCCCTCTAAAGCCATCTGGATCCTGTGGCCAGATATAGATCCGGATAATTGGAGATGATGCAATGGGAAACCTTGGCCTTTTTAGGCTAAGATCTTTAACAGGTCTCAGTTTGACTGAGGCCCCACTCATTTAGTGATTTGGGCTAGATAGAAATTGAGGAAAATAATGGCTTTTTTCACCTAGTCAATAAATAAGTAAATAAGTTTGGGAGTGGAAGATCCTCAAGGTTTCTGGTCAAAACAGAAATAATTGCTCTCCCAGAATATAGAGCTGGAAGATTTTATTTTATAGAGGAAGTTCAATGTGGTTACCTGACTTCCAGAACTTCTCAGAGATGGAAAGTAAAAGAGGTATTCTGATACAAATCCAGTATTTTTTACACCACTTTACACTCTATATGCTACCATTTGTCGAACCTGTGTTCAGTTTTAGCATGAATCCATGTGATATAAGGTCTCTGCCCTCTTTCCTTTTCCCTCTACCTAACTTACGCCTAACTTGATAACCTCCTCAATTTCCTTGGGATCAATTAATATTTCTGTGGAGATGATGCCCAGATTTTCATATCTTGTTCTAGTCTCTCTCAAATTAATTCCCCGCTTTCAATTGTCTCTTACAAGTTCAAATGGAATTGCATAGATCTCTCAAACTTAGCATGTCCAAAATAAAACTCATTACCTCTTCTTCTCTGCCCAACATTATATTCTACTAAATTCCATGATTCTCTTTTACTTTTGAGAGCACAGACATCCTCTTTGTTACCCAGGCTCACAAGTGTTATCTTTAAGTCCTCGATTTAACCTCACATGTCCTATCTGTAGCCAGATCTTGCTTTTTCTACTTCACAACATTTCTCTGTTCTCATATAAGTTTAGTTCATCATCTCTTGTTTGTAAGATTGCTGTAGATTTCTAATTAGTATCCCTTCTTGCTTCAAATCTCTCATTATTTTCCAATCATCCTCCACTCAGCTGGCAATGTGATTTTTCTAAAGTATAGGTCTGCTTATATATCACAGTGCTAAATGAGCTACCAAGGCTTCCTATTACCTTTAGAATAAAATATAAAATCTTTTGTTTGATATTTGAAGTTCTTCTTAATCCAGCCTCTTTTCTATCTTTCCAGCCTTCTTAAACCCATCACATTTTCTCTGATGCAGATACGCTAGCCAATTTAAATTCCATAAAGACAACCTTCTGTTTCCCCTCTGCTTGGAATGTTATATCCCCTCATCTCTGCTTCTTGGCTTTTTGGCTTTCTTCCTTGGCTTCCTTGCTTCTTCAAGCTCAAAATATACCTTCTATAGGAGGTTTTTCCCAGTTGTCCAGTTACTAAGTCTGTACCTAGTTGTTTATATGTTGTTTCCCACATTAGAATGAATGCTTTTTCAGGTTAGGGACAGGTAATTTTTGCTCTTTTTTATATCTGTAGCACTTAACATAGTGTCTGGTGCATTGTAACTGTTTAATATATACTTGTCTGCCTGTCTGCTTTCCAAAATTCTATAATCTATTTGGAAAGGGGGGGGAATCCTAGTAGTCATTTAAATTTAATTCATTTCAACAAGCATTTATTAAGTGAATATTATGTGCAAGGCTCTATTCTAAATATTAGGAATATAACATTCTTGTCCTTGAGGTCCTTATGGCCCAGTAAGTATACAGATCTGTGTCATAGACACAGATAACTGTTAATATAAGTTAGAAATTCCTTAAGTGTGAAGGAAAGGAAGAAAAGAATTGTCTGAGAAATTCGAGAAAGGAAGGATTTCTCACTAGAGGAGAAAGCTTTTGAGAAATGTTTATATATACACACACAAACATATATTTGTACATATATAAACATTTCTCACAATATATGTGTTTATGCATATTATAAATGTATATATTCATATAATAGCCATTACTTTTATTTAATGTAAACTACCTTTCAATTATTTGTGCCTAGATTTTTCTGTTTCTCTATAGAATGTGTATATATAAACATTTCTCAAAATCCTATTTCTATATCCTTTCTGCTCCTTTAACAAAGTTATTAATTGTTTACTATTTTCTTTGTTCTCCAGTTGGATGGCAATTTTGTCTTTTGTCTGTCTTTATGTCTTGAGCTTCTTTTGTCTTGTTCATACTAGCATTTATAGAATTATATGCAATAATATCAGGAAAAGAGTACATGCTCAAGAATTCCAGATACTATTTCTCCTAGAACAAGAATTCTTAATCTTTTATATATCATGAATACTCATTGGCTTTCTGGTGAAGCCTATAAATCCCTTCTCAGAATAATGTTTTTATATACCAAATATTAAATATATAGGGATTACATAAATTACAAAGGAAAACAATTATATTGAAAAATAAAGTGTTTTTTGATCTGAGTTCATAGACACTGACACTGAAATCTATCTGAAAATTTCATGGAGCAGGGGGGAACACATAGATTCTAACAGCAAAAACTACTGGGAAATTTTCTGAAGCTTTCTGCTGTTCAGAAAAGTAAAAAAAAACAATCCAGACAATTACTGAAATATATTATTTGGAGTGCAAAGCCAATAAGGACTCCAGTCAAAACAGAAACAGGGGCAATGTAGACAATAATAAGCAATGTTCCCCAGAGACTAGTGGAGCATAGTTTGGAAGAGACTAGAAGACAAAGATCAGCAGGATTAATGAAAAGAAATTAATGGTCTTATAGTCCTGTAGTAGCAAAGATATGACATCATTCTTCTCTAATATATTCTGGTCCTTTATGTGTCCTTTATGTGTATTGTGTCCAACTCACGACCCTTTTGTATTCACTCTCTTTACTTCTGAATGTATTTGTAAGACATCATTCCCCAGTTTCATTGGAAAGATACTTTATTTATTATACCGTTTTTATAAATATTTGTGTTCTGTGACTTACTATTGAAGACAAGCACATCTGGGTAGATCTATGATCACCATTTTATTGGTAAAAACACACAGAGTATTTTGAATATGGGATAGTCATCCTTGGAGAAACTGGACCTTTAAGTTGGGGAGAAGGTCTTATTAGGCCCTATACATATTTGAAAGAGGTTTAAATAAAGATCTGGGTAGAATCTAAGGGTTAATTTTTTTTTTTACCTACCAGAAGATTGGGGAAAACTTCAAGAAGAAGAATTTAAGTTGGGGTTCAAAAAATGGATTCAGCAAGTGAAGCTAGAGGAAGGATAGTATTCCAGGTATAGGAAACAAAACACAATATGGGAAAGGAATAAAGTCTTATTCTAGGATAAGAGTAGTTGTATAAAGTATTACAAAGTTTTACTGGAGAGAAGTAAAATTAGATAAGGTAAGGAAAAGGCAAATAGAAAAGGTAAATAGAAAACTTTGAATATCAAGAGACTATAAACTCAAGTAGGCAATAGGGAGCCACTCAAAATATTTGAGCAGATATTCTTTGTGTATAAGGGAAATTAGTACAGTAATGGTATGAAGGATGGGTATAAGAAGAGAAAGGGAAAAGAAGTGAAAGTAAAAAGCACTGTTTGGTGGTTATTGCAATAGTCTAGATATATAGTAACAAGTTTCTGCTCAAGACATCTCCTTGAGGAAGCAAAATTTTAAGCAAAAACTGGGAATGGTATTAATTCTCCTCTTGTCTCAAAGTGATTTTTATTAATTTAGATTTAATCATATATTTATGCATAATATAATTATTAGTTTCATGCTTTCCTAAATTATTGCTCTCAATACAGTGTTGAATTTTCCCCATCCTGGCTCTTTGAACATATATCATTTCAGTACCGGCCTTGATCATATTTCTCCAAGATTATTGAAATGGCTTCCTATCTGTTTTTCTTTTCTCCAGTCTCTTGCCATCTATTCCATCCTGCATGGCACTGCCAAATTCATCTTCCAAATTTTTCCCAGGCCCTCCTCATTGTGGCTTTTAAAATGTTATTCCCAAGTTCAAGGTACTCTACTATGTAGAAATAAGAGTTCACATACCTCATTAGATATTCCATTGTCCTACAATTCAAAACAAAGGCTTAAATGCAAACCAATCTAACAAAGTAAATAAGACAAAATTCACCACCACCGTTTACACACAAAGAACATATCCACCCACAAGTTTCCAAAACAAATGTTTGTTGTCCAAATTTAAGCTCCTAGAGTCACATCCTAGTTTAAACACCACTCCGTATCCAATGTTTCCACCTACTGTTTTCCCCAGAGAACTGCTAATGTCATCTGCTGAACTGCTTCCTCTACTAAGTTGCCATTTGTTGATTCTCCACTGAGGGGCTAATGTTTTCTGGTGCTTCTCCATTGAACTGCAGCTGCTATATATCACAACTACTTTTACACTGAGTGTTCATAGTTCTTTTATGAGTCAGCCCATTACCTCAGGGCTATGAGCAAAAGCTTCACCTAGTTAAGTGAGGAAACACTTTTTCCAATAGGGGGTTTCCTTTGTTGTTTTTACTATTTTTCTTTTTCTTTCTCAGGGAATTTATATCAAAACTGAAAGACACAAGTAGAGAAGTTAAAATGTGCAAGAATGACCCCCTTTTCCTTCAAGACTAGAGCAAAGGAAGAAAGGATAAGGAACAATATTGAGATTTGGAGCACAGAACTAGAAAAAAGGAAAGACTAAAGGAAAGCTAAAATGATCACTTTTTTCAGAGAAGTATTTGGTCTTCCTAAGAATAGGGAAGAATTGGGTAGATGAACTGAAAAGAGAGGTGATTGTTTTAAGATTCTAGTTAATGGATGAGTAGATTTTGATCTAGAGTGGTGACAATGGAAATGGAGAGATCAAAATAGATATGACATTTAAAAATTCACTATGTATAGAGGAAGTGGAAGAAGATAGACTTAAGGAAGACTCCCGGGTTTTGAGGACAGCTAGGTGGAACAATGGATAAAGTGCCAGGTTTGGAGTCAGGAAAACTCATCTTCCTGAGTTCAAATTTGACCTCATACCTGTATGACGCTGACAAGTCATTTAATCCTATCTGCCTCAGTTTCCTCATCTGTAATAATGAGCTGGAGAAGGAAATTGCAGCTCATTATCTTTGTCAGAAGTATCTTTGTCAAGAAAATCCAAAATGAGGTCATCAAGAGTTGGACACAAATAGAAGGGGAAAAAACGCTAAAAGACTAACAGAATGATAATGACAGGAACAGGCAGGTTCAGAGAGGAAACTAGCATGGAGTAAGAAAAGATAATTAAATTTTAGTTATAAGTTCTCACTCAGAGAAATTGTCTTGTAAGCTTGGTGGAATGAGAATATTGATAAATAGACTTTTCTCAAAGTTTTCCATGTTTCTGGGGACTTTGAACTTGAGAAAAAAATTTCCTCCCATTTTCTTCCTTCAGTTCAGAAGCCACTCAACTGAGATGAAGAAAAGTTAAAAAGAGATATGGGGGAAAAAAGAGATAACTGTGGATCGTAATGGGCCTCTTTGTTTTTTCTTCCAAATCAGCATGGAACTGAAAGATTAGATTCTTATCACTGTTACAGAAAGTGGAGAAAACAATCAGGGCTGAGACCTCTTGGCATCAAGGAACATAGGAAGAAAGCTGAAAGGACCAAAAGGCTAAGGGAGGTGAGACTTCTGAAATCCAGTTCATATGCATTATCTTCCCTTAGCTTATAACAATCCTAGAAAAATATCCTGGATATCTTTTATATATTGTCTTTACCTATTGTATTCCTTTTGTCTTTATATCAATACAAAACCTAGAATAATGTTTTGCATATTATGCTTAGTGATTCAGAGATAGAGGAAAACTTAGAGATCATGTAGTCTGACCTTCTTATAATACCAATGAAGTGATTGATATTCAAAAAGGAGAAAAATAACTTGGCAAGGTTATACAGTACATAAATTTAAAATTAAATCAAGGTTCTCTTATTTTCAGTCCATTTCCACTATATTATGATTTGAAAGATACTCAGTCTCTTCTTGATCAACTCTCATAGTTAAATTATTTCTACTTAAGGATCAATCTTTCTTAAATACATTGACTTCATATATTGATGGTTTCTATTGCTGACTGGTAAAGTCAAATTTTGTTGTTCAATGCTTTTCACTCATGTTAAACTCTTTGTGACCCCATTTGAATTTTCCGTGGCAAAGATACTGGAGTGGTTTGCCATTTCCGTCTTCAGATCATTTTACAGATGAGGAAACTGAGGCAAACAAGTGTTAAGAGATTTGTCCAAGCCTCTCCTTGCCTAACTGCTTGTTAGAATGGAGATGCCCTTTCTCACAAAATTGTAATAAAATTTCTTTCTACTTTTACCTTGAAAAAAAAAGAGAGAGATTTGATCAGAATCACGACATAGCTAGTGTCTAGGGCCAGGTCTGAACTCATCTGCCTGACTACAAACCTGCAACACTATCCACTGTGCCACCTAATTGTCAAATACAGATGAATAAATCTGAACAAAATAAGATTCAAGGAGCTCTGAATAGACCATTTGCCTTGAAAGATAAATTTAACAGTTTCCCATGAAAAGCTGACATAAATTCAAAGGAATATAGGTTTCTGAAAGAGACTATATGTAACCCAACTCAAAGAGAAGAAAACTAAAGGCTACAGAAACTAAGTAATTTGATCAATGCAAGTGGCAAAACTGGAATCTGAACAAATGTCCTTAGATTCCAAATCTAGCATCTGTCCCTTACTCACTTTTCAGAGAATAAGTACTTTTATCCTGCCATAGATATTCAATATGGCATTTGAGTTTTAATGCCTACTATCTGACAGTTCACATTTCCTGAGAAATAGTTCTGAATATGTCTTATCTTTTGCTTTTCCTTTCCTCTCTCCTCCTCCCTAACACCCAAATTAGCTCCATAGACAAAGTAGGCAGGGATATTTTTATGTAGTAGAAAGTTGTGGTCCACATGAAGAACACCTAATCAATTTTCAGCCATTCAGTCTAGACAGGCCAAAATCAATAAATAGAAAAGAACAGACATGATTATATTGTGCTATAATAATTGAGTTTATTGGGAGGATAACCTAGGACTTTTACTGAATCTCTAGAGACAGTTATCAGAAATGACAAAAAATTCATTCTTTTTATGGTATGATCAGCTCATCTCTACTAAATGTAGTTATTTTAGAAAATAAGTTATTAAAATATAAAATATCATAAACATTTATCATTGTGATAATTACATCATTTTGTCTGAACCAATCCGTTTTGTGTTGCTTGAGGAAGCATCTCATTCACAATAAGTGGGCCCTGCCCGATTCAAAAGACACTCCAAAAGCAGATGCTGGGCTGAAGGAGCAGGCAGGTGAAAGTAGTTAATGGGTGAGAGACAAGAGTCACAGAGATCAAATTCATATTTTCCTGAAAATGTTCTTTTTTGACTGGTGGGAAGTTTTCATATTGTTGTCTGATAGGAAAGCCTGGGAGCAGTTTCTATTTTTGAAGTCTTCAGATGAAACAGTACTGGAGCAGAGTCAGACAGTGCTTGGTCCTTTCCTCCTCTCTTTTCCTTGATACCCTGGGATCCTTAGCATATGAAAGAATTGCAGGGGCCACATCTTGAGCGAGGGGCACAGGGACCACAGGGGCCACAAGGATTACTAATGGGGCAGGGGCCAATGGGCTTTCCACAGGCATTGGTTGTGGCACAGGGGTTGCAAGGAAGTCTGGAAAGACAAAATTAATGAAGTTGGATTAGGTAGAAGAAGGTAACTTTTGTTTAGAAGACAAGGGAACAAAAAGAACTAAAAATCTTCCAGTAGAAGACAAGTTGTGTGAGAACAGATGCTAAGAATATTAGCACAGTGCCTGATGCTTGTTTGATTTAATTGGATCATCTTATTATTTTCAATGCCTAGATGGATGCTTGAATAATTTGTTGGATCTGTGATTTCATCAAAGTGAATATATACTTACTTTGAAGAAGTGAATCACAACCCCTCCATGCCTTCTCTTCTTGCTCAAATCTTGCCCCAACCCTCCCATAAATCCTGAAAGAAAGACTCTTATCTGTGTGCTTACTAATATCCCATGCATGCAAGTACAGCCCTTGTCCAGTGCATGTATTATCACTCACTCTCCCTATCTTTGCCAAGGTGCATTGACTCCACATCTATATTAGAGGGCTCTGTGGATCATACATTTACCATTTAAAACCTGCACTCTGCTCTTAAGCATAAATTACCTTTGGTAAATACTTCATCCTACTTAGCACCACCATTTTCATATGATCATAGATGTGGATTGGAAGTCCATCTGGTTCAGCTTTCTCATTTTACTGAAGAGGAAACTAAAGCATGAAGAGTGCCTTCCCAAAACTACAGAAGTAGCAAGAAGCAAAGGTAGGTTTTGAACCCATATTCTCTCCATTTGAAATGATATATTACTGTATCCCTTCCCTACCCATTCCTCAAAAAAATCACAGTGCCAGGGAAGAAATCACTAATACTGTACTTACTTGCAGTCCTCACTCTCCAACAGACCCTGGTATGTAGCGATTTCACACTCTAGTCGGGCTCTAACATCTAGAAGCACCTGGTACTCTTGGTTCTGCCTCTCCAGGTCACCTCTGATCTCAGCCAGCTGGTCTTCAACATTGGTGATCATACACTGTACCTGAGACAGCTGAGAGCTATAACGGGCTTCAGTTTCTGTCAGAGTATTTTCAAGAGAATCTCTCTGTGATGGATAAGAAAAAAGAATGTCAGAAACAGCGACTGCTCTTCATTCATGTTAGTATGGACCTTCCCCAAATTCGAATGTTTCTTCTCCCTCATATTTTTCTATCATTCTAGTTTGCCACAAAGCAGAGCTCTTTTGTTACCTATATTAAAGAATATGAGAACTGGATAGAATAAGCTACCCATACCTGAACAATAATTACCTTTATACCACACCAGTCAAATAGTCCCACACAAGCTTTGCTGAAAAACCCCTCAGTAATGGAGAACCCAGTACCTCCCAAGAGACCATTCTACTTTGGAACAGCTCTAATTGTTAGAAGACGTGGGATTGGGAGAGAGGTTCTGTTATTTGTCCCATAGTTGATTCTTCAAAACTTCTACCCACTTCCCCTAATAGTGTCTCCTAAAACAAAACAAGTCTTATTCTCCCATCATATGGCCACCTTTCAAATACCTGAAGAGAGTAATCATATCCTTATTAGGTCTTCTACAAGCTAAATATCCTAGTTCTTTTGTTTAGCTCTCACACTGACATGATTGCAATACCTTTCACCAATCCGTTTGCCTTCATCTGGGTACTCTACAGGTTCCTGGCATCCTTTTTTAATGTATGACATATACTTCACACATTTATTCCGGATGAGGTCTGACTAAGATAGAAGACAGAACTTCTCATCTTCCCAGGCCTGGATGTCACACTCACTTTAATGTGTCTTAAAATTATATAGGCCTTCTTGGCTGCTGCCTCACTCTGTTGACTCACATTAAGTTTACAATTCACTAAAATTCCCAGATCATTTCCAGAAAAACTGCTACATAACCATTACTCCTGTAATTTTTTTAATTGGTGTTTTGGATCCTAAACTATAATACTTGACATTTATTCCTGTTAAACTTTATTTCATTTAAATTAGATGAATGTACTTTGTCATCCAGTTTTAAAGTCACTCACCAGGTTGTGTTGGGCCTGCAATTCAATCTCCAGAGCATTGACAGTGCGTCTCAGCTCAATGATCTCAGCCTGGCAGTTCTGCAGTTGTTCAGAGCTGGAAACCACCTGCTTGTTCAGTTCCTCTGTCTGAAATGTCACAAAAGGAGAACATAAGGTGAAAATAGGATCTTCAAGGCCCCAGAAAAATTCTGGCTGTGCAGTGGCCATGAGCTAAATCCTTACCTGAGTGGTGAACCACTCCTCCACATCTCTACGGTTGTTCTCCACCACAGTCTCATACTGACACCGGGTCTCATTCAGTATCCTGTTCAGGTCCACATTTGGAGCAGCATCCACTTCCACATTGAGACGCTCCCCAATCTGGCATCGCAAGGTGTTGACTTCCTGAGGAAGCAAAGAATCAGAGTGAATACAAAGAAGTCTGATAACTTTCTTCCCTAAAAGACCTACAAAGTCTTTCTAAGGATTCTATAGGTTCCATAGACCACATACTAAAGTATTTCCATAGACAAGAGAAAGCACTGGTCATTTTATCTTGAGGAGAAAAATCACCATTGGCAGATCTCTCTTTATAGCTCTACTGTCCAAGATCAATTAAGTCTAAAGTCTTTTGCAATGGAATCTGGCATTTGATTCCCATGCAACCTCAAACACACTCATGGGAAAAGGAAGAGTAGCACTATTGGTGAGGAAGGAAATATGGGAAGAAGGAAAGGAAGGAACAAAAGAATGAGGGAATGAAGGAGGGAGAGAGGGAGAAAAAGAGGAAGGGAAGGAAGAGAGGAATGGAAAAGGGGAGGGAGAGAGGGAAAGAGGAAGGGAGGGAGAGAAACATGGAAGGAAAGAGAAAGGGAGGGCAGGGTAAGGAGCAAAAGGACAAAAATGCTTAAGGTGTTCATCCATGGACAGAACTAGGATATTCAAGATCCTGTTTGATTCTCTTGGTGAAAGGAGAAGTCCCATGAAGGAAAATTTCTAAACATTCCTAGTCATAACTTCCTTCACATATTCTTACAGGCTGCCAAAGAGTCAAAGTGCTTACTCTGTGAAGCAAAACTAACCAAACTACAAATCTGACAGAATTCAGCATACTCTGAGTGTGTGGCCCATGGCACTTTACTAGGATGAAGAATTGTGTTCTGATTTCTGATCCCAGTTATGCCCCTAACTTGTCAGGTGATTTCGGAATACCTCAATAATTTAAATCTCAGCATTCTCTTCTCTGACAAAGCTCTCAAAGGCCCTTTCCAGATCTTTCTCCTATTCTTCCTGAAGCCATAAGGATTTCTACCATGAATTCAGAAAAGGAGGCTAGAAAGCTGCCCTGCTGCTGACCTTATTTCATGAATGTATACATTAGTTTTTCTTTGCTCAGGTGTCTGGCCTCAAGCAGAAAAATTCAAATTCCATATCACGTATCCAATTTACACATTACTCATTCTCTCATTTTATGTAATAGGATTTGTGTTACTAAAATAACTTCCCTAGGTCCTTGGGGCATAACAAATGGCCTCTCTGCCTCCTACCCCCACTTACTACACTACAACAAGTTCTATCATGTTGGAGTCCCACAGGTGCTCAGCATGCCTTACCTGCTCGTGGTTCTGCTTGAGACATAGCAGCTCCTCCTTCAGGGACTCCACTTTGGCCTCCAGATCAGACTTGCACAGGGTCAGATTATCCAGAATCCTGCGCAGGCTGTTGATGTCAGCCTCCACCAGCTGGCGCAGGGACAACTCAGTCTCATACCTGTGACACCCCCCAGGAGGTGATGATTAGTAGAGCAAAGGGTGGGAATAAGTTCTGACTTGGGACTCTGCAGTCCTTTTTCTATGATAGTTTTTATTTGACTGTTTCTAATTAGGACCTAGGGATTATAGCAGCCATTTCTGTCCATTTCTTTAATCACCTTTACACAAGATAACTCAAGTCTCAGTTCAGCTAGCTTTCAACTGCACTGAGACTTTTGGGGCATTTTACATTGAGTCCCCTCAGGATAGCTTGCTGTGCTTCCTCCAAGCTCCTCTCCCTTTAAATTTTAGATGGAACACTATTTAAGATGTATACAAATCATCAAGAAGTGATGAACGTGGTATTAGGAAAAAGAAGTTCAGAATCATTTGTATTCCCAAGGGAAAAACCACATGCCTGAGGTTTGTTCTTGATGAAACTAGGGAAACAGCACGATGGAGTGGATTTGAAAATGACCTGATGTTTTCTCATCATGGAATCTAGGTCAAGTCACTTCAACTCCTCTGAGTCTTAATTATCTCAACACATAAAAAAAGATTGGACAAGAGCTCTCCCAAAGCCCCTTCTAGCATTGAAGATTTCTGATTCCAATAGATTTCTGGTGAAAATTCAAGGAAAGAGCCATGAGTTCTATTAATGACACGCAAGGGAGGAAGCAGACCAGGAAAATTAATGGAAAAAGAGAGGCAGCTGTGGTATAATGGAAAGATTATTGGATTTATAAGTCCAGAACATAAGGTCTGGGTTCTAATTGAGGTTTTGCTGATAACTATCTGTGTGACCTTGAAATCCAAGTCACATCTCTATGCTTCAGTTTATCTATAAAAGGAGAAAACTCAATGATATGACCTAAGGTCACTTCCAATTCTAGATCTATTGCTTCTTCAGTGATACCTGCATGGAATTTGGACTGGTAACTTCATTCCTTGATTTCTATTTCTTCAACTCTAAAATGAAGTTGGGCCAAAAGACCCCTGAGGTCCCTCCCATCCCTGATTCCTATAAATTAACTTGCTTCCCCATGACAACTCACTTGGTCCTGAAGTCATCAGCAGCCAGCTTAGCATTGTCGATTTGTACCACCAACCTGGCATTCTCTGCCTTGGTGCACAAGATCTGGAATATTCCGATACAGCACATAGGAAACAAGGTGTTAGAGCAACTAGTCATTTATGAGCTTTATACAACTAGGCCCCTCGACCACTGTATCTAAGCAATATAAAAGGGGCTGGCTGATTGACCACAGTATCCTTACTAGATTATAAAAAGTCATTCATTGCCCATAGGGTTGTACTAGAAACTCAGAAAATCATTTATGAAAAATGTTATCAGGTACGTCTCTCCCCAATATACTGCTCTACATGAAAATTATCATGGACCCCTTCCATTTTTTGTGGCTCTTACAACATCCTCCTATCCTTTCCCAAACTACACACACACACACACACACACACACACACACACACACACACACACTTCCAGATACTCCTACTCTTGTTTCCTCACAGCTAACTAATCCATAAAAACCACTTTTGAGCAGAATCTAGGCATTTTGCCTTTTTGTATCCCTAGCATTTATCATAGTGCCTGACACCAAATAGGCATTTTGTAAATGTTTATTTATCGACTAGGAAAATAGGAAACACATATTGGTTGAGATTAAAGATTACCCCCTCCCCCAAAAAAACTTTCTGTTTCCTGCTAAGGTCTCTTCTCCAGAGTTGTTTTGTCAGTGAAGAACTTCATGTGTCCAGCTTCAAAAAAGTAGAATAATTAAAGTTCTCATGGCAACCCTCATTAATTTGGTTTGGTGGGCAAGGTGACAAGATTGCTTTGCTGTGGTGTCCTCATTCCTGAGAATTAGCTTAACTTTGCCTCTGACTCTTTTTACATATGGCAAAAGTCATAGACCATTTTATTCTTTTATTTGATAATCCCAAAAAATGGTGCAAAAAAAGCTTAATAAATGTTCAGGTTGACTAAAGCCTAAACTAAAGAAAGATGAATGAGGTTCATTCAGAAAAATTAAACTGCCAACTTTTTTCAACACCATTTTTCATCTATCTGGCCAATGATTGAGAAATTCTACTCTCTTTGTTGAATGAATTGCTAGTGCTCAGAAGGAACTCATAATTACAGCTCCCTTATGCAAAGTACTGTTAACTTCTATATCATTAGCATCGTGTAAATATTCATACTTAACAGGTCACTGAAAGACAGAGTATGAAATGGCCAAAAAACTTAATGATTGAAAAAAATGTAATGATTGAAATTTTCATTGCCAATTTCAAAAGCCTTAAATTTAAATGGAATTTGTTCTGCCTAGTTTCATAATACAAGTGATTTCTCATTTATGATTTCATCTCTATCAAGTCTTAGAATGACTTTGAGCTGCCCAACTACCCAGTACCTTCTGCTGGAGCTCCTCAATGATCCTGAAGTAGTTCTGGTAGTCTGGACACACGTAGGGGACCTGCTGTTGGCACCACTCCCGGATCCTACTCTCCAGCTCGGCATTCTCCCTCTCCAGTTGCCGAACCTTCTCCAGGTAGTTGGCCAGACGGTCATTCAGGAACTGCATGGTCTCCTTCTCGTTGCCATTGAAGGAGCCTTCGCAGAACCAGCCACAGGTGCCTATATTGGCGGGGATGTTGCAGGCCCCAGGGAGGGTGCAGCCATGGCAGCTGGGAGGCAGGCAGGGCCTAGAAGCGCAGCTGGTACGGCAGCTGATGCTGGGCAGGCAACAGTTGTAAGGCATGGTGGTGAGTAGGATGGTGGGTTATTTGGTTAGGTGCAGAAGACTCCTCTTTAGAGTCGAAGTTGTGGAGCCTCTGTCCACCCAGGAGCTTTTATAGCCCTTCAGCAGAGGGTGTGGACAGGGTACCACACCTTTATTTTTACCTCTTTACCCCACAGATTTTCAAATGCCCTTCCCCTCAGCTTGTTATTTACATCCATCAGAAAAATCCCTCACCTCATAAAAGACTTTACTTGAGCTTCCTGCTAAGTCAGGACTCCTCTCCAGAGCTTTTTGTCAGTGAAATAAGAGCTTCATGTGTCTAGCTTCAAAGAGGTAGAATCTTTAAAACCCTCACGCCAACTATTGTTAATTTGGCTTGGTGGGTAAGGTGACAATATTGTTTTGCCACCTAGCTCTGGTGTCCTAACTTCCAGCTATTAGCTTGACTCTGCCTCTGACTCCTTTTACAGGTGGCAAAAATCAGAGAGCTTTTTTTTCCCTCCCTTTATCACATATCTCCTATTCTAAACTAAGAGTTTCAATAAATCTATCAATTTGTCAACAAATATTTTGAGGGGCATAAATTTTGGTAGGCACTGGACAGGAGTTTCAAGGAAGTGTAAGCACTATCCATGCCTTCAGAGAGCTCAATCCAATGGGGACAAAAGACTTGAGACTTGATAAAATAACTCATAATAGCACTCAATGAAACATTTATTAAAAACCTATGATGTACCAATGGAGAAGAAAATGGCAAAGTACCATTTGTCTTTGCCAAGTGTTTTTGCCAAGAAAACCCCATGGACAGAATTGGCACTCTATGGTCCACAGGGTCAGAAAGAATTTAACATGACTGAATGACCAAATAACAATTGTGTGCCAGATAGAGAAGCAGTGAGATATTAATAGGACAATTGGTAAGTAAAAAGAAGAGCTCATCATGAGCTGGTACAGTCATAGAGAAAATGAATTTTGACTTGGTCTTTAAATGAGGGAGAAGATGAGGGAACAGAACATTTTGGCTTCCAACATCACTTCTAATTCTGATATTTTATGTTTCTATGGCAATGGTTTCTATAGGTAGAAAAATAGAAGGAAGATATTCCAAAAGATACTAGATCTATAGTTGGGAAGGTTGTCACAGGCCATCTAGTCCAATTGCTTCATTTTACAGATTAGGAAAATGAGGCCAGGAAAGTTAAGGGATTTTCTTAAAGTCGGGCAAGTATAAATGAGATTTGCATTTCAGAACTAGTATTTTTCACAGAAGAAATAGTTTCAACACAATATGGAAGAACACCCTTCAAGTTGTGTGTTTAGGAGACAAAGAAGTTGGTTTAGAATTGGAGGAGTTATATAGAAGAGAATATCAGGAAAGCTGGTACAATAGATTGGTAGGTTTAGAGTCAGGAAGACATGACTTCAAATCTAGCATCAGATACTTAGTGGCGCTCAATAAGTCACTCAGTTTCTTCATTATAAAATGAGCTAGAGAAGGAAATGGCAAACACTTCAGTAAGGAGACACATATGGAGTCACAAAGAGTCATACACAACTGAAAAGTTATTTTAAAAAAACATATGTGGAAGAATAGTGGGAAACCAACTTGGCAAGATACTTTGGAACCAAACTATAAAAGACTGAATTTAAGGCTTAAGTGTTGGCATTTAAAACATGGAGATCCATTATTGGTTCTTAATAAGAGAAGTAATTTGATTAGAGAAAAAAAATTTGAACCATTAATCTGGTTTCATTGTTCAGATTGGGTTAAGGAGGATAGATTAAAACCATGCAGACCAATTAGGAGGTTTTCATAAATGCACAGTGATGAGGAGACAAGGAGTTGGATGAGGGTAGTTACATCAAAAAAAGCAATGGCAAGATTTAAATTTCTTGACTCAACAAAGCTCAATGGCCAGATAAATTTCAGGGTAGCAAGGAGGAGGAAATCAGGAAAATGCTAAAATTTGAGCTTTCTATGTATTTTACATTACTCCTCCTCATATATGTCATATTCCAGTCATCTGGCCTAGTTGGTATTTCCCATTCCTGACATTCCACCTCCCATCTCCCTGCCTTTGCATAAACTGTCCCCAATGCCAGAAATGCCCTTGCTCCCCATCCTAACTTTTTGGATCTCTATCTTCCTCAAAAGTTCAGTGCAAGTACTACCTCTTCCATATGATTGTTCCTGATTACTTACACACACACACACATACACACACACACACACACACACACACACACACACACATATATACTAGTCATCTTGTTCCCTATTTTTCCTCACACTATCACCTCTATCAATTATTTTGTATTTACTTCATATATCTTTATAAATGCCATTGTATCTTTCCTTCCTTTCCCCTCCTCCAAAAAATACCTTAAGACTGAGGATCACTTAGTTTTCTTCTTTGAATATATAATAGGCACTTAATAAATGGTTATTAATTTGAATAACTAATCATTAATTTGAAGTATTGGTGGGAGATGACAAAATAAAATACAAATAAGAGTCATGTTGGGAGGGGAAAGGATGAATTTTAGATATATTGAGTTTAAAGTGTAACTATAACATATAATGAAAAAATGCCCTACTAGTAATTAGAGATATAAGATTTAGAGCTTGGGAGAAGTATCAAGACTCAAACTTAAATAGAAAAAATAGCAAAAGTAGGTGAGAACTCCAAGGTAGAGAAGATTGGGAGTGAAGATCAAATAAGAACCAAACCTTGGGAAACACACTAAGGAGTGAATAGGGCATGTGTCAGAGAAATGGGAGAAGAAACAGGAAAAGGGGGGGAAAAAGCTCCATGTATTCATGGGAAGGGAAAAAAAGAATTTGAGAATGGAGAGGGTGTTCACCAAAATCAAATGCTTCAGGGAAGACAAGGAGAGTGAGAATGAAAAAACAACACTAAAATATGGTGATGGAGAGGGAGTGGTAAGGATGGAGTGACCTTTGAAAATTGTACAGGTGAGATTCAAAAAAAAATGAATGTTTGTAAATTAGTTTGTAAATTTGTTAAATGAATTTCTATAAATTTAGTTCTTTTATATGAGTGAAGAGAGATCATTGATTAAAAGAAAAGAATAGTCAAACTTTCTACAAATACTATTTTTTTAAAAATGAACATCCTCCCCCAATTCATTTTATAAATATAAATGTTGATAAATGGTATTTACCAAATAGTAGATGGTTCTGTAAATTTCCTTTGGGTATGGTAAAGACAAACACAGAAAGAACAGAATAAAAATAGAAGATTTGTTGTTGTTCAGTTGTTCTTCAGTTATGTTCAACTCTTTTATGACCCTATTTGGGTTTTTCTTAGCAAAGATACTGAAATGATTTGTCAATTTCTGTTCCAACTTATTTTACAGATGATCTCAGTCAAACAAAGTTAAGTGACTTACCCAAAGTCATCTAGCAAGTAATATCTGAGTTCAGGTTTGAACTAAGGAAGATGAGTCTTCCTGATTTCAGGTCTGTCACTCTATCCACTGCACCTTCTATTTGCCTAAGTGAAAAACTATTTATTCATCAATCCACAAGCAATTTGTAACTAATATGTCAGGTACTACAGAGATACAAATGGAGAAGAGAGACAGTTCCTAACTTTAAGGAGCTTATATTCTATTTAGGAGGTACATGATTCTTTAGCAAAGCAAGGCACAGAAAATCCAATCTCTTGCCCGATGTTTTTTTCAGGTTGATAGCTGAGAAGCTCTTTACTGCTTGTTCTAATGGAGGTGAAACAGAACAAAGAGAAGTAAGATCCAATATCATTCTGAATCACATGCAGGCAAATAATATCAAGTCCTCCACACAGCCTTACAAAAACTACAGAAGTATCGCTAGTTGAATAAATCTGAACATGGCCTAATTCTTTGGCAGCCAGTTGTTTCAGACTTCATGATTCCATTGGGGTTTTCTTGGTAGAGATACTGGAGTGGCTTGCCATTTCTTTCTCCAGTCCTTTGATAAATGAAGAAACTGAGTCAAATAGAGGGAAGTGGCTTACCCAGAGTTACATAGCTAATAAGTGTGTGAGGTTGAATTTGAACACATGAAAATGAATTTTTCTGACTCCAAGCCCAGCACTCTATCCACTGTGCCACCTAGCTGCCCTATAGTGCACTAAAAGAGACATTATTTCCAGAATAAAGGAAACAACACATGTCTTACTGTTCTATTCTGGTTGGCCACATGTGAGATACTAGTTACCATATTTCGGGAAGGATATTAGCAAAATGGATCACAGCCCAATGAAGGCAAGTAAGGTGGTGAGAGAACAGGAAGATATGTAGATAGATAGATAGATGATGGAGGGAAGGATAGAGAGAAGGATGGACATATATGAATGAATGGATACATGGAAATGATTAAATTGGAAAATAAATAGACTAATAAAGTAGATAAATGGATGAATAGATGAATGAGATCATTTAAGAAAGTAAAGATTTTTAGCCCAGAGAAAAGAAAACTTGAAACATTTATTTGAAAGATGAATTATTGTTCTGCTTGACTCCAGAGAATCTAGAGTCAGTGGTTAAAAAGTGCAAAGAGACAGATTTCAGTTTGATTTAACACAATAGTTTCTGAACCTGGGGTTATTTAAATGTGAAAGGGGCTGGCTCATTGGCAGAGATGACAGGTGCTTCCTCATTAGCAGCTTTGCAGTAGAGACTGGGCAACCATTTGTTTGAGTTTCTAGGGCCCTGATCTAGATGACTTCAGAGGTGTTTTCCTACCTAGAAATCTGTGCTTCTTTACCTGCCCCTTCCATCATTGATGTAGGTAGATACATCTGGATTAATGATCAGAAAGAAGAATTGAAGAAGGGGGTTAATATCTCAGTTCACCTTGACAAGACTAGTATGGATGGATAGAAAGATGACTGAAAGAATAACTAGATGGATGGAAAGAGTCTACAGGCATCATATGATTCACAATACTCTACACCACAGCCCAAAACATTAAAATGTAATTGGAAAACTGGTAGCAAAAATAAATAAAAATGCAATAAAACATGTAAAATATAAAAATGCAATTTTCTAAGTCAATAAGTCAAGTTAGAGGACCACAATTTAGGCTCTTATTTCTATTTGAATTTATCACTACTGGTATAGTGGACATGGAAGGTCTAGGTTCAATTCCTGTCTCAGATATTTACTAGCCATGTGACCTCTAAGGAAGTTCCAACTTTTCTGGGGCTCAGTTTCCTCATCTATAAAACAAGGAGATTGAACTAGGTGAACTCTAAAGTTGTTTCCAGTTCTAAATCTGAATTATATTGCAAAGTTCAAGTCAGAAAAAAATAGAAATGCCAATTTATAACCCATAAATCAAATCTATGCTTTGAGAATCCTTTAAACTGCTTCTGAAGATATTTCTATATTCCCTTTGTTTTCTTCCTGACTTTTTATTATTTTATACAGCTAGTATATTTCAATTAATCAGACCAAAAGGGCTGACTTCTGTCATTGGCTAATTACCTGTATTAGATTGGGCAGGAAGAAAAAATAGACATTAAAAGGTTTCAAAAGAAGCCAAGCAAAAGCTATTATTGCAATGTGCTAATTAAATATCACTAGAGATCTAAGACACCAGTCATTACAAAAACAAAGGCTACAGCTTGATGGGTGTTCATGCCTTATGCCTGCCCTGAGCTCCCTTTAACCTTTGAGGGAATCCCAGAATGAGCACCAAGGAAATCAAGAACCCTATTAGGTTCCTATCATTATTGTCATTGTTGATCATTATTGTTATCTTTATTGTTACTCAACAGATGGATATCTAGAAGCCTAGGGGAAAATATTTCCCACCAGCCCAATCCAAGAAGCATTTATTAAACAGATACTTGTGGAAGATACTATGAGAGGCATTGGAGATAGAAAAATGAACAAAATAAAAATAAAAATTTCCCTGCCCTCAAGGACCTCATACTCTATTAGGAACAGTATAAGTCGATACATGAAGAGGGAACAGAAAAAGTGGTATTGTAATATTAAATTCCATTTGAAAAGACATTGAAAAGAATAATATATATATATATACACGCACACACATACACACACACACACACACACACACACACATATATATATATATATATGTATATATATATATATATATATACACACACACACACATACATATATGTATATAATTATAGGTAGTCTTGAGAGGGGCTTGAAAAGAATGCTTTGGAGTTTCCATTTTTTGGAAAAGAATGGCTTTGGAATCAGTCAGCCAAAGTTCAAATCATGATTGCCTATTTACCAGCTTTGTGACCTTGGACAAATCACATAAACTCTCTCAACTTCCCTTTCCTCCGTCATAAAATGAGAATTGGACTGAATGACTTTCAAGACTATGTTCTCTATTGAAAGTCCCAAAATCCCTCTGTAAGAACCATTTTGTAAAGAATTTATAGTAAATTTAGAATTTAGAGAAGGGAATTTAGAGAACACCTAACTCAAACTTCTCATTGGACTATTGAGGAAACTGAGGCATAGAAAGAGGAAATGTCTTGCCTAGAACCACACAAAGAGAGTTAGTGTCAGAGTTAAGTTCAGAGGCAGAGGAGATGACCCCCAGGTATAAGTGTTGATTCCTGATCCCTGATAAATTTAAAGACAAGACTGGTAAATAACATCAGCAGCAATAATTAACAAACATTTATAATGTCATATCTATGTGACAGGCACTGCCAAGCACTGATTTTACAAAAAGGAAAAATAATTATATCTGCCCTTAAGAATATCATATATATCAGGCCAAGGGTTTGTTGAAGCCAGCTCAATTCAATTACCAGTGTGCACATTTACACCTCAGAAAACTGACAAGAATCAAATCGGGGCTTGATTTGATGGAGAAAAAAAAAAGTTAATTCAGATCAAACTTTTTTTGAGAGCTAGTTATTAAACACTTACCAATCAGACTGATTGACAGTTGGTAGAGGAAACAACATGTGTATATATATATATATATATATATATATATATATATATATATATATATATGCATGCAGTTTAATAATTTTCCCCAATTATATGCTAAAACAATTTTAAACATTTTTTTTAAAGTTTTGAGTTTCAATTTATATCCTTCCTCTCTCCTTACTCTTTCCCCTCGAGACATAATTAATCTGATATGAGTTACACATATGCAATTATGTAAAACATTATCATATTAGTCATTTTGTACAAAAAGATTTGAACAAAAACAGAAAATGAAAGAAAAAAGGAAAAAGAGAAGGGAGGAACAAGGGGAGAAGGAAGGAAGGAGGGAGGAAAGATGGGAGGGAGGAAGAGAGAGAGAGGGAAGGAAGGAGAGAAGGAGGGAGTGAGGAAGGAAAAATTAGTATGCTTAAGTCTGTATTCAGACAGTATCAGTACTTTCTCTGAAGTAGGATAGCATTTTTAAAAAATTGTGACTGATTTCACTGTTATTAGGTAACTCTTGAGGAGAAAAATTCCTCTAACCCCGGAGGCTATTTTCTGTTCTGTACCTTACACAAGCTAAATCCCCATTGGTTTGAATAATGTATCCCTGAAGTGGTCACATTATTCAAATTCTGATTTTATATTTCTACTGACTTGCAATCAATTATCATATTTTACATAATTATAACTTTGAATAGTGTGAATTTGAATATATGAGCCCACTTCATAGGACACATTATTTACTCTAATCAAGACTTAGCTTGTAGTGTTAGAATGTTGCCCAGAGCTCTGAGAAGTTCAGTGGTTTGTCCATCATGCAGTTAATAAACATCAGAGGCAGATCTTTCTAAGTGGGAGGCCTGGTCCTCTTGCTCCACAGGAGAACTTCTTAAACTTTTTCCACTTCCCACTCCTTTTCACCCCAGAAATTTTTACATGACTCTAAATATAGAGATATATAAAATAAGTATACAAAGCAAACATTTATTGATAATAAATCATAAAGAAATTTCTTTTAAAATGTTAAACAATTCTTTGATATCCATATAATTTTATCACTTATTAAAGATGAAAACAAATTTTCATATTACTCAGATGAATGTGTTTTGTTTATTTTACATAAAGAATTAAATTTTAGAAGATTTGTTATCTTTTATTGTTGCCAAATTTTTCACCTATCCCCCACATTCAGTTACATCACCCCATCTGGGATTTCGGACCTACAAGTTAGGAAGTTTTGCTCTATGCCACAATATCTCTCACATTGAGGATTTTGGAGGCAAGAATTGAACTATCTTCTGTGAGAAAGAGCAAGAAAATCAGTTTGGCTAAACCACAGATGTGTTAAAGGGAATGATGAGGAAAGAGAGTTTGGAGGTTCAGGTTGCCTAAGGCTTAGGTTCCTAACAAAGAAGTTTGTATTTTATCCTAGAGGCCCTAGGGAACCACTGAGGTTTATTGAGTAGGACAGTGACAGAGACATACCTATGCTTTATAAATATCATGCTAAAAAGATCATTTCTACATATCACATATGTCAGATTAAGATTGATCTCAAGAGTGATTATCCATTCCACCACTAATTTGGTAGCATCTTCCCCTTAAATTACATTTTATCTTTTTTTGTATTTTGGAGGGGAGGCGAGGGCAAATGCCTGACTAAATTATAAGGTCCTTGAGGACAGATTCTTTTTACTTTTGTCTTTATATCCTTGCATCTGGGACAGTGCCTGGCACATGTTAGGTACTTATTAAATGCTTTCTAATTGGTAGACTGTTTGGTTAATTGATTGAACCTCCACAGGAATAATCAGTTATTATTGTTGTTTGACCTTCTTTCCGGAAGAGGACCAGTAACATCTCAGTAGGGTCATGTCTTGACTTGCAAGAGCATTGGATTTAAACTAGTCAGGGATATGCAAAGTCATAAGCCTCATTCTCTCCTCTAAAGTCATTAGAATCCTTTGGCTAGACATAAGTCAAGACCACTGGCCATGGCCTCTGCTAACTAATACAAAATTACAAAGAAGGTTTCTTAATTATTTCCACTGGCAATCCCTTTTCACCTGAAAAATTTTTATGCAATCCCAGGTATATAGGTACATAAACTAGGTATACAAATCAAATATTTATTAATATCATTAAAAAATTATTTTAAAACATTTCTTTAATATACATATAATTTTATCATTTATTAAAGATGAAAGCAAATTTGCACACTAATGAGATGGAGTGCTTATTTATTTTTATGTAAAGAATTAAATCTTGACAGAATATTTGATCCCTTTTACTATTGCCAAATTTTTCATGCCCATACATTCAGTTATGTGTCCCCATATGGGGTTGTGACCCATACTTTAAGAAGCTTTGTTTTAGTCCATGCATACGATCCAATGATATTATGAATTCACCACATTAAGGATGTGAAAAGAATTTGGGGACTGGAGCATTGTTAAAAATGTTAAGAGTCAGAGGTTTCCTTATCTAGATGTTTCCACTAGCACCACCATTTCAATTCTGTGTTGGAAAGAGATTGAAAGAATGGATGGGGGAAGATACCAGGGTTAGATGGTGGAGTTCTCCTCGTGCTGCTTAGTCCCTGAAGCATGGCAGCTATAATTCATGTCCCTCATTGCAAATGACATCTAGACTCCTAAACTGGAATGACAGTGATCAGCAAAGAGGCAACAACTAATGTACCTTTGTCCTGAGGATCTATGCTTGCCTAATGACAGAAGGGAAGATACATTCTTGTGGCTAAAGAAATTATGTCATGCTATCAGCCTCTCATACTTTGATATAAAGAAGTTGGGACTCAAGAGTAGTGATGCTAATTTTATTTACAAGCATTCCAGAACCTGTGAGTTCAAATGAGATTCAGGGAGGGAACACTTTAAAAAAAAATACTTTTCTGATGGTAGGATTTCATGCAGCAATCAGCTGAAGATGTTTGGGGGGTGGGGGAAGATTACCATTGAAGTAATTACCTTGAGAAGCTATAAAGTTATTCTATTAATATTGGAAATGAGGGTTAATTCAAGAAACAAGAAGATTTGAGGGCAGGAGAGGGAAGACAATGAGAAGAGAGGGAAAGGAGAATAGAGAAGTAAAAAAAGAAGAGGAAATGAGAGAATAGGCTAGGACAGAAGAGAACTAAAGAGAAAAGAAGAGGCAAGGGAAATGAAGGAAGGGGAGAGAGATGAGAGAAGGAAGGGAAGAAAAGGAAAGAGAAAAATAGAAAAGGTGGGAGGAAGGAGAGATGGGAGAGTGGGGAGGGAAAGTTAAAATATTGAAGAATTATCTGATGGATGGGGTAGAAGATGCAAGGAGGACAATTTGGACTTGCTATAAGAAAAAATTTCCTCACAAGCAGAGCTATTCATAAGTGGAATGAGTTACCACAGGGATCCTCAAACTTTTTAAATATGGGCCAGTTCACTGTCCCTCAGACTGTTGGAGGGTCTGACTATAGTAAAAACAAAAACTTTGTTTTGTGGGCCTTTAAATAAAGAAACTTCATAGCCTTGGATGAGGGGAATAATTGTCCTCAGCTGCCACATCTGGCCCGCGGCCATAGTTGAGGACCCCTGCAAGTAATTGGCTTCCCCTTACTTGTTAGTAAACTTGTTGGATTTTCAGTGGATCTTTTGATTTTAAATCAATAGGTCTTTTGATCTAGATCAAAAGTTCTTAATCTTTTTGTGCTATGGGCCCCTTTGGAAGTATAGTGAAATGCTAGAAAAATTTTAAAGGCATAAGAAAAATGCATATGATCAAAAATAAAACCAATTATATTGACATATAGTAATCAAAATTCCATGGTTCATAGGATAATGATGAAGATGGCATCTGAGGACCCTCACAATTCTGGAATTCTGTCCCTAACATACTTGGAATTCTTTTAGAATGACCTTCAGACCTTTATCCCCATGCAAGACTTCTCCTTGTTATCTTCTTGTCATACCTCCTTTTAGGACCCAAAGGAGATTTACTCAACTTGATGACCCACCTTATTCACTAAACTTGGTTTTCTATAATTTCTGGCTATTCCAAAGGGTTAAAATAAGCTCAGAAAAGAGTAGATTTGCTACTATTAACCTGCCATAGATTCTGAAAAGATTTCCCCAAAAGATATTTCCAGTACATTTTAAATACTGGCATAATACTTGAAATAAGTGTCTAGCTTCCCATGAAGACTACTATGATGAAGAGGTTCCACTCATTTGGGTAGTGGTTGGAGTGCCAGACTTTATAGAGTCAGGAAAATTCATCTATCTGATTTCAAATCTGGTCTCAGACATTTCTTAGCTATATGGGCCTGAACAAATCATTTAACCCCATTTGCCTGAGTTTCCTCATCTGTAAACTGAGTCAGAAGGAAATGGCAAACTATTCCAGTATCTCTGCCAAGAAGCTCCCAATGGAAGGGAAAGTTCTTACCAAAAATATCTTTTGGGGAAATCTTACCAAAAAAGCTATAATTCACTGAAGTACTTGTCCTATTCAGATCAGGGAGTTTTTTTCAGGCAGTTTTATGCAGTGCCTAAGCTGTCTCAAAGCCTGTTCTGTTAATGAGAGTTATTCATGATGATGACTACTTGTAGACCCAGAGTAGTGACTAACCCTCTGCTTTCAAGTGGCTTTTTATGAAATATAAACATCACACACTTTGGAAAGAATGAATATACATGAGAATCATCAGTGCTTTGCAAAGGTAGAAGTTTATTAGACGCATGACAGGGGAACTGCAAGGAAAAAAGGAGAGTTAAAGCAACAGAGGAGATCACACTTTCTGAAGGAAATAATGCTCAAACATCTAAAAATCAAAGACCTCCAGGAATATGAAACTTCGACGTGTAAAACCAGCAAATTCTAGTCCTTTGGAATCATGGACAATTTTTGTGAAAATTTGTGTCCATTTCTTCCTAATCTTTCTTTGGCCTCTTCTATTTAGCAGGATACAATCATTGTGAGAGGAGGCTGGAGGAAAGGTTGGGAATAAATGACCCTCTGTCCTCCACTCTCTGAGGGATAGCGGGAAACTTAGTGTACAAAGGAATTACAAGGGCCGCATCGAGAACGAGGAATGCAAGGTGTGCAGGGGACACATGGATTGCTGATTGGGCAGGGGCCAATGGGCTTGCCACAGGCGTTGGTGGTAGCACAGGGATTGCAGGGAAGCCTGAGGAGACAAAATTATGGAAATGTAAAATATAAGAATAATTTTCTCACCAACCAACAAGTGTAATGTGGACAGTAATACAATCAAAAATATATACATTATCACATACACATATTCCCTATTTGTCCTATAAAAATCAAGGCAGAGCACTGATAATCTCGATTTAATTCTCTAATGAATTTATTGTTAACCCTGTGTAGTGGGGGTTTGACACATGCTTAGTTAATTAAAATGGCATCACTCCCTTGGAAGATACCATTTTATGCTATCTAGGTATGTATCAAACTCCCAATATAACTTTCAATTCAGAGAATTAGTATTGAAGTTGAGAAGATCTGACTTTAATTCCTACCTCTAACATATGCTGAGTGGGTGATTCTGGACAAGTCACTTGACTTCTCAATATTCAAAGCAACTTTCCAATACTAAAAATGCCCAGAAGGTACTGATTTGCATTAGTAGAGGAATTTCTTCCTCTGGAGGCCCTTACACAAATGAAATGATAGGATCTATAATCATAGTTGAAACCTTAGAAGCTATTAAGTCCAAGCTTCTCATGTTACAAATGAAGAGACCAAGGACACAGAAAGTTTAAGTTATTGACCCATAATCACACAGCTAATGAGTGTCTCTAAAGCAGCATTTGTACCCAAGTCTTGTTGATTTCAAGTTACTGAACTTATCCAGGGTCTTGGAAGCTTATAAGGAGACCTCTCACTGATAAAGACAGCCAAAATTGTTATTTTCTGCAGATGGCATTTTCTTCACTACAATGAATAAGGACATTTTTTAAAAACATTAATTAAATTGGGGGAGGAGAACAAATAATGTGGACATTTTCTTCCCAATAACATACCATGAAAGGCCATGCAGACAGATTAGCATTTTCAAACTTTGGTAACAAATTTCCTGCTCTTTGGGTCCCATGCTAGATTTTCGTCATAATTTGGAATAATCATACATGTTGCTTTGTCCAAAATCCACAGGATGACTTACTTGCAATCCTCACTCTCCAGCAAGCCACGGTACGTGGAGATCTCACACTCTAGCCGTGCTCTGACATCCAGAAGGACCTGGTACTCTTGGTTCTGCCTTTCTAGGTCACCACGGATCTCAGCTAGCTGGTGTTCCACATTGGTAATCATGCACTGTACCTGGGACAGCTGAGAGCTGTAACGAGCTTCAGTTTCTGTCAGGGTGTTCTCTAAGGAATTTCTCTGTGATGAGGGACAGAAAAGAATGCCAGATATGTCATTTTTTCAGGGTTTTGTAATACTCTTCCAAGAATGTCTCCCTAAGTTTCACAGTCACCTTATAATTATGACAAATAAGAAAAAATCAAATGTCTCCCTATAAGCATTACCTGTATTTCTATCTTTATCTATCCAGTACCTCTCTATTTTCTTTAAGATCAAATACAAGCCCTTTCTGTTTGGCATTTAATCCCCTTTAATCCATAGCTTTCACTCACTTCTTCAGCCTCATGATCTGATATTTACTCACCATCTGATCCAGCTAACCTGGTTTTTTGGCTGTTTCAATACATGATTGCCTATCTGATTGCCCCCTTTGCCTAGAATACAATCACTCCTCACCTGTACCTCTTAAAAAATTCTTATCAACCTTTAGTTCAAGCCCTTATCTATAACCAAGATTCTTAATTTTGTGTGTGTGTTGAAGTCTATGGACCTTTTTCCAGAATCATGTCTTTAAATAATTGAAGGAAATGATAAATTTCAGTTAGAAGTGAGTAAAAATTAAAATATTATTTTTCTTCAGTCTTTTTCAAAGACCCTTAAAATCTATTCCTAGGCTTAGTTCTCTCTCTCTCTCTCTCTCTCTCTCTCTCTCTCTCTCTCTCTCTCTCTCTCTCTCTCTCTCTCTCTCTCTCTCTTTCTCTCTCTGTATATGTGTATATATATATGTATGTATATATATAGAGAGAGATAATTTCCTCTAATAGAATGTAAGCAACTTGATAGGAAGAATTCTTTGATTCTCTGTCTTTAGTTTTTTTATCCCTAGCACCCAGTATGAAATGTAGGTATGGGATAAATGCTTGTGGACTCATTGATTTTTGATTGATTGTTTCATCTGGAGTCACAAGATGAACTCAGAGCCAAGGGGCAACCCACCAGGTTGTGCTGAGCTTGCAATTCAATCTCCAGAGCATTGACAGTGCGTCTCAACTCAATGATCTCTGCCTGGCAACTCTGCAGCTGTTCTGAGCTGGACAGCACCTGCTTGTTCAATTCCTCTGTCTGAAAAAGAAATCGGTTTTGGTCAGGAAGTTTGTTGAGGCAGCTGGTGAAGAGGGACTGACAAATTCTACCTGACATTCTGGTGAATTAGAGGAAGTGCACTAGATCCTCACCTGAGTGGTGAACCATTCCTCCACATCTCTGCGGTTGTTCTCCACCACAGTCTCATACTGACATCGAGTCTCATTCAGCACCCTGTTCAGGTCCACATTTGGAGCAGCGTCTACCTCCACATTGAGTCTCTCCCCAATCTGGCATCGTAGGGTGTTGACTTCCTATGGAAGAAAAAAGGGAGGAACCCAGCAGAAATGAAGCTGCTCATAAAGTCTCTTATAAGAGCATTATTAGAAAACACATCAAGTTTTTTTTTTTCCCTTGAAGCAGTAATTAAGCATTTCAGCTCTCTGGGAACATAGAGCTTGAAGAAAATAGTAATAGTTAGCATTTGCTTAGTCATTTTTTCATACCTCATACAATAATCCACAGTATAACCCTACAAGATGAAGACTATTATTGTCCCCATTTTATAAATGGGAAGATGGGTTAAGGATATGAGAGAGATGGGTTAAATCATTTGCCCAAGATTACACAGTTAGTAAATAGCAAAGGCAGGATTTTAACTTGACTTTTTCTGACTTCAACATTCCATCCACTATGTCACCATCTCCATGACTCATAGAAAAAGGTAGGAATAAGTTCTGATCTTATAATTTCATTAGTATAGGGAAATTCCTTTTACCCATACATGTCAGCAACTGGGTTTGAAATTATAGTCGCCAAGATTTTCCTGGAGCACTATAATTTGTCTACTGGGTTCAAGTCCACTCACTGATTATAAGCCATTATACTTGCCCAATATGTGTTTAAGACAAGATTTGTGCATGGGACTTTCTGGGGTTGACTGGCTCTCTATTCATTATATCATACTTTTTCTAAAATGATAAAAAAAAAAAACAATTTATTCATTCCCATTTATTCCAGTTTTTCCTTCAGCATACTATCTCCTAGAATCTGGCAGCTCTTCCTCCTACTTTTTCTTCCTTCTTACTCTTACTCATTCCTGTCTTTTTCACTATCACCATCCTCAGGAACACCAACATCTTTATCATTATCTGAGAATACTAATAGAAGGAAGACTGAGTGGACATATAGTCAGGAGCAAGCTAGATTCAAAACTTTCTTTGGATCCTCACTAGCTTTGTGGGGACCCTTTTAAGCTCACTTCCTACCCATTATGTATAAATCTTTAATGTACATAGTTACATTAAAATATAAATTCTTTAAGATCAGGGATTATGTTTTTGCCTTTCCTTGTGTTACCAAAACTTAGCATAGTACCTGACACATTTTTATTGTTGTTCAGTCATTTCAGTTTTGTCCAACTCTTCATGATCCCATTTGGGGTTTTCTTGACAAAGATACTGAAATGATTTGCTATTGACTTCTCCAGCTCATTTTACAGATGAGGAGACCAAGGCAAACAGGATTAAGTGACTTTCTCAGAATTATATAGATAATAAGTGTCTGAGCCTGGTTTTAAATTGAGATCTTTTTGACTCCAGGTCCCACACTTCATTCACAATATTGTCTAGCTGCCCTTCCTGACTCATAGTACTTAATTAACAAGTGTTCATTATGTAACTAATCCTGGACAATTCACCTGAACTTTGGTATCATTAATAGGAAAATAGAAATAATAGTTTAGTACCTACTTCTCAAATATCAAACACTTTGTCAGTCTTACAGGACTTACAATATTAGTTCTCATTGTTGCTTTTTGTAGCAAATATTTATTGATATTGTTGAGAATGTTTCTTCTTTATAAGACTCTATGCCCAATTTTTAATCATGATTTTCATACAGGGACTTTGGGACCAAGATTTCATGATTACTACATTCAGATTGGTTATAATATGAAAGATTTGGCTGGTGTCCTGCTCTTCAAAGAAATCTTGCTGGTCTCTGAATTGGTACAGATGTTAAGCTTGATGAATATTATTAACTATCGGATATGTTTTAACTAACTACATTATATGACCTCGTATCTTTATGCCAACAAAGCAGAGTGCATTAATTATTCTCTAATGAGTTCTTCATGGGCTTCCACGGTCTTTTTCCTTTCTTTAGATCCATAGAACTTTACACAATGCAAGGCACATCATAGGTGCTTCATAATTATTTCTTGACTGACTAAAGCAAGGATCATTTCTTGCTCAAGAAATATTCACTTTCTTGGACAAAGAAAAGACATTTCCTTCTGTTCCCTATGTCTTGTCAGGCCCCTTCTCACTAGACAAGATACCTAAGTCTGGCGATATTCCCTTACCTGCTCATGGTTCTGTTTGAGACAGAGCAGTTCCTCCTTCAGGGATTCCACTTTAGCTTCCAGGTCAGACTTGCAGAGGGTCAGCCCATCCAGGATTCTGCGCAGGCCATTTATGTCAGCCTCTACCAGCTGACGTAGGGACAGTTCTGTCTGGTACCTTTAAAATGTGACAAGAAGTCAAAAAACATGCAAAGAAAGCAAAAATTCAAAGGGAAAATCTACTCTCACAAACCAGTGTCATAGGAGCATGGGATATAGAATCAGAATATAGAATATAGAATATTAAAGATGTCTTAGGTCAAGGAATCTTCACCTTTTGGGGCTTATAGATTCCTTTGGCAGTCTAGTCTATCCAAAAGGCTACCTTCTTAGAATTCAGCTTCATCCCAATTAGTATGAATAATGGATCTCATAAAAAGCTCTCAAATTCATACTATGCAAAGCTATAATTATGTAAAATATTGTAATTGGTTTAAGCTTAGTGGAAATGTGTGGTGTGAATTTGAATAATTTGTCCACTTTTCAGAGGATTCATTATTCTCACTAATCAGAACCTAGCTACCATGTTTTTAAACGTTTCAAATAAAATGCATATGACTACGAAGGAAACTAAGTATATTGATAGTTATCAAAAAAAATTTTTAAAGAATGTATATACCCCAGATTAAGTACCCTCAATAGGAATAAATCATCTTGTCACTGTTTGAATACAGGGATTCAGAAGTCACTATTATGTTGAGGCTATTTATCTGGCAAATCATACTGTTCAAAAGTTCTTACTTGGTTCTGAAATCATCAGCAGCCAGCTTGGCATTATCAATCTGTACCACCAGCCTGGTATTCTCTGCCTTGGTGCACAAGATCTGAAGGAATGAATGAGCATGAGCTGAATTATACTTAGAAATAATACTTCATTTCATAAAGCAAAAAGAAAAATCAACTATCATCCTCTCATCATGGATGACAATATCACATCTCCAGTTCAAATTCTTGGTTTTCCATAATCCATTAGATTGTAAACTCCTTGAAGCAAGCAATTGTCTTTTGTCTCCCCACTGTTTACCACAGTTTCTCACACATAATAGATACTTAATAAATTTTTCTATTGATTAATTGATATTCAGCTTTGAGATAAAAGTAATATGATAGAACAGAAAGGATACATCTCAATGGGAATCTGGAACCCTGTGTTTATTTCTGACTTTGCCACTAGCTAATTCTGTGACTTTGAACACACTTCTTTTTTTTTAATAGCTTTTTATTTACAAGTTATATGCATAGGTAATTTATAGCACTGACAATTGCCAAACCTTTTGTTCCAATTTTTCCCCTCCTTCCTCCCACTTCCTCCCCTAAATGGCAGGTTGACCAATACATGTTAAATATGTTAAAGTATAAATTAAATACAAAATAAGTATATATGTCCAAACAGTTATTTTGCTTGAACACACTTTTTAATTTTTCTAGCCTTCAGGTCTGAGAGGTTTATTTAGCTGCATAATGAGGAGGTGAGATTAGATTATTTCTAAATCTTCCTCCAAATCTAAGAGATGACTAAAGTCCTTTTCCCATCCAGAGGCTTACAAAATGTCTTTTTCACACTTATGCCACCAAGGAGAAAAAAATTCACTCTGGTAGTTAGTGCTTTCTGAATGTACCCTTATTCCAACCAACAGCCAATCAAAATCATCTCTTTGTCACTGACAGACTAGATATATTACAGAATATCTGCACAAGATTCTATTTGGGGATGGGATCAGCAATCCATGTTGCACACATTACTAGGGCTCACTTAGATTAACCAGTTTCCTATTCTACAGACTCAGAACTGTAACTTTTCAGAAAAGGAAACAGCCCCAGAAGACTTAAGTGATTAAATGTTAAGGACTGCATTGATAATTGATCTTGAAAAAAAATCCAGGTTTGAAGCCCATTCTGGAACTTTATTAGTTATGTAACCATTGGAAAGTCACTTAGCCACTTTGAAATCCAGTTTCCTCAACTTATAAATGGAGATATAGTGTCTGTAGTATAGATTTCCAAGGACTATCATAAAAATCAAATATCTAAAATATGCTTTACCTGTTTTAAAGTTTTATGTACATCAGCTACAATGGAATTATAGATCCTTGAGCCTGATAAAGTTGTGTCATGGCCTCTTTTGGAAGTATAATGAAACCTATGAACCCCTTCTTGAAATAATGTTGTTAAATGAATAAAATATATGGGGGGAAAAATTATATTGAAATGCATTAAGCAAAATACTAATAAAACAAATTCATAGAACTCCAGTTAAGAATCCATCATCTAGTTCATTTTATATAATAGCTGGCAATTTAAGAATGATGAATTATTTGGGTCTTTATTCAGGTGCCTCTGACTTTGATGACTGTTTATTGATGAAAATGCTATGAAATTCAGAAGATAACATTGAGCCAAGATGAAATAGAAATTCTTCATGATTTTTAAATAACACCTCTGAGAACAATGTGAAGTTACTATATTTTAAGATCTTAAATCATTCTCTTGATCCTAATGGGATTCTATCTGCCTTTCCCAATATCCCCAAAGCTTTTCCCTTAACTCTCTTAAATGCAGTATTTTGGATAATTCTGCAACTAATGCATGAATTAGCTGACATGAGCCATCTGACTGACCTTCTGCTGGAGCTCCTCAATGATCCTGAAGTAGTTCTGGTAGTCTGGGCACACGTAGGGGACCTGCTGTTGGCACCACTCCCGGATCCTACCCTCCAGCTCAGCATTCTCCCTCTCCAGTTGTCGAACCTTCTCCAGGTAGTTGGCCAGACGGTCATTCAGGAACTGCATGGTCTCCTTCTCGTTGCCATTGAAGGAGCCCTCACAGAACCAGCCACAGGTGCCTATATTGGCGGGGATGTTGCAGGCCCCAGGGAGGGTGCAGCCATGGCAGCTGGGAGGCAGGCAGGGCCTAGAAGCGCAGCTGGTACGGCAGCTGATGCTGGGCAGGCAACAGTTGTAAGGCATGGTAAATTCAGCTAAGTCCCCTGAACTGCAAAGTCTGTCTATTTCCTGTTGTATGAATCCCCTTCCTATTCTAGGTTCTTCTTATATTCTTTCATCCTGTAGGCGTGGTCACAATATATAGCATTTTCTCCTTTTTTTCTCCTGTAGCAATGTTTCTGAAGCACTTCTCAGTCTGTTATTTAATGACCTCAGAAGAGTCCTTCACCTCATAAAAGATTTTACTTGGGCTTCTTGCTAAGTCAGGACTCCTCACCAATTGTACTTCTCGGTGAAGTAAGAGCTTTATGGTTCACCTTCAAAGTGACCAGCCCATCACTTCCCCTTATTCACTGGGTGTGGGGTCCTTGAGGGACAGTTCTGTCTCATGGTGTCCCCAATGACTGGGGTCAGAGCTGTTGGCATTACACTTCACCATTTACACACTCTGAGCCAATCATCCTTGACTCTTTTTCCCCATTCTAAAAAGTTAAAGGATTGTTGCATTGAAATTTGGAAGGGTCTTTGTGATGAAGCTACTGAGAAAATACAACTGAGACCTGAATGTGCCAGTGTAGAGATTACTGTACCTTAAGATCAAATGGATTGTTAAAATTATCTACTCCTTCCAGGCAAGGTCAGCCAGGAAGCTATCCCCTGAGGAAGGGTTGATGCAGAAGGGAGAACAACACTAGAAATGGAGGCTCTGACCTCTAAAGATTCTACAATTCTATAATTGTCCTTCATGCCTATTCCAGAAATTTGCATTGTATATTCCAAATATGTATAGCTAGAAATGTCCTTGGAGATCCTGTCATTCATCCTCATTTTACAAATGAGGAAACTAGCTTAGGCTAATTGACCTGTCCACACAGGTAGCAAGAAAGATGTGGATAACTATTCAGGTATAGTCTGGTTCAGCTTCCTCAATTTACAAACGAGGACTTGGCTTCACAAAGGTTGAGTTATTTAACCAAAATTGCCCAGGCTAGAAACAAGATTTAAACCAAAGTCACCTGACTTGAGAACTACTGCTCTTTCCCTTGTTTCCCAGTTACCTTGGTCTTCTCCAAACCTGAATTAAGAAGGGATGGTAGAAAGCTATTGCTCCTTGGAAATGAGTTGTGTAGCATGTCAAATATGAATGGACAAGGTAATTTTAAAACCCAAACTAATTTTGTCAACAAAGAGATAATGCAATCTCTTACCAAAGAAGACAAAGATTGATTCTACTCTAACAGAATAAAATTAAGGGTATAATGTAATATAATATGATATAATGTAAGAGCATTGAATGTAATGTTATGCATGCATAATATAACATGTAATATAATATTTAATATAATTCATATAATATTTATGTGTAGTATGTAATTTATACAAATAAAGCTCTCTACTAATTGGAAGCTTTAAAAATGTTTCATTTTTCTAAGGGAGAAAAAGCTAACCTCAGTTCTTCAAAGGGAGAATAATAATAAATTAGTTTTTAGTCATGTCTGACTCTTCATGACCCTATTTGAAGTTTTCTTGACAAAGATATTGAAGTGCTTGTCCTTTCCTTCTCCAACTCATTTTACAGATGAGGAAACTAAGTCAAATAAAATTAAGTGATTTGCCCAAAGTCACACAGCCAGTAAGAGTCTGAGGCCAGATTTGAAGACAAGAAAATGGGATTTCCTGACTTTAAGTCCAGCACTCTAGACACTGTTCCATTTAGCTGTCCCCATAATAATAAACAGCAGTAATAATTTTACAATAATGCTATTATTGTATTATTAATTCCATTTTACTGATGATTTGAGAGTTCAAAGAACTTGCCTATAAATTCACAGGTAGTATTTAGGGCAGACTTTGAACCAGTTCTTTTAATGTAAAGTTCAGCATTCTATCTACTTCCCTTGGTACTCTGAGATGAGAGGCAGACTTACTTTCCCCTGGCCCATTTTTAGCAGCATCACACAAATGTCAGTGTGAAAGTTTGAAATAAGATGAGGGATTTATTTTAAATAAGTAAGTAAAATACTATCTACATAAATGAGTGCTGTCCCCTTCAAGTAGTCCCTTTGAGAGATTGGGCTCCAATTCCCAAATTAAACCTGAGATTTGATATGAAATGCATACTTGCTTAAATAAATCAGTTAGATCTTAAAGTACATAGAGTTTTTGAGGGAAACAATATGAGAGTAAGTTACAAAAAATGTTGAGGGGAAAATACATTAATGAGAGGCAAAGCAAAGTACCCAAAATCAAGAGAACAGTGTATGTAGTAGATACAGAAATTTAAAGGAAAAAACTGAAAAAAATATCCATTCTAATCAAAGGCAAGACACAACCTTGGCTAATAGATGTATCTTTTCTTAGACTATAGGTGTGGAATGTGACATTCATTGTCATATGTGGCCAATGATTTATTTTAACTACAGTCTTTGTTGCAAAGGAGATTTCTATTGCTAGGGATAATGGAGGGATACAGAATTGGAAGGGTAATTCATTGAGAAATAAAGACATTTTTAAAGAATAAAATATGTATTGAAAAATAACAAAATGAATAGAAATTGAAATGAGAAGAGGGTTGGGGAAAGATGATAAAAGCCACATTTCAAGTAATGAATAACTAGATTTTCCATTTTTCTCCATTTTCCATTTTTAATTCTCCAAATTTCAGGAAGGAAGGAAGGAAAGTAGGAAGGAAAAAGGAAGGAAGGAAGGAAGGAAGGAAGGAAGGAAGGAAGGAAGAAGGAAGAAGGAAGGAAGGAAGGAAGGAAGGAAGGAAGGAAGGAAGGAAGGAAGAAGGAAGGAAGAAAGGAAGGAAGGGAGGGAGGGAGTAAGAAAAACACAGAAATTTCGTAAAAAAAAAAAAAAAGAAAGAAAGAAAGAAAGAAACTATGTTTTTGGTCTCTAGCCAATGCTGCCAAGCTTGTCTGTGTATTCATAGGTATTTATTCTATCTCAATAAAAGAAATGAAGAACCACAACTTTCTATGATCTACACCCAGTATCCAAGATGCCATGTCTGTTCCATAGATATTAAGCAATGTTTAATTATTGTTATTACAGAATTATAATCATATCATATAGTTCTGACTGAGTGAGCTTAGGATGAGGAAGGGTGTAACAAAATTATTAACCTTTCCTTGTTCCTATTACTTTTCATTTATTCTTTTTATAGTCAACTTCAACCCACATTAAACTTTAATTGAGTAAAAACTCAGTGGGTGTGGGGTAAACATCATGGATAAACAAAATATCAACCAACCCAACGTTAAGCCATCGTGACCTACCATAGTACAGGATCTGGACATAGTGTGATAGATAAATTGTTTTTGATATTTAAAGACTCTTTTTAGAGATGTAATAGTATCTCAAAGGATAAGGTGATACCTACACTTGTCAATCAGTAGCTGTCAGGGCAGGGCTTCTATATGGACAAACTAGTCAGCCATCTCCCTATGGATTCAAAAAAGTTTCATTGCCATATCCTCTAAACAACCTTCTACCTGCCTAAGGCTAACATCTGAAAAACCCACCATTAGAAATTTCCTTGTGATTGTTTTTAAGTTTAATTGTTTAAATAATTGTTTAAAATTATAAGTACCTCTATGAGAGATTGTCAATTATTTACACCTTAGTATGAACAAGTTCCAGGCATAAAAAAAGCCTGGGCTTAGAGTCAAGATATCTGCATTCTATCCCAGATACTCATGTGGTCCTTGGATCACTTCAACTCTCTTAGTCTTAGTTTTCTCACCTGGAAAATACACATAAAGATACTTGTACTACTTATCTCAAAGGGTTAGTATAGGGAAAATGCTTTGTAAATCTTACACATTATATAAGCATAAGTTTTTATCACATTCTTTCAAATAAGGTAGTGAACCTGAGGTGGTTTTATGAGATGGGCTTGAAGGAGGAAAGGAATAATAATGTCAGGCACTATGTTCACGTAGACAAAAAGAAATAACATTAGTTAAAGAATAAAAGTCACCCATCTCAAAGACTCTTATTTCTCCTTCACCCTGTATTTCCAATCAACATACAAGTCTTATTGATTCTGCCTCTTTAATTTCTTTCATTTAGGCATTTATTCATAGTGTATTGACTAGACTATTACAATAGCTTGCTAATTAGTTTTCCTAGATATAGCCTTTCCTTCAAGGAATCCATCTTCTACACAGATGCCAAAATAATCTTTATAGGAACAAGTCTGACCTTGACGTTCCTCTGATCAAAAAATTTTCAGTATTTTGTCTCCAAAATAAAATATAAATTGATCCAGCCAAGTATTTGAGGCCTTCCATAATTAGAATTTACTCCACCTTCTCAGACTTTTCTTACATTATTTTCCTTTTAAAGACTCTATATTCCAATCAAACTTACTGTATAGAGTCCCTATCTTTCATATCATTGCATTCACATAATCTGTTCCATATATCTAGAATGTTCTCTTTCAACTCCATCCTTCAGAATGTAATATTTTAAATTCAACTTCATTGTTCTCACAATATTGCTGTTATCATATACACTGTTCTCCTGGTTCTACTCACTTGATTTTATATCAGCTCATAAAAGTTTTCTCAAGTTTTCTGAAATCATTCCCTTCATCATTTCTTATAGCAGAATATTTTTACATCATATTCACATGCTATAACTTTTTTAGACATTCCTCAAATGAAGAGCTTCCCCTACATTTCCAATTCTTTGCAGCCACAAAAAGATGTATAATAAGTTTTTTATACATATGGTCCTTTTCCTTTTTATTTGATCTCCTTGGAATATACATCTAAGAGTATACTCCATCGATGGGTATACACTTTTATAACCTTTTGGTCATAATTCTAAATTGATCTTCAGAATGGTTGGATCAGTTCACAACTCCACCAATATCTCATTGGTGTAACAATTTTCCTATATTCCCTCAGAAATTTGTCATTTTCTGTAACTCAACACATGCCATGTTCACTTTTTTTCCTTTTTCTTCTGTTTTTTTTCCTCTCATGGTTTTTTCATTTCATTTCATTCATTTCAAATCATCTGATTTTTCTCTCCCAACATGATTCATAAAGCAATGTATATTTTTAAAAATGAATGTACATGTATAAACAGAAAAAAATAAAATTATAATTAAAAAAGGAAATTTGTCATTTTCCTTTTTCTGTAAATTTGTAAAGTGCTTACCACAGTACTTGGAACATAGTTTTAAGTACTTAATAAATGTTCCTCAATCCAGAACTAGAAAGATTCTAGTTCTAAGGGTCTCTGGTCTTTCTGAAAAAGAACTTCAGCTGAGTTTGAAATAGGAAGTAGGTGGGGAAAAAAATTTTAAAAACACCTTAAAGAGAAAATCCATTTGACCAAAAAATAATAATAATAATATCGTAATCAACCAAAGCAAGCCATTTATCTACAAAGAGTAAACCAAGACCACATGCAGAGCACTCTAAATCCAGAAACAGAGCAGCCTAGATTATCAACAGAGCCACTCATCTAGCCCAGATACCACTTCCAGCTGTGAATTCTGTATGTGTGTGTATGTGTGAGAGAGACAGACAGACAGACACAGAGATAGACAGACATAGAGGCATAGAGACAGAGAAATATTGAGACATTAAAGCCCTATATTTTCAGAAAGAGAAGGGACATTGGGAACATTGCAGAGTTGTGAGCTGCACTGGTCACATGCCTTCCCTTATATATTTGCTTCATTATAATTATGTTTTAAGTTTGTACCCACTCTCCCATGTGGCTGCTGGTATATTGATGGAAAAGTGTGGCTTGGGCTTATGAGAGAAATGTTTTGGAATTCTTGTTCTTGCTATGTCATTTGAATAGGAAGATGACACAGTTAAGAGTTATAGAGTCTACTGAGTGAACCTTAATGCTAATGCTTAGCCTACTGACAGGGAAACTGTACACTAACATTACAAGTGTAGAAAAGATTTGGACCAATCAATGTGATTAGTGTGATAGAAAATCAGCTGGGGAGAAGTAAAGCATGTCTTTGTAGCAGTGAGGGCACAGTTAAGATTAATTAACAAATTTATAGTGGATCCAGTCAGCTAAGTTATATGGTTTTCTCCAGCTCCATAGTGCAGCACATGAGTAGGAATAGAGAAATTGAATGATGGAAGTAATGTAAGATTGGGGTTTGGCAAAAAAAAAAAAAAGGCAGAGCAAAATATGGCAGAATAGGACCAGGAAGCAAGAGATTCAAGAATGGAAAATAGTCTAGAATTGAACAAGTTCACTAGTGGACTGAGATTGAGAAAGGAGAAAAGTGAAGTCTTGGGAAAGTATAAAGAATATTGCAAGTCACAGTAAGCACAAAATAAAGCACAGAATGAGGAAATGATAGGAAACCTTGATCCACTAAAGAAATTTCAGCGTTAACAATCATGGAAGTAGAACATCTATGGGTAATGCTAAGATTAAAGACATGGCATCTTCATGTGTGGCTGAGGTTGAGTTGAGACAGGAGAATAATAAAGTTCAATATTTCTATGTCAAAAAATCAGAAGAGAAAAAGAAAAAAACACCAGAACAGGTAGGCTTGGAAAGATTTTTTTTTGTTAGTGTTAGTGACCTTACAGTTGTTTCCATCAAATGATTGGCAGAAGGAAATGAATAATGAGGAATTCAGCCCTGATTTGGGTTCCATCTAATGGTATGGAGGAAGAAGGCACCAAGGATAGCATAAAATAGACTTTTGATGTTTTCTGGGACAGTCATCCTAAATCATTTTGGGGATTACCCCTTAACTTTTGATCAGTGTTTGTCCATAATATATAATGATGAGCATAGAAAGCATTTCATTCTCTTGACTAGGAAGGTTTTTTATGAGACATACATGAAGAATGCATTTCAGAGAGTAAACATGGATGAGAATGACATTTATAATGCAAAGAAATAAAGTTTATTGGAAGGTAAATGAAGGTGCCTCTTTGCATTCCAGAAGATGCTGAAGATGCAAGGAAGGTGGAAACACCATCTGTACAGGAAACACCCCAAAGTAATAGCCCATGACGAAGTTATAGGGAGTTGGGCATCATCAGAAATTAAGAGGCTTCAATGCTTTCCATTAAGGATCGTTCCAACCAATTGGGAGTTGATGATGCTATTCTTGGTGTTGGCTCTGGAACTCACTGAAGTACGTGGGAGATCCTGAAAATGGTGATATAGTTGACAGAAGTGAGGATGATGCGAAAAGAACCAAAATATTGCTAATGGCTTTGAGAACTGAGCAAAGTCAGAAGTCAGGATCAAATGATCTTTCCCATCATGGGTTTACATGGTGAGACTGAAAGATGGGACTTCAACAAGTGCGGGAACAAGATCTGCCACAGCCCCCACAGGAGGTGCCACAGCCCCCACAGGAGTTACCGCAGGCGTTGGTGGTGGCACAAGGGTTGCAAGGCAGCCTAGAAAAACACAATTGTTTAGGTTAGGTTGAGAATGGGAATAGTCTATGAAAAATCCCTCTAAGAACAAAAACCACAAATTTCATTAAACCTTAGGTTCAGCCACCAGTGGATTTTGAGTGGCTGAATTAAGTCAGAGAAAACTAAAAATAGACATATATATGTCTATTCCTAGACAATGTTTAACAGTAAGATCTGTACAATTTTTTTTTAATTTCAGTATATGTTTGTGTGTGTGGATATAAGAGAAAAAGAGAGATAGGGACAGGAACAGAGATAGACTTTTCCAAAAATCTCTGGCATGACACTTACTTGCAGTCCTCACACTCCAGCAGGTTACGGTATGTGGAGATCTCACACTCTAGCCGAGACCTAATATCCAGAAGAACCTGGTACTCTTGGTTCTGTCGCTCCAGGTCACCACGGATTTCAGCCAGCTGGGATTCCACATTGGAAACCATACACTGTAGCTGGGACAACTGGGAGCTGTAACGGGCCTCGGATTCAGTCAGTGTATTTTCCAAAGAGTCTCTCTGGGATGGAAAAGAGAAGAAAATGTCAGAGGAGATGCTCTTCTAAAGGAATTTTCCATATAGTTCCATGGAAGTTCCAAGCCTAGAGTTTCATTGACTATATGGTTGATAAGTGACTGAGTTTTACCTCAAAGGGTAAGTATCAGAGCTGAAAATTACCCACCAGGTTGTGCTGAGCCTGCAGCTCAATCTCCAGAGCATTGACAGTTCGTCTCAGCTCAATGATCTCAGCCTGGCAGTTCTGCAGTTGTTCAGAGCTAGTCACCACCTGCTTGTTCAGTTCCTCTGTCTGAAATGTCACAAAAGGAGAGCAAAAAGGTGAGCATATGATCCTCAAGGCTCCAGAAAGTTTCTGATTGTGCAGTGGCCATAGGCTAGATCCTTACCTGAGTGGTGAACCATTCCTCCACATCTCTGCGGTTATTCTCCACCACAGCCTCATACTCAGCCCGAGTCTCATTCAGGATCCTGTTCAAGTCCACAGTTGGGGCAGCATCCACCTCCACGTTGAGTCGATCACCAAGCTGGGTACGCAGGGAGTTGACCTCCTAAATGAAAAAAAAAAAAAAGTGGAACTCATGAGTATATTTCTTTTCCTGGATGGAGGTGTAGAGGTGGGAGGATGAGAAAGAACTTGAAAAATAAAATTAAAAAAAAAGAAAACTAGACCTGCAAATCATTTCTATGCTGTGCTATGTAGTCAGTGAAGGAATTTTTAAAAGTAAAATTTACTTAGCCCAGATTCTCATCCTAGTCCCTTAACCAACTTTGCTTCAGACAGATATTTGAAAATAAATACCACTTTCCAACCATGTCCACCCCAATAGAAACTTGAATTCCCTCCTTGTCTCTATCATTTCCCTTCCACCCCAGTGCATGAACCTTTTGCTTCATCTTTCTGTGGACCAAATAAGTACCACATTTTGTAATCTCTTCCCCAGCCTCGTTTTTCAGTATCTTGTCTTTTTCCCATTAAAATGTAAGCTCCTTGAAGGTAGGAATTATTTTTATTTGTATCCTCACTGTTTAGCAAAATACCAAGTATATAGTAACTTCTTATTAAAAACTCTATCTACTTATGTATCTCTATGTATCTATCTACTTATCTAGTCCCACATCTTTAAATAAATTTTCCATCTTCATTCCCTGGTACTTAACAAGTGAGTAACCAAGCAAGTACCTGTGCTGTCTGTTATCCAGCAGATTGACTCTCTGTTCACTACACCCAAAAATGTTTTCTTTGCAGATTTTTTTCTCACCTCCTCATGGTTACTCTTTAGGCAAACAAGCTCCTCTCTGAGGGACTCCACTTGGGCCTCCAGGTCAGACTTGCACAGAGTCAAATTGTCCAGGATTCTGCGCAGACTGTTGATATCAGATTCCACCAGCTGGCGCAGGGACAGCTCAGTCTCATACCTTTAAGTGCAGGTGATAAGCAAAGGAAAAACACAAGTTGAATAATATTACCTTAACTTTTTTAACTTTGTAGTTTTTGTTTGAGGATCTATTTCATTTCAGTTTGACAAATATCTTTTAATCAACTGCTAATGCAGAGGCAAATAATCCCACATCTATTAAGCATCTATTTGCATCAGATGCTATGAAAATGCTAAGACTCAAAGACAAAAATAAGCCAGGCCCTATACTTAAGTAGTTTATATTCTACTGGAAAATTTTTTTTTCAATTTCTTTCTTTCCATCCCTACAAAAGGAGTTAGAAAGGAGACAAAATTGTCCCAGTGATCAAAAAGTTGAATTAAAAAGCAGTTGTCTGAGACTCCTCTGGACAACATTGATCAAAGTTGTTTTGTTATCTAAAAAACAAAACAAAACAAAAGATGATTTCTTTCTCTACAGTTCCATTTCTCTGTATAATTATTTTTTCTGGATTCCATTTTGCAATTCAATTCTAATGTTGAGAATTTTCCTTCAATGGGAGACATTATTTTCTTTCCTCCTGCTCAAACTCACTTGGTTCGGAAGTCATCACAGGCCAGCTTGGCATTGTCAACACACACCACCAGCCTGGTGTTCTCAGACTTAGTGCACAGGATCTGGAAATGAAAGAGCCCACATTGAGTATTCCTTAGACTTTAAATCTCTTAATAGCTTTTAAATAAATGGTTTCACTGTCCCAAGCTGTTACCTTCTGCTGGAGCTCCTCAATGATCCTGAAGTAGTTCTGGTAGTCTGGGCAGACATAGGGGACCTGCTGCTGGCACCACTCCCGGATCTTACTCTCCAGCTCAGCATTCTCGGTCTCTAGCTGCCGCACCTTCTCCAGGTAGTTGGCCAGGCGGTCATTGAGGAACTGCATGGTCTCCTTCTCATTGCCATTGAAGGCACCTTCACAGAACCATCCACAGTTGCCCACATTGGAAGGGATGTCACAAGCTCCAGGGAGGGTACAGCCATGGCAACTGGAAGGCAAACAGGGCCTAGAAGCACAGGTGGTATGGCAGCTGATGCTGGGAAGGCAGCAGGTGTAAGGCATGATGATGAGTAGGGTGGTTGGAGGGGTAGTACAATGATCAAGATGTGTGAGGTCTACCTGGCTCCCTGGGCCTTTTATACCCCAAGAAGTGGGTGTGAGCTCATTATCTAGCATTGTTTCCTTCCTTCACTTTTGGTCAATTTTTTTCCAAAAATACTCTGGTTAGAGACCTTCAAAGAGTCCTGCCTCATCTCATAAAAGTCTCCACTCTGGCTTGTGCTAGGTCAGGACTCTTCATAGATGCTATTGGTGGAGAAATAAGTGCCTCATCTGTTGTCTTTAAAGATACAGGATCATCACAGTCCTAAAAGGCAGTCTTCATGACTCAGATCTGAGGACAGCAAGGAACCCTGACCTCCCAGCCTAAGGTAGAGCTATATGTGTATCAGATGTTCCCTTTATCATTCAAGTTCTACCATTAATTTCAGTGAAAAGATTGGAAACTGAGGAATCTTTTGTATATTTTTTTCCTTTCTAATGTTTTTCCCAGAGCTGATGTTGAGAAAAACACCACTAGAGTTGAGAATAACTATAGAAGCTAGGTAAATGTTAGAAACAAGTATCTCTATAGTCACTTGAGTGAATTGTTGACTCTTTGGGATCTTTGGGAAATTGACAACTGAAGAAAATGAATGCTGATGTTTAGAAAGTAGAGAGTTAGGTAATTTGAAAATAAAATCAAAGAATCACCCAAATGAACAGGGAATGTACCGAGGTCTAGTTCTGGAAATCAACAAAACCTCACTGAGAAAGCTAAAGGAAATGAACATGTTCAAAGGAAAATGACGTGGGAATGGATTATAATATCTAAGAACTAAAGGGAATCGCCAATGTGGGTTACCAACATGGGTACATAATTAAATGAGAACTTGGTTGTAGAACCATAGAATTAGAGCTGAAAGGGGCCGTAGAGATTATTTAGCCTAATCCCCCTCATTCAAGATATTATCTATGGAGATATAATAGAGATAGACAAAAACATAGACATGTAGATGTAAACACAGACATAGAAGTAGAGATTTAAGTGTGGATAAAAATATAGATATAAACTAATACCCAGAAAAGTTAAGTGATTATGTCCAAAATCATTAAGACAATTAATGGCAGGTAGGATTTGAAATCATGTCCTCTAACTCCAAATCTGGTTCTCTCTTCCCTCCAGATTGCCTTCCATATTTCTCACAATGGCATCCTTACTTCTTTCAAAATGGATTGTCCAATATGCTAATATTCCCTTATTATTTCTCTCCTTTGTAAAAGAATGCACCTTGTATTGAACCTCCATATAGGACATGCTCCTAAAATGAAATCTCTGTAGAAGAAATATCAAAAAAATTACATGCATGCAAAAATTTTGCCCAATAAGGTATATATAATCCAATTCAATTCAATCCAATAATCAGGCAAAGGTACAGGGAATATAAATACAAAATTAAAAACCAACCCTACCCTCAAGAAGCTTACATTCTAGAGTCTTGCCCTTATATTATAGCATTGAGTCAACTCTAGGTTCTCAATGGTAATGCCAATAGAGTACTAGTTCTGGCAGGTCCTAAGATGAAAAGAATCTCCCCCAGGTTGGGGGACAGATCATCAGTCTTGCTAAATTTACAATCCTTTATCAAGTTGTCTTCAGATCAGTCACAGTACTTCTCAAAGATCATCTCTACCATAAAAAATGGATTTCCCTGAGTCAACAGAGAAAGCTCCCACATCAATAAAATCATAGGACCTCAAAGTATAGTATATCAAGTGACATAATCAATCCAATATATCAAAACTGTCTTTAGTGAAAAAAAAAAGTTTACATATTGATAAAATGGGCTGCTCTTTGCAATCTGTGATGATGGAATTATAGGCTCTGGGAATTACATTAACTCTTTCAAATCCTTAGGATCAAGTTAGTTATTTGACTCTTCCATATCCCAACAGGAACATCTCTCCAGACAAGAAACTACAAATTTTTCCCTCAACCTGGGCATACATGGCCTGTCAGTCCCTTCACCATTAGAATATTCATTCCTTGAAGGTTGAGACCATTTTTTGCCCTTCTTGTATCCTCAACACTTAGCACGTTGTTTAGCACACAATAATTGCTTAGTAGAGGTTTCTTGACTGATTAATCTGCCCACCAAAAGAAGTGTGTGTGTGTGTGTGTGTGTGTGTATTTATGTATAGAAGATTTCCAAAGGTCATTTGTTTTTTCAGCTTCATGTATTTATACATATATGTGTGTATGTATGTATGTGTATATATATATATATATATATATATATATATATATATAATATATATATATATATATATTAGCTAATATAGCAGAAATTCCATACTGCAGACCATGATTCAAGTAGTCTAGGTAGAGGGCCTTTATGGATGTTTAAAGAAAAGATATTTATTATCAAGTATCAAAGAATCAACTTGATACTCTACAAAGGTGTTAAATGTATGCCAGAGGGCCTGAATTACAGCTTATTACACTCCAGAATGAGCCCTAAATAGATTAAAATTATTTGAGAAATATTTAAGAATAAGAATAAAATAAAACATAGATAATATTACTATGTGGTTTTCTAAGTCAATGTGTAGCCTACAAAATTCTTTATGTACATTTTAGTGATCCCAGTTTCTCTATTTGATTTTGACACCACTAGGGGAGTGGATTCAGTATTAGGAGGGCCTGAGGTTCAAATTCCACCTGTGACATTTATCAGCTGTGTGATCTTGGAAAAGTCATATCTATGCTAAGACAACTTGCAACTAAGTTGATGGGTTGGGATCTAAGAAAGTGCCTCACACTGATTAAACCACAGTCTCTAAACATATTCAGATGTATAAAATATGAAACAGCAATGTGCATTTGTTTTCGTCCTAATCAGATTACCTCTGAAAGAATCCTATATTTGGAGTAAATTGAGAACTGCCAAAATGACTTCCAATCCTCCAAAGTTTCAAGAAAATACAAACATTTCTGTTTGCTATGCACAAACTGGATATGAAATAAATGCTAGGATAAATTCATAGGATAACAAAAAGTTAGAGTTAGAAGTAATATAATAAAATACCCATCTTACAGGCCAAACTGAGATCAAAAAAAATTTATTTGGCCAAGATTATACAGGAAGCAGAAATGAGATTCAAACCTAGGTTTTCTAACTCTAAAGAAAGTCATCATAGAGACAAGCTTTTTTCCTTTCTTGCCTATTACAAAATTTCAATCTAACTGGATAGTTTTTGTTATTTTTTTCAATATGTCAATCCAAATATCTGGTAACTTTTTGGAATTCTCTGTATGACCTTTTTGATCTAATAACTCTTTGTAAACCATTTGAAGAAAGAATTTTTGTTTTTGTATTTGGTATCCCCAGGGCCCAGCATGATGCACATCTCATAGTAAACACGTATTAAATGTTGATGGAATAAGAGGTAAAATGTAAAGAGCCCTAAATCCAGAGTCAGAGAGTTTAGATTTGAATCCAGGTTTTGTTCCTTGTTATGCATATGATGTTAAGCAAAGCATTTGACTTTGCAGAATCCCCACTTCCTCATCTATGACATGTAAAAACTTGGATGACCTCTAAGATCCCTTCCATTTCAATATCCTATGATTTTACTTTGATTGTCACCAAAATAAATAGAAAGATCTGAAATCTTAATTTTGATCTTCCTGGTTAACAAGATAAGCACCACTGGGTGAGACAATTGATGTGATTTTGAAATAGATTTTTTTTGCTGAGTTTTTTTAAGTAACTTGGAAACCCAATGTTATACATTCAAAAAATCAATTTGAAAAAAAAGTATAAATTTGTTCTTGTGAGTTCTGATCCAGGCTCTGACTATAATCACAAACAGACTACCCTCTCAGTCAACTGAGCAGAGTAAATTAGGGATATAAACATGACCAATCTCAAAGGTTTGTAGTGAGGAATAAATAATGGAAATAATTAGGAGGTCATTGGCATAGGAGAAGGCTAGCCTATAATATCCTCTGGGGCTTCCCTTGACAGTTAAGGCCAGTGATGCATTATAAGTGCCTCAAGTCTAAAAAGGCAACTATAACTAAAGATCCTATTCCCAATTAAATAATTATATTTCTCTGGCATTCCAAGAATTTGTATTTTTATAAGCACAAGCCAGTATTAGGATGAAAGGATGTAACTCAACCTGATCCTCTGGATTTCCTCAATGTTTTCATCTATTCTGGCATTTAATTTCATTAGTGTGAAAACTTCCTCCACTAATGAAGATCAACAACTTAGCTATAACTTAGTGACTTAAAGAGTTATGCTGAACATGAGAATGTCTCTTGCCCCTAATTATAAAGTTAATGTGTCAGAGACAGGATTTGAATCCAAGTTTTTTTTAATTCCCAGTATTAACCATACTGGCTTCCCCATAGTAGATGATTAATATGTATTTATTGAAGCAAAGTAAAAAGAAGGGAGGAGAAGGAGGAAGAGGAGAAAGAGAAGAAGAAGAAGGATAAGGAGGAGGAGGAGGAGGAGGAGGAAAAGGAGGAGGAAAGGAAGAGGAGGAGGAGGAGGAGGAGGAGGAAGAGGAAAAGATGGAGAAGGAGAAAAAGGAGGAACTCAAGTAGATAATAACTATGTCTAGATAGATAATTCTTAACCAAAAATGGAATAAAAGAGATTACAAAGGATTTTTTTAAAAAGATATTTTCTATACTGTGAATTGAAAAGTTTGGGAACTAACAAAATCAAAGCAACTAGGATAAGAAGAGAAACTGATGATTTGGGGGGGAGGGGAAATTCTACCAAAAAGCTCTGCTATCAAAAGCCATTTTCAATGACATACGCTATCAAATATTGCATTTAAGTGATCAAAAAAGATAAATCATAAAAGAAGAATTGCAAACTATGAATAATGATATGAGCAACTGAACTAATAATATGAATTAACCTCTGTTTACCTCAGATTCTCATCCATAAAATATGAATAATAAAAGCAACTACCTCCCAAAGTTTTTATGAGGCTCAAATAAGATCATATTTAGAAACTATTTTAGAAGCCTTAATGCACTATATAAATTCCAGTTATTAATAGCAATTACATTGAGAATTGAAGTTGAATGTATTGGATTGCTTGCCATCTAGAGGATGGGGTGGAGGGAAAGAAGGCAAAATTTGGAACACAAGACTATGCAAGGGTTGGTGTTGAAAAATTATCCGTCCATATGTTTTGAAAATAAAAACTTTTAATAAAAGAGGGAGGAAGAGAATTGAAGTTGATAAATGAACAAATAATGTCAAGAAAATGTTTTTTTAAAAATAGAAGAGGGAACAAAAATGAATATGGTCACATCATCTAGTTCACTAATAGCAAAAGAAATGCAAATCAAAAAACTTTTAGATCTTATCTCACACTTAGAAAATTTGAAAATAATAAAATATAATAGATTAGATAAAATTAAATAAAATATAAATAATTAATTTAATTAATTGAAATTTAAATAAAATAAAAGATAATAAAATGTAATAATGGTTCAATAATGGCAGTGTTGTAGAAAGACACACTAGTGAACTTTTGGTCAATCTATGAAATTTCCATTCTAAAATTCAGTCTGGAATCATGTGAAGAAAGTGACTAAAACATCCCTGTGTTTTTACTTAGAGATTCTGTCACAAGACATATACTCTAGGAAAGTCAAGCTTAAAAAGAAACATTCCATGTACACCAAAATATTTAGAGCAGCACTTTTTGTAATACCAGGAAATTGGAAACAAAGTAAAGATCTATTGATCAGAGAATAGCTTAACAAATTGTTTATGCATATGATGGGATGTACCCATCACAATGTGATCACTACCATAAGAAAGAATTAGTATGAAAAACAAGGAATAAATGGGAAGACTTGCATGAACTGATGCAAAATGAAATAACCAGACAAAACAATATATACAACTACCATGATGTAAGTGGAAACAAGAGCAACAAAGTTGAAAATGAAAGTTAGGGAATTTTGATGAAGCTCAGTCCTGAAAAAGAAATATAATGATGCACTAACCTCCTTTCATAGTAGGGGACTAAAAGCTGAAGAACACCTCATACTCCCACTAGGCTTGGTTAATGAGTTGGTTAGTTTTGTTGAATTACTATTTTTTATTATTTATTGTAAGACGTAATGCTCTGAAAGAATGAGAGAAAGCACTATGGATACAGCACCAAACATGGAATTGGAATGACCTGAGACACTTTCTAGTTGTGTGACCTGGGTAAATTACTTAACAAACCTCTGTTTATCTCAGATTCTTGATCCAAAAAATATGAATAATGATAATAATAATAATATCTACCTCACAGAGCTTTTGTGAGGCTCAGATAATATCATTTTGTGTACTGTTTTAGAAAAGTTAAAGTTATATAATAACTATTTAAATTCCAGTTATTAATAGAATTGAAGCCAAAGTAAAAACAAATAATGTCAACAAAATGTTAAAAAAAAAAAAGGTGGGGGGGGGCAGAGGGAACAAAAATAAATGTGGTCACATCATTTAAAAAATTAGAAGAGAAGAAAATCAGATGCTTTTCATAACTATGAATTGGGGGGAAATTCATAACTACATAAGAAATATAGTTATTATAACCAATCAAATATATCATCCTGATTACTTGAAAATTAAGGGGAAATTACATCAAATATCTCTGATATCCAGGCTATGTAGAAAATTTACAATCAAACCCATTTCTCAACTAGGAAAGTAGTCAATGATTATGAATAGTTATCAAAAGAATTGCAAATTCTTAAAAGTGAGTTATAAAAGATTGCTCTAAATAACTAATAAGAAAAGTGCAACTTAAAATAATTGAAGTTTCACCTAATACCCAGAAAACTGTCAAAGATAACATTGGGACTTAAAGAAAACTAAGGAGGATCTGAGGAAGGAGGGCATTTCAGACATGGGGGAGTGACACAGAGAAAATGCCCAAAGCCAAGAAATGCATGAGATCAGAAATGGAGGAGATTACTGGATTGAAGAGTACAATGTGGGGCTTTAAGATATAAGAAGACTAGAAAGGTAGGAGGGGCTAATATATGAAGAGTTTTGAATATCAAACAGCATTTTGTATTTGATCCTAGAAGCAATAAGAAGCTTCTACAGTTTATTGGTAGAGGGATGACATGATTTTACTTGTGTTTTAGGAAAATCACTTTAGCAGCTGAATGGAGAATATTTTGGAATAGAGATTTGAGTCAGGCAGACCCATAAACAAGCTATTGCAATAATCTAAGTGGGAGGTGATGAAGGTCTGCACTAAAATAGTGACAATGCCAGAAGAATAGAAGGGAGCATATATAAGATGTTGCAAAGTGAAAATTGACAGTTCTTAGAAACAGCTTGAATATGGGGTGAGGGAGAGACTGTGAGGAATCCAGAATAACTCCTAGATTGTGAATCTGAGGGACTGAGGGGATGATATTGTTGCCCTCTACAATAAAAAGGAAGGTAGGAGTGGGAGAGGTTTTAAAGTGAAGATCATGAGCTCTGTTTTGGATGTATTGAGTTTAAGATTTCAACTGTACATCATTTCAAAATGACTGAAAGGCAATTAGAGATGTGAGATTAAACATTAGCAGAGATATTGGGACAGGAAAGATAGTTTTGAAAATCAACAGCATCTGAGTGAAATGAGCAGAACCAGGAGATCATTATATATCTCAACAATGATACTGTTTGAGGATGTATTCTGATGGAAGTGGACCTCTTTGATAAAGAGAGTCTTAATTGAGCAAAGATGGACAGAAGCAGCTACACCCAGAGAAAGAACACTGGAAATGAATATAAACCGCTTGCATTTATGTTTTTCCTCCCGGGTTATTTATACCTTCTGAATTCAATTCTCCCTGTGCAACAAGAAAACTGTTTGGTTCTGCACACATATATTGTATCTAGGATATACTGCAACCCATTCAACATGTAAAGGACTCTTGCCATCTGGGGGAAGGGGTGGAGGGAGGGAGGGGAAAAATCGGAACAGAAATGAATGCAAGGGATAATGCTGTAAAAAATTACCCTGGCATGCGTTCTATCAATAAAAAATTATTAAAAAAAAAAAAAGAAAGAAAATCAACAGCATCAAGATGTAATAAAATCCATGGAAGCAGATGAGATCACTAAATGAAGTAGTACAGGGAGAAAAGAAAAAAAGGATCCAAGGCAGAATCTATGATTATAAAGTGTGTGATCTGGAAAAGAATATAGCAAAGATGAAATGCAATGGGGTGGTTAGATAGACATAAAACCAGGAGTAAAATCTGAAAAACTAAGAAAAGAGTATCAACAAAGAAAAAATGATCAAAATTCTCAAAGGTTACAGAGAGATCAAGAATAATGAGGATTGAGAAAAAGTCATTGGACTTGGTAACCAAGAAATCATTTCATTGTAATGATAAGGTATAAAGCCAGAATATAAGGGGTTAAGAAGAAAATGAAATGAGAGAAAATGGAGACATTTAGATCTTTTCCAGGAATTTAACTACAAAAAAAAAAAAAAGAAAGAAAGAAATAGGATGGTATTTCACTAGGATAGAAAGATCAAGTGAGGATTTTTTAGGATTGGGGAGACATTGGCATATTTGTAAGACAGTAGAAAAGTTGCTAATAGAGAGGGAGATATTAAAATAAGAGAAAATCTGAGGATGACAGAGTGGGTAATGGATTGGAGAATATAGAACAAAATGGTATCACTTGAACAGATAGATTAGCTTTGGTAAGGAGTAAAGCGATTTCATCATGTGAGAAAAGAGAGAAAAAGGAAAGAGTGAAAGAAATCATGTATTAGGAAATGAGGAAGAAGAGAAAAAAGGAAAACATTAAAGGGCCTCAAAAATTTTTATTCAAATATGAAATAAATCAATGCTGAGAGACTAAAGTGAGGGGAAAGTTTGAGGAGGGATAAAAAGTTTTAGAAGACTCACTGCAGAAAGTGGGATAGTGAGCACTATAGAGCACTATAGTAACATTGTCTGGAAGCAATAAGGGCCCAGTTGAGGCTAGATAACAAATTTATAGGGGACCCAATCAGAAGAGTAGTATGATTCTTTTCTTTCAGCAGCATGAGTGTGCGCATGATCACTTTTTGTGGTAGCAAATAATTGAACAATGGAGATATCCATTAACTAAAAGATGACTAAACAAATTATAATTAATGAATGCAATGAAATACTATTACACTATAGGAATCGACAAAAAATGAAGAATTCAAAAAACATAAGACTTACAAGAACTACTAGCAGTACCAGAAAGACAACATACACAATGACTACAACAATGTAAATGGAAAAAAATAATAAAAACAAAATTCAGTGCTATAAAACTGTAATAACCAGGCTTGGCCTAAGAGTAGGAAAAAAATCTATCTTCTTCCTTTTTTTAAGAGTGAAAGAGTATATATATATCAAATATTTCACATAATGTCAGACACAACTAATGTTTTGGTTAGTTTTACTGGCCTTTTTTAATCCTGTTTAAAATCTTTGTTACAAAAAAGTGATCACTGTATGGGAAAAAAAGGTATGACCAAAAATGGACATATTATAAAAATTAAATATATTAATTAATTAAATAGTGGATGTATTACTTAGAAATCAGATTATATTCATGCCAACTTAAATTATTTCTATTCCAAATATTTTTAAAGCATTTATTATTTAATGTCACTACTAGTCTGTATCCCAAAGAGATCATTAAAAAAGGAAAAGGACTCTTTGTGCAAAAATTTTGCAGCAGCTCTTTTTGTGTTGGCAAGGAATTGGAAATTAAATAGATGTCCATCAATTGAAAATAGCTAACAAGTTGTGACAATGAATGTAGTAGAATACTATTGTTCAGAAGTGATGAGCAGGCCAATTTTAGAAAAGCCTGAAAAGATTTCCATGAACCAATGCTGAGTGAAGTGAGAAAAAACAAGAGAACAACGTACACTGTAACAGCAAGATTATGTTACAATAAACTATGCTCTTCTCAACAATACTGTGATCCAAGACAATTCCAATAGAGTTGGGATGGAATGGGATGGAATGGGATGGAATGGGATGGAATGGAAAATGCCATCCACATCCAACAAAAGAACTATAGAAATTAAATGCCAGTCAAAGCACACTATTTTCATATTTTTGGTTTTTCTTTTCTTTCTCGTGATTTTTCCCTTTTGATTTTCTTTCACAACATGAGTAATGTGGAAATATGTTTTAAATGATTGTGTATGTCATATTGCTTGCTGTCTTGAAGGGGGAGAGAGAAAGAAGAGAAGGAGGAAAAAAATTAAAACTCAAAATTTTACAAAAGCGAATGTTGAAAACTATCTTCACACGTAATTGGAAAAAAAAATTATTAAGTGAAAAAAAGAATTACCCATACTCAACATTCCATCTCATCCTATCATTTCTTTGCAGATTCTATTCCCATATTCCTAGCATGCACTCACTTCTTTCCCCTACTTCTCAGAATCCTTATCAACCCATAGGCCTCTTCTGATTAGAAATCTTTCTTGACCTAATCCCTGTAATTATTAGTGTTCTTTTCCTTCATAGATTTTCTCTACATATTTAGTAGAATTTAAATTCCTCATTTGGGATAATTTTTGTTTTGTTTTGTCATTGTATCCACAATGCCTAGCATGTTTCCTTGCTCATGATATGTGCTTAATATTTGTTGAATGAATAGAAAAACCCCTTAAGTGAAAGAATAAAAGATCTACTATAGTTTCCCACCAATAAAGACCCTTCCTATAGATATTTCATAAGAATTTTTAAAAGGTGTTATATCTTGGAAAAGGCTAAACCTGTAGCCCAACTTCAGTTTAAGAAGTGGAATCAGCTAACACCAACAACCACATCTGATTCTCCTTGATTGAGGACTTTGTTTTAGCCAGTTCCCAGAGTTTTAATCCCACCAGTGACTCTAAATTGTTCTCCTTTGCTAGCTAAGAATTGATACAATTCTTGATACAATTAGTGTAACAGCTCTGAGTCCATTGTGTAGCCTATAACAACTCTTTGGAGCTGTGGAGAAAGCTAGAGTGACAGAATCAAGAGTTTCTTGGTCAGGGGAAGCTCTGTGTCAAGCTAAAGAATTAAATAGCTAGAGTGTGTTGGAAAAAAAATTGGATTTGTTCATGCCCTGTTAACCAAAATGGAACTGGCATAAGGCTAATATGTTGCAAACCTCACTGAGTCCTATAGAGCTAAAGCCAATTGAGACAAACACTGCCTAAATCCAGCTGAAAAGACTTGGCCAAAAATATTTACAATCATAGCCAATCTATGAATAGCCAGTTCATATTTCTTAATATGCTTTAGTATTCCAAACAGCTATGGCAGATCTATGGCTGTTCAGAGGGGTATAAGCTTCAGTAAATTGATGAAGGGGATTCAGGATGCAAAAAAGTGGTTAAGGGCTAGAGGATCACCACCGTTTCTGTTTCTGCAGTTCTTACATTGTGTAGTCTAACATTTTATATGTTAAATAAGACCTCTAGCTCCAGCATTTTAGACTATTTCACAAGTTGACAAAGAAGGTGCTTCTCCTCAACTTTTTTCTTAAATAAACCTGTCAAAAAGAGGCCACAGAGAAGAGTAGTGTTTCGGAAATCAGGTCCCACTGTCTGTGTGGTCAGTTTTACATTGTACTGACTAACATAATGACCCAGCTATTGCAAGGCTTTAGCATCTGAGGGTGGAACCATATAATAACAGGGTTTTCAAGTGGCTTTTTATGGAGCACTCAAATGATGAGCAGATTGCAGTAAATGAATAGTAATGAGAAACATGTTTGCTTTGCCAAAAGAAAGTCAGTTTATTAGGAAGTTGCAGAGGAGTGTGTCTCTTTTGTTTTGGGAAGATTCTGAGGCAGTGGAGAGAGCAGTAAATACAACTTTTAAAAAGGGGACAGAGGTTGATTCTTGAGTTTCCAGATCTCTGGAAACCAGTATCCTTGGAAGTAGCACTGAATTGTCCATTTTAAGGGTGTATATATATTTGTGTTTCCTCCCCATGTTCTAGCATCCCACTGATGTGAACAGGGTTCTGGGATGGTTAGAAACACTTGACCCTTTCCTCCTTTCACCTCCATGCTATGACACTTTTAGCGCACAAAGGAGTTACAGGGGCCACAGCGTGAACGAGGGACACAGGGTGTGCAGGGGACACAGGGGGCACAGGGGACACAAGGATTACTGATTGGGCAAGGACCAATGGGCTTTCCACAAGCGTTGGTTGTAGCACAGGGGTTGCAGGGAAGCCTGGGAAGACAAAAACAGTAGAGATGAGTTCCTATGGGCAAATTCAGTATTGAAATCAGAAAATATAAAACAGTATGATGAGAAAGTACAAGCACCCAGCACTGTGTGTCTTATGGAAAACAAAGTGGAGGCTTGGCCAAGCACCCTTCCACAAAGGCTACTGGCTGCTACATAGTAAAGTCAATTTATGGGCATGCAAGGAAAATCCAATCTCCAAACACACAGGAAAAGCCCCTCCTTTAGTACATATAGCACACTGCAAATTTCTCCTCTTGGCAAGCCTGGCTTCTTGGCTTCAGTAGGAAAAGCAAAAGTCATAACATTTGACTTGGAAAATAAAGACCAGGTGACTTCAGGGACATTCTTGTCCCTGATCATTTTATATTTTTCAGTGAAAATAGACTGCTCCTCCTGACTTTTATCAGGGTAGTTCTTGCCTGAAAACCATACCTTTAAGCCAGAGATTTTATTTATTCAATTGAATAATGTGTTTTGCACATATTTATATGTTTGTGTATAGAATACATGCGATACTTGACCAGTACTTACTTGCAGTCCTCACTCTCCAAGAGGCCCCGATATGTGGAGATCTCACACTCTAGTCGGGCTCTAACATCTAGGAGCACCTGGTACTCTTGGTTCTGCCTCTCCAGGTCACCTCTGATCTCAGCCAGCTGATCTTCAACATTGGTGATCATACACTGTAACTGGGACAGCTGGGAGCTGTAACGAGCCTCAGTCTCTGTCAGGGTATTTTCCAGGGAATCTCTCTGCCATGGAGAAGAGAAAGAAATGTCAGAGGGAGAAATATTTTTTAGAGTTTTCTAAATTCCAACAATGCTTCAACCATCATCACTTCTTAGCCTTTGTAAATATTAAAGGATATTTGATAAATATATAAGGATTCAGGTTTTCTCTCCTTCTCTATCACACTTTTAAATTCTTCCAGTCAGGATTAAAACAATTGACCAAGGTAGGACCCAAATAGAACCTACCAGATTGTGCTGGGCCTGCAACTCAATTTCCAGGGCATTGACAGTGCGTCTCAATTCGATGATCTCTGCCTGGCAATTCTGTAGCTGTTCAGAGCTGGACACCACCTGCTTGTTCAGTTCCTCTGTCTAAAATATTCCAAGGGGAGAACCAAGAGGTGAGAATATGATCATTGGGACCCCAGGAAGCCTCAGGTTCTGAAGTTTCCATGAGCACCTCACCTGAGTGGTGAACCACTCCTCCACATCTCTACGGTTGTTCTCCACCAAGGTCTCATACTGACACCTGGTCTCATTCAACACCCTGTTGAGGTCCACAGTTGGAGCAGCATCCACCTCCACATTGAGACGATCTCCAATTTGGCAGCGCAGGATGTTAACTTCCTATGGACACAGAAATTGTTAGGGCAAACAAGCTCAGAAAATATTTGTTTCTGGGAAAAAAAATACCTTGACCCTTAGAAACTGCTATCTGCAAGCACATTTTATAGGAGATAACAGAACCAGAATAACTAATATAAATTAGTTAAGAGAAGGTCATGCTTCTTCTCTCCATGTTAGAACCCCTATCACCATTACATTACCCTTATACTTGAGTGGTAATGAGTTCCTATAGCTTCTGGGATTTTTTGCTTCTTGAATGCTACTAAATTCAATCTATCTCTTGACTGTGTCTGCTTTGATATAACTATGCTTTCTCTCCCAATAGAATATAAGGTCCTTGAGGGTAGAGGCAGTTTTTTTTTTCTTCTATTCCCAGCTTCTTTTATAGTGACTGACACATATGAGATTCTAAATCCTGATAATGATCAGCTGGATTTAACTTGTAGTTTAGCTTAAAGACTCTACAGGTACTAACTTTTGCATATCCCAGGATTGAATTGAAAGGAGATTATTCTACAACTCTTCTCAGAAAATATATGGTTAAGCATTAAAGATGCTTCTGTAAGTGTCATTAAAACCAGATTTGGGGATGAAAATGATTTTGCCAACATCATCAAAATGTCTTCCATACTAAACTATAATTTTCATGACTATCTGCCTTTAAATGTGGAAGCTCCTTGGAACTCTTATTTTATTTAGTCATCTTATTTAAAAGTAAATCCTCTTTCCTCCTTATCCCTAATCCCACTCTTTGTAATGAGACATAACCAGTCTTCTTTTGTTCTTCCCAACAATCCTAACCTCTTCATGATTCCTCTTGAGACAGATCAGCTCTTCTTTCAGGGACTCTACTTGGGCTTCTAGATCAGACTTGCACAGAGTTAGTTCATCCAGGATCTTGCGTAGACTATTGATGTCAGATTCTACCAGCTGGCGCAGGGACAACTCAGTCTCATACCTATGATCATAGGATACAATTGTAACCAAAATATACAAGTTGCATGTTTCCTCCTTTGTGCAAATTATGCAGAAAAGACAAAGAATACTCAAGTTCTCTTGTTAGTCAATATGTCAAAATGTAATTCTGAACAATAAGTTTCTTAATGGACTTAGATTATTCTATCTAGCCAAAAAGGTGAAGTTCTCTGGAGACATCTTTCAGTCTCTTTAAAGGTAGGAACACCCCTGGTATACCATCCTATATTTAAGGTATCTATGTTTACTTACTAAATGCAAAAGAGGAAAGACAAAAACACCCCCAGCTTCTGAACAACTCACTTGGTTCTGAAGTCATCAGCAGCCAGCTTGGCATTGTCAATCTGAACCACTAGCCTGGCATTCTCTGCCTTAGTGCACAGGATCTTTGGAATGAAGAGTTACACATTGAGCAAGATTTCAAAATATAGATACAATCTTAATTTAGGGGAAAAAACCATTTTTGTTGAAAATATCCAAGAAATAATTTTGGACATTGCCCCACCTTCCAAGTTATGAAATCAATAAATGACTTCTAGACACACACTAAAAGATTTACAAAATACCTGTCCATCTTTACCTTCTGCTGGAGCTCCTCAATGATCCTGAAGTAGTTCTGGTAGTCTGGGCACACATAGGGGACTTGCTCTTGGCACCACTCCCGGATCCTACCCTCCAGCTCAGCATTCTCCCTCTCCAGTTGCCGAACCTTCTCCAGGTAGTTGGCCAGACGGTCATTCAAGAATTGCATGGTCTCCTTCTCGTTACCATTAAAGGAGCCTTCGCAGAACCAGCCACAGGTGCCTATATTGGCAGGGATGTTACAGGCCCCAGGAAGGGTGCAGCCATGGCAGCTGGGAGGCAGGCAGGGCCTGGAAGCACAACTGGTACGGCAGCTGATGCTGGGCAGGCAGCAGTTGTAAGGCATGGTGGTGAGTATGATGGTGGATTGTTTGGTTGGATGCAGAAGTCTTGTCTCCAGAGCCAGCAGGGTTATGGAGCTTCTGTTTACCAAGGAACCTTTATAGTTCTCTAGTATTGGGTGTGGACAGAGTATCCAATGTCTTTTTTTCCTTTTTACTTCTTCACTGATTTTCAAAAGCCCTACCCACCAGTCTGTTCCTTACCTTCTTCAGAAGAGTCCCTCACCTCATAAAAAGACTTTACTTGAGCTTCTTGCTAAGTCAGGACTCCTCTGCTGTGCTCTACACCCATGAAATAAGAGTTTTGTGGTACATCTTCAAAGAGAAAATATTCTCCATACCCAGATACTTGCCCTCATTAAGTAGGTGTTGTTCCCTAAGGTGGCATCCCATTTGTGTCACTTGGAAGGGAGAATGACTTTGTAGAACATCGCAGTGATGGGCTTTTGTCCCAATTCTTTTTCAAAGCATTATTAGGTCCAGGATCTTGAGAAATTTCAGCACTAAACATACGCCACCTTCTTCCATGGGCATGCATATATTGATTTATTTCAAGGGAATATGAAAGAAGACCATAGTGTGTTGGTGAAGATTTAGAGTAGTAAAAACTTCCATTGTAAACTTCTAAAAAAATTGAGGAATAGAGTGGTTTAAAGGTGGGCCCTCTGATGTAAGTTGGAGGCTCAAGAAAACTGAAAACTTGAGATCTGAGTTCATAGAATCTTAGATTCATGGAGTTTAGACCAGAAAAGATCAGCAGAATGTAAACTTCTTGAATGCAGGGGATCATTTCATTTTTGTCTTTCTATCTCTAGTACCTGGCAAAACACCTGAAAATATTAGGATTTATTAATTGATTGCTCCAAAGTCATCAAGGCCAACGTATTCATTTTCAAAGTGAGGAAAATGAGACACATAGATTGTGACTTGCCCTCTTTTCACAGATGTAGTAAGGAGCAAAGCTGAGATTCCAGCCCTGGTCCCCTGATTTTAAATCTGGTTATGTTTCGATTATAACACACTCACTTTGAAATAGAGGGGTGAAAGACAATTTGATGAATGCAAAACATGGAGACAATCCAGATAAGTGGACTGTCCTAAAAAAAGCCAAAGGAGGAGGCAAAAAAAGGATCAAAAGAACAAACCACTTATTTAAATGTAAGGATCTGATTGGGTAAAGGAAAACCTAACAGAATTATTTCAATAACCTTTACTAAGAGTCCCCTATATCCAAGGAATGGGATTTCTGAATAATAATCAGATAAATAAATAAAATTAAATATATAAAAAATATGAGATAAATTGGGGATATTTTTAGAGGGCTCTTAGGATTTGGGGATCCAAAGTCTGAGCATAAAATAACATATAGGACAAACACTTCTTTTTTATACATATATGACAATTTTAAACATATTTCCATATTTGTCATATTGTGCAAGAAAAAGTAGGCCAAAAGGAGGGAAAAAACAGGAAAGAAAAAAGCAAGCAAACAAACAAAAAATGAAAAAATTATGCTTTGATCTAAATTCATTCTCTATAATTCTTGCTCTGAATGCCAATGGCATTTTCCATTCCAAATCTATTGAAATTGTTTTAAATCACTGTATTGCTGAGATGAACTAAGTCCATCACAGTTGATCATATTATAATCTTGTCGTTACTGTGTACAATGCTCACTTCTGCTCACTTCACTCGGCATCAGTTCATGTAAGTCTTTTCAGGCTTTTCTGAAATTAGCCTTCTCATCATTTCTTAGAGAACAATAATATTCCATTACATTCATATTCTATGACTTATTCAGCCATTCCTCAATTAATGAGCATCCATTCAATTTCCAATTCCTTGCCAGTACAAAAAGAGTTGCTACATTTTTGCACATGAAGATGCTTAGGAAAAATACTTCCTGACTAGACAGCATCTGTGACTCAAGTTGCAACATACCTGTTTTACTTCACAGGCATCCCTATTTTTACTTTAGATTTCTGCCAGGTTTATACTATAAAATTGCACTTCTTGTACTTTGCCAGTCTCCATGGCAAAGGACCAATTGTGCTGTTTTCCATTCCCCGAAAGTTGTTTATCCCCCAAATTAAAAGGTTTTCTCACCATACAGGTCAGTGTTATTATCACTGATTATTGGCATATTCTTCAGATGAAAGACAAATGGGACTACAAAGGACAGCTGTGGTTACAATGGAATTACTATTTCTGTGTTTCTTCCCCAAGACAATTAAAGGGTGGGAAGGGCTATTTTCTGAATGAAATGCTCCCAAGGCTTTTCAAAACCAGGAAATGAGATTGTTTTACTTGAAAGCATCCATCTTAAAGAGGGGCTTCTAAGCATCCCAACTCCATCAGAAATCTATAATCACCTGGGATTGTGACATCTGGGAAGACCTGCAGTAGTAGCTGCTTCAGAAAAGGAAGAAGAACTCCATATGGGGTGCAGAGTCCAGATTTTGTCCTTCCACAGCTCTCTACAGTCACCCAAATGTATTCCAGAGCACTGACTTTCCAAAAAGAAGAAACCTGTCCAGCACTCGTCCCTTCTACTTGAGGAATAAAGGAATGGGCAATGTTGCACAAAATGTTTGGACCAAATATCTGAAGTCTTTCCAGTTGGCATCACTTAAACAAGGATAAGTCCTGTCTTAACTGTAGCCTTTGAAAAACCTTGGTCTGCTGGAAAGGTGTGGAGCCAGAACAATAAGACTGAAGGATGAACTGACAAGAAGCAAAGCATATACATACATATATATGTATGTATATTTGAACATAATGCTGGATGAACCAGGAGAAGATAAAGTAAGGACATTAAGAAAAAACCAAGATGAAAAGTTCTTCTGAGGATTTTAAATTAGCAAAAAGAAGTGATGTCAAAAACTGTCGATAAATATATTCTGCTGGAAAAATTAAAGAGGAAAAAGTCCAAAAGAGCATCTATCATTTGGCAGCAGGGTGGTCCAAGCTGCTCAATGCCCCAGGGAGACAACAGTGGAGCCATCTCTTGAAAGGATTTGAGATCACAGAAACCACAGAATGTCTGTGGCCTCTGGGAGAAGATGCTAACAGAAATTCCAGGTACTTCAAGGTTGTAAAGTTAGTCCAGCAAAGGTTAAAGATCTCAGTAGAGAAGTTAGAAGGTGAATTGGAAGCTGAAAATATGCTGGTGTCTACAGCCAAGCAGTTACTGGAAATTAAGAGTTCTTTCAAAGCCTCTTTGTCACTTTTTTAATACTTATTAATAGCAGAGGAAAGGCTAAAAGGGACATGGAATGCCAAGCATGGGAGTATTGGGATCTGACAAGGTAAAAAGTGAACAGCAAACTCCTGGAAACAATCTTTATTGAAGAGAAGAAAGAGCCTGCTGTTTTCTGGATTCCTTGCTTTTGTTAGGATAACAGCAAAGACAAGAGATAATGAGAGAAATTAAAGACAAAGACTGACATGACACCTTCAACATCTGAACAGTAAGTAGACATAATTCTTCCATTTTCTGAATATCTCTTTCTTTTTCTAACATGCTCAAAATGCTAACTGAATCATGGGGTTTTTTGCTCCTTTAATCAATGAGAAAAATTGGGCAAGGAGAAGTGAAAAGTTGTTTCTGAACTGAGATTGAAAAGCCCAGCTATCAATCCCAGTTCCACACCCACACCCATAAACATTAGCTGCTGTAGTGGGTGAGAAATCAGTTCACACACACATACATACACACACACACACACACACACACACATACACACACATGTGCGCGCGCATGTGCACACATTGACCACTGCAGTGGGTGAGGGATTAGAGATTCTGAATAGCTTGTGTTTCAAGCAGAAAGAACAAATAAGGCAAAAACCTCCAAGAGATATGGGAACTGAGAGGAACTTAGAGGAATGAAAGGGATATTATTTCATCTAAATAATAAATGAATATTTGGAAGTATATGGAACAATGTAATGTATGCATTTGTATAAAAATAGAAACTGCATCTTTGCTTTTACTGATGTAGGAAAATCCCGAGTAAAATTTTTGATGACGAATAGTACCTTTTCTTGCAAATAATGGTCTTGGAGAATTATCCAGTGAACTGAGAGTATATGTCAGAGGTAGGATCATTTTAATATAAAATGTTCCCACATAATTTTTCATAGGAGCTGACTTCTTTTTATGATGTTTAAGATTATTTAATAGCATCCTAATGAGATTTTTTTCTTTTTTTCTCTTTTGTACAATTCTCTAGATATCTTACTGATAACTTTAAAAGAAGTGCCAATAGATAGTATGCTAAAAGTAAGCTAATTAGAATAATGCCCATTATTAGTTTTTTGCCATTTTAATTTTTTAATAAAGAGAAGAGGATGCTATCAATCATGCTTATTAATTCTTGTAGCTCCTCTGATTTTTGAACATGAAAATTAGTTTAAAATAAAGGGAAAATCCTTCAACATATGATATGGGATAAAAGAGGGTGTAAATATAAAAATGGCCAAAGAACATTGAAGAAATCTGCTGACTGGAGCAAGGGAAAGGAAGGAATTAAGCATTTATTCTCTTTTTTTTTTCATGAGATAATTAGGGTTAAGTGACTTTCCCAGGGTCACACAGTTAGTAAGTGTTAAGTGTCTGATGTGGAATTTGAACTCAGGTCCTGACTCCAGGGCTAATCCTTTATTCATTGCACCATCAAGCTGCCCTGAATTAAGCCTTTATTAAGTGCCTAATATGTACCAGGTCCTTTAGAATATTCTCTCATTCATTTCTCTCAAAAACTCCAGGAGATAGATGCTATTATTATCTCCATTTTACAAATGGGGTAAACAGATTAAATGATTTGCCCAGGATCACAAAGCTGGTGATTAGAAGCTGGGTTTGAATTCACATCATCCTGATTTCAGGCCCAGCATACTATCCATTGCGCCATCTAGCTGCCAGAGTCAGAGTAGGGGAGATGAGGGATATTAAACAATTATATGGAATTAGGCAACCTAGATATAAATTCCTTCTTTGCTATTTCTTAAGATATGAATCCCACTGGGCAATGTCACTGAACTTCTCCGGACCTCAGTTTCCTTATCTATAAAAATGGAAGGAATGGATTAAGATGGTTTCTAAGTAGTGGATTTTTCCTACAAACAAGACCAATCTGGCAGAGTAGCTTAGAGTAAATGACCAAAAATGACTGTCCATGTTTCAGAACTGGGCAAGGAAGCTGTAGAAGGCTGGAGTGGTTTAGTTATCATGGTAGACAAGGAAATACCCAGTGCTGGTACATCAGAGTGACTGAAAGACAGGAAGGTGAAGAGCCAGTCTTTTGCAAATATCTGTCTTATTGAAATTAAATGTCTGGGTACTCAGCCTGGGACTTTAGTGTTGAGTTGGGGAAGGGACAATGCTGGACTTTGAATCAGGAAAACGAGTTTAGATCTTGCCTCTGATGCTCATTAGCTATGTGATCTCAGACTAGCCATTAATTTCTTGAGGCCTCAGTTTCTCCATCTATGAAATAGAGTAAATGGAGAGAATCGTAGTATTCACTCTATAAAGGTCAAATTGGATAATGTATAAGCACATTTCAAATGCTAAACAAATGACTATTGCCATGATAATGATAATGATGATGATGATGATGATGACGACGATGATGATGATGATGACGACGACAATGATGATCATAATAATAATGATGATAGTGATGATCATGATGATCATGGTGATAGAAATGATGAAGAACAACTGGGAAAAACATTTTGAACTCAAAACCATAGTCAGGATTTGAGCAATGAACTTAGAGATGTACTGAGAAGCTACCTAGACCATCATTTTAAAGAAAAGAAAACTAAAGTCCAGAAAGGGCTATAGAATTTACTGGAACTTGTGAATTGGTGATCTCCTTATATCCTAGAAAGCTTTTCCCTATGAAATTTTCCAGAGCCACAATACCCTAGAATCTAAGACTACATAGAAAGATAGAATAATATTTATACAACTTGCCCTTTCAGTGAATTCTTTACCCTTTTTCTCCTACTCTTCCTCCTCCCATTTTTAGTATGTTTAGCTTTAGCAGAAGGGTAAGAATATCACCCCATTCAAATACTGATCTGAGAGTATAAAGAGGACATTGTGGACAATCATTTAGTAAGTACTTACTGTGCTTCAAGCATTGTGTTAAGCACCAAGGATACAAAAACCAAAAACAATATCATGCCATATAATGATAGCCGAGGAAGTGAAAATGTTAATCCTGGAAAAGAGGAAGCTCAGAAATGCTTTCTTCAAGTATTTTAAAGAAGTCTCATGTGTAAGAAAAAACTAGACTTGTCTTGCTTGGCCATAGAAAATAAAACCAGTATCGGTGAAGGTAGATTTGGAGCTGGCATAAAGAAAAAACTTTTTAATGATTTGTTCACTTGTTTGTTTAGTTGTATTCAGTTCTTCATGACCTCCATGGACCATACTCTCCATACTCTATATGGGTTAGTTGAGCATTTTTTGTTTGAGTTTCTGGGTTTTGTTGGGGTTTTTTGCAAAGTCAATAATTAAAGCTGCCCCCCAAAAATAGAATAGGCTGTTACAAGAGATTCCCCCCTAATTAGAACCATTCAAGCAAAGATTGGATGACCACTTCGTAAATACATTGTAGAAGGAATTCTTATTCTCTTATGGGTTAAAATTGCTAATCTCTAAGGTCTCTTCCAATTCAGATTCTATGATTTCATAATTTAGTTATTGACAACAGAGCAGGGAGTATGGAATTTTCAGTCACTATATCCTTCTTTGCTATACAACTATTATTGTCCCTCTTCTCTCATTAAAAAAAAATGTCTCTCTCTCTCTAGAGCAGGGCTTTTTAGCATGGGTACACAGACTCGAAAGGAATCTATAAGTAGATTTAAGAGAATCCCTGAGCTAGGATAGAAAAAACATGTCTTTATTTCCATATTATTGATTTTTTTATAATCCTATTGTTGAGATTGGGAAGGAGACCCCAAAAGTTTGGGGTCATAGACAGGTGTCATGAGGTAATTCAAAAGAATTTGCAGGCTTGAACCCATTTTCTAATCAAGGGGCAAAGTTTATTTGTAACTGTAACACCATTACAATTACAAATTCCAAAAGAATCTAGCAAAGTTCTAAGAGAGAGGAGACCTCTTTATCTAGCTTTCTGTCATTAACATGCTAATTCTATAGCCCAGAAAGTAGTCTCTTCCCTATTGTTTCAGGAGTTTGATCTGTGGGACTATCCTGAGGCCAGAAGCTATCTGACTGAGGAGTGGTCTACTCAGAATCAGACAGATTGGGAGTGGGAATTTCCTGAGGCAGACTTCAAAGCCAGAAGATTTAGGATCACTAACTTATTGATAGAACAGAAGCCCCTCCCCCTTAAAATCAGGAGCCCACAAAATTATTGTTATATTAAATCACTATGTCTTATTTTATGCATTTAAAAACATTATTCTGAGACGGAATCCCATAGGCTTCACCATTCTGCCAAAGTGGTCCATGACACAAAAGAGTTGAAAAGACCTTGAGCTGACAACTAGTGTCAGGATACCAAAATGATCATAGCCCCATCTTCCTGCTAGGGAAACTTTGGGCAGAGTGGAATTTATTTGTTGCTTGCTTGCATTTTGCACCATCAGCTGAACATGGATGCCAAATTCCAAGAAAATATCCCTCTGTGTTTTGTTCTGATGCCAGGGAATTCCACTGTATTTTATCCCTTAGACTTACTCTGGAACTTTTTTCTAATCCACTTCTCTATTCCCCCATTATTAGAACCATTTTAATGGTTCTAATATGTATGTCATCAAAAGTATGTCATCGAAACTCCAGTTTATATGTTTTAGGAGGGAAGGTTGTATTTTTTCAAACTGCAGTGGGAGCATTGGATTTGACCTGGAGAAATACGGGTCAATCACTTCTACTGACTCATTTTAGAGAAACATGGGAATCTTTTCATTCCTCCATTGACTCACTCTCTCTTCCTTAAATAAGAATAATCGTGTTTACCTAACAACTCTGCCATGATGCTGAGAGGATGAGTAGGTTCCTTTGGGTAAAAGCTTTGAACTCAGATGAAAGGAGCTATTTAAGTACAAAGGAAGAGGAGTGGTTTAGTTGGATGTTAAATTAAGACTATTTGCAATTGTTCCTTCTTAGTAGGAGCTTCAGGGATGTGTCATCACTGTTCCAAACACTTGGATGGGTAAACTAAGCAAAAGCCTAACAAATTACTAAACATAAAGCCCTGTCATAGCTTTCTCACAATGCCAACAGGTCCTAAACACTGGTCCCAAAGTCACGCAAATCAGCTATATCTTATGGCCATTGGCCACAGAAAATTCTGATGTTTGGAGATCTTCCCTAGAATTGGAAAGAAAAAAGTGGATGATCATTTAAGATTCTCTAGTGGGCATTACTCTATCATTCTACAGCCACAGGGATTGATCTTATATGTGGAAGATATCTCACAGGGATGAGAATTTCTAAACAACATGCTATGATTAGAAAACACAAAAAGCAATGGTGAAAAAAATAAATTTCCAGGAGAACATGTCTGGAGCATTCACTCCTTGAAACTCACTACTTAAAGCATAATTTTGACCACAGAGCAAGAAGATCTGATTTATAGAAGAGTCTTTGAAGTCTTCTCATTCACCTGTTTTAATGCATGGTCTGAAAGAACAGGACAGGCATTGGAAAGGTCCTGGTAAGTGGACTCAGAGAAATGTTCTGCATAGGTGGAATTAAGGGAGCCCATTTGGTCTCCTAAACTGGCATAAACCAGTTTACAAGACTGCTCAATTTCAGAGCTATAGTCTATCCCATAATTCTCCAAGGATCACTTCTACAAAATATGTGACAAACCTTTCCTTACACATCTCAAGTGAAGAGGACCCCATCATTAAGGAAATCTATTACACTTTTGGATCACTCCAATTGTAAGGAAGATTTTCCTTAAATCAAGTTTAAATTTGCATCTTTGTAAAGGGCATCTATTGCTCTTAGTTCTGCTCTATGGAGACAAATGACAGCTAGGTGGCGCACTGGATAGAGTGTTGAGCTTGGAGTCTTCTTGAGTTCAAAACTGACCTCAGACATTTTCCAGCTATGTGACCTTGGGCAAGTAATTTATATTCATTTGACTCACTTTCTTCATCAGTGAAATGAGCTAGAGAAGAAAATGGCAAACCAGTCCCAGTATCTTTGCCAAGAAAACTCCAAATGGGATCTTGGAGAGTGGAATATGACTGAATAATAATGTCTGCCTTTCCTGTAGGGTATCTGCTCCATCAGCTCAGTTTGCCAAAAGCTCTATTGCCCTAATAATTATTCTAATAATCCTCAGTTTGTATTTCTGCTGCTTTTACTTAAAAAATCCTCCTGACAGGATACATCTTAGTTAAGTCCTAGGAGAAAATGTATCTCCTCTGTATAATGTATTATCCACATCTTCTTCCTTCTTGTTTCTTACAGACTTTGGCACCTTTATTCTGGTGTTCTGTACCAAACAAATAAACAAACACCAACTTTAAAAAGGCACTCACCAGTCCCCATATGACACCTCACACGCTCACATAGTAGTTAATTATTTAAGATCAATGAGGACTGATATAATTATGCTGTGGGAAAAAAAGTTTATTAACTAACAAGATTTTTGATTGTATCACAGAAGATAAGGAAGTAGTAAAAGAGAGAAGTTATGAGGCTGAATATACCTTGAAAGTAAATATATATAAATGTAGCCTGGGATAAAGGCATTCTACATTAAGGGAGAGAATATTCCAGACTTTAAAACACAAATCAAGTGTGTTTACAAGTTCAGGCTGATAGGAAAGTTGGAAGTCTTAGAGGTTCCATAAGGGATTAAGTGGTTCTTCTAGTGGTCCATCAGACAAAACCTCAGGAGATGAAGATTTTTCCATAAGGCAAGTATGTTGGTCTGGTCAGACTTTCAGCATCGAGATGATGAGCAGGGAGCACAGATAGATCGTGGGGCACTTGGAAGGCAGGGTGTGCAGGCAGCGGGAGGTGGACAAGGAACACAGGATACCGGGTTAGCACATGGATTGCAGGGGAGCCTGTAGGGAGAAGAGTTGTTTTAGACATTTAGTTGTAAAACAAATAAAAGTTAAAAGATTTAGAAATCCTATAGCATCAGGAGTGGAAGAGAACTTGGAAATCAGCTAATCAATCCCTCTCATTTTAAAAGAGAAGAAACTGTCCAAGGTTTTATAGATAAATAGTAGCAGAGCCAAGCCTATAACCTAGTGTCCTGACTTCCAACTGGTATTTAAGTAGAAAAATAATGGGATCAAGGAGAAACAGAAACAGACAGAGACAAGCAGAGACAGAAAGACAGAGAGAAAGTGAGAGACAAAGAGACAAAGAAAGAGACAGAGATACAGAGATGTCCCAGAAACAGAGACAGAGAGATGAAAAAAGAGACAGAGGAAGGAAGGAAGGAAGGAAGGAAGGAAGGAAGGAAGGAAGGAAGGAAGGAAGGAAGGAAGGAAGGAAGGAAGGAAGGAAGGAAGGAAGGAAGGAAGGAAGGAAGGAAGGAAGGAAGGAAGGAAGCAAGGAAGGAAGGAAGGAAGGAAGGGCCTAGAGTCTCAATATACTGTCCTTTGTTGTCAAAAACAAAGATGACATCAGGGAGGTGATGCTGTGACATGCAGGTGAGTTGGATTTAAGTGAGGGAGGGCTGTGTAAGATCACCTGCCTCACTTTCCCCTCCAGAGCCATTTGAGTCCAGTGGCCAGATATAGATCAGGATAACTAGAGATGGCCCTGGATGCAGTAAGAGACTTTATCACAAATTTTACCAAAAACCAAATAATGCTGGACAACACAATATTCATAATTTTTCAATTTTCCCATGAGAATCATGATTCCTTTTGCAATTAGTCAGCAAGAGGAGAAGACAACTGGAGGTAAAAAGTGATGATACAGAAAAAAATGCTGGATTTGGAGTCAGATAGCCTGAGAGCAAATCACAGCGTTTCCTCATTTCCTCATTTTTAAAACATGCAGGACAAATTATCCCTTCCAGAAAATAGTATTCCTACCATAAGACAGCACACAGGTGCCACACAAACAACCATGCCCTCAGTTGTGAATATTGCTTTGAAACTGTCTACACAAGAAAACACTTACTTGCAATCTTCACTCTCCAGCAGATTTCGGTAGGTGGAGATTTCACATTCCAGCCGGGCTTTAGCATCCAGAAGCACCTGGTACTCATTGTTCTGGCGTTCCAGGTCAGCCCGGATCTCAGAGAGCTGCTCCTCCACATTGCTGATCAGATATTGCATCTGGGCCAGCTCAGTGCTGTAGCGAGCTTCAGATTCACACAAGGAGTTTTCCAAACACTCTTTCTGAAATGAGAAGAAACAATGAGACATTGGCATTTTCTTGCACCATTTCATACACATGATCTCTCTTACTCCCATGAGATAGGTGGTAGAGACATGATTCTCTCCCTTTCTCAGATAAAGAAAGCCCAAATTGGTTAAAGTACTTAATACAAAAGGAATTAATATAAAAAAGCACAATTTGAACTCAGTTCTTCCTAACTCCAAATCCAGGACTCAATCTACTACAACCCACACTGCATTTCCAACTTTAAAAAAAAAAAAGACAATCTCTGATTCAGCCATAATCTCAGGAAGTGTCTCAGACACAAAGAGAAGAAGAAAGTCATTAGCAGGAGAAGCCATCTATTTTCATGCTCTATTTCTATAGTAACTCTCAATGAGTTCCAAAATATTAGCAAACTCCTAGGGAATTAAGCAACGTTGGATAGTAGAAAAGAACAAGGCATTTAGAATCAGAAGACCTGGGTTCAAGTTTTACCTCTACAATGTAGCTATCTGTTTGATCTTAGGCAAATCACTCTACCTCTGATCCTCAGTTTTCTCATTTGCAAAATGGGAAGTTGTTTTAGATGGCCTTTGTCTCCAACCTCTTCTAGCTCTAAATCTACAGTCATATGAAGGTAACTCTGAAGCAATCTAATTCTCTCAGGTTTCTCATGAAGATCAAATGACAAAATATGGGCAAAGTGCTTTGTAAACCTTGAGATACTCTATAAATGTCTGCTCTGTAATTCAGTTGGAAGAACCCTGAGTCTGAACTTGCCTTTCATCATAGACTTTTAAGATAATGCTTCATAGCACCTTGCCAATAAATAGTACTTCAAAGCATGTATGTTCATTCATTAGAGGTAGCATGGTGTAGTGAGTGCATAAAATGCTGAATTGGAAAAGAAAGATCCAAGTTTACATTCTGACTTCTGATACTTTCTCAATATCATCTGTAGAATGGGTATGATAACACCTGGCACACATGAGGATGAAATGAACTGGAACAAGAATTATTTAAGCACCTGACACCATGTATCATGTATTATGCCAAGCCCTTTACAAATATTATTTCATGTCATCCTCACAACAACCCTAGGAGGTAGGTGTGGTTGTGATCCCCATTTTACAGTTGAGGAAACTGAGGCAGATGGATTAAATGAGGGTCACATAGCTAAGAAGTAATATGACTTGAACTCAAGACTTCCTAACTCCAGCCCAGCACTCTATTCTCTGCCTCCAACTAGCTGCCTATCAAATGAGCTAATGGATGCAAAGTACTTAACTTGTTCTAAATGTCAATTATTACAGAGATACTTCCTTTCTTTTTTCTCTGTTCCCTACACAGTACCTTTCCCTAATAAGCATTTAATAAATTGATTGTAAATACATATTCCTTTGCTTGCTGTCCCCTTTTAGATCAAAAGTCCTTCTTTTTTGTATCACCTGGGCTTAGCATAGTGCCTGTTTCATAACTGACTGAATTGGACATTCCACAGACATTTTTGATAATATTATTCTAAAGGAAATAGAAAATGAGATTTGAAGTGATTGCTTGTTTTTGAACAAGGAAATTATTCAACTCAAGACAGTTGCTAGAGGGAAAATATTGAATTTATCATATAGGAGTTAGAGAAAAAAACCTACCAGCTTATGCTGAGCTTGCAACTCAACCTCCAGAGTATCCACTGAGCGTTTTAGCTCCAGGATCTCAGATTGGCAGCACTGTATCTCCTCTGAACAGGACATCTCCTGCATACTGATGCCCTCACTCTGAAACACAGTGGAGGCACAAGGACAGATTCAATTATAAGTAGCCTCAGGAAGCTAGCAGCTACCTCCTAATATTGATCCCCACTGTCCTCACCTGAGCCAGGAACCACTGCTCCACATCATTCCGGTTGGTCTCCACCATGGCCTCATACTGGCACCTCATCTCACCCAGTACCCGATTGAGGTCCACAGGTGGGGCTGTGTCCAATTCAATGTGGAGTTTGTCTCCCAGCTGACGTTGCAGGTTTTGAACTTCCTAGAGAGTCAGAAAAACAGAATGCACAGTGTAAGAAGGCTTTTTTTCTCTTTATACAAATCTCCCTTGCTTCCTGAGGGCATCATGAAGAAAGAAAATCTCCCAGGAACAGAAAAGCTCTTGCTCAACATCCATGAGAGGAAAAACCTGCTCAGAGAAATTTTTAAGCTATCAAACAAGTTTGTGGCCAGAAATGGACTTCCTGAAAGGGAATCTTTTTACCTCAGGGCTCTGTAGTTGCCTCCCACCCTAGACTACAGAAACCGAATCCCATCCAACTGCTTGAGTGATGTCATCATGCCATATTAAGCACTTCCAATTTCAGACATAAATCAAGCAATGTTGTTAACTAGATTTGACAAAGCTTGGCACTAAATGGAACATGAGAACAATGTTAACATAAAAAGAATAAATATACAAAGACAAGGAAGCAGAAATCAGATAGAATCCAGCAAAGTAATATCACCTGGGCTGAAGCATCTACTCAGCTCAATGACCATCCATCTTCATCTCAAATGATCCATCCATCCAGCATAGTTTTATAATGTTACAGAGGGACTTAGGATTATTAATTATTATTGATGTCCCTAAAAGATAGTATGATATAGAGGAGAGAGGGCAGCCCTTACTACAAAGCAGGAAGACCTGGGTCCAGGTCCCAGATATAACTCAGATATAACTCAGACTGACTGGTATGATGATGGCTAAGTTCCTCAACTTCTCTGTGCCCCAGGCAACACTCTCTGACTACTAAGTTACAGAGGAGTTGCTGATGTTCATAGTTGGAGAGGATGTCCACATTGAAGTTCTCTGCATGGGAGAATTCACAAGTCCAACTGAAAAATGATGTTATCACAAGATAGTATATGTCCCAGTATATACTCTAGGGCATGGTTTCAAGACATCTTCAGTCCCCTTATGTTAGTGATAATGGCTGCTGCTACTGCTAATAATGTTGATGATAGAGAACATTTACATGAATATGTAAGTAGAAGGCATTGTGCCAACTGTTTTACAAATTATTATCTCATTAGATCTGAATAGATTGTAAAATGTCACCTTTTTGGAGGAGAGCAAATCTCTCCCAGAGGATGGGAGAGTAAAACTTGATCCCATTTGTAAAGTGCTATGTAAACCTTAAAGCACTATTTATGTTATTCCTTATAGCACTATCTAAGGTACTTAGGAGTTATATGCTAGCAATCATCATTTGGCCTTCAGAGATTTCTCCTAGAAAAGAAGCCTAAAATTTTCCAGCCAAATGGAATGGATAACTTCAAATAGCCTCAGCTCAGGACCTGTGTTTGATGTGTTTAGCCTACCTGCTCATGGTTCTTCTTGAAGCTCAGCAATTCTTCCTTTAGGGACTCCAGTTGGGCCTCCAGGTCACATTTAGCCAGAGTGAGGTCATCCAGGTTCCTACGCAGGCTTCCAATATCAGCCTCCACCAGCTGATGGAGAGAATGTTCAGTCTCATACCTTTCAACATGGTAGAAGAGAGGAATTCATAGTATGTATCAGAAAATGGCAGAGATGACCCAAGGGAACCATCATTTTTATCTTACCTTACTGGTTCTCTCCATTTAAGCTTTATTTTTGTTTTATTTATTCTGTAGGTATTTCACCAACATATCTAATAGGGTACAAGAGTATACTCTTCAGTATTCACATGGATAAAGAGAATTCCTGTCTCTGATGAGAAGTGATGTGATTTAGAGCAATAGTCTTCAATGTGGGGTCCACAGACTCCCCAAAAGGTCTAGCAACTTGGATAGGAAAAGGATTATATCTTTTCACTAATTTTTAACTGAAACTTATCATTCCCTTTCATTATGAAGATAGGCAACAAAATAAAGTAGTATTGAGCTTCTCTAGACTGCCAAAGAATCCATGATTCAAAAGAGATCAAGAACCTCTAATAATTTCAAGTCAAGGAATGATAGTATCAGAACTTGGAAGAGAACTCAAAGCTTTTTTAATCCAATCCCTTCATTTTATGACTCCAACATTCTGTCCACTTCTGTCATTGTCTCTCTTTTTTGCAACCTTTTATCAGGTTGCTCAAACTGTACTTAATTTTCCACATTTGAAAGTTAGGAAAAGTAATTTCTGTTATCTTGGTTGCCATTAATATACTTTTGGCCAACTCAAGGGAAGAAGCCTAGAGAGAGAGGGAAGAATTAAGAGATTAGAGAACCAGAGCCCTTTTATCTCTCCAGTTGTATGTCATTAAAGGGTCTCTGGGTCTGTTTCCTCCACTCTATGGAGAATGAGGAGAAAAGCAAACAGTCTCTAAGATGCCTTTAGCTCTGACAGTACTTCCCAGTCCTTTAGGTTGGAGTATTACTTTGCCTGTAATAAAAGTTGGATTCAGACCTGAGTTGACTACATTCTTGGCCAATGGGGCCAAAAAAGAACAATAATGTCTCCTGACTCTCCCGCTCTATTACTTGCAGCCCAACTTACTTGGTTCTAAAGTCATCAGCAGCCAGCTTGGCGTTGTCAACCTGTACGACCAGCCTCGTGTTCTCAGACTTGGTACACAGAATCTAGAGAGGGAGAGGTGACATGGTGGGTCTTATATTGTGTCCAGACCTCCTGAAGACTTAGGTATGAAGCTTTTACATTTTCATATATTTCACATGCAATTCCAGAGCATAATTTCTCCCATGGGCAATTCAATTCAATTGCACAAGTACTAAATTGAACTCAGTTAATTTGCTTTATTTTTCCTGGCATACTTACCTGGCACATAATAAGCGCTCAATCAATGTTTGTTGATTGACCAACTCCCTCATTAGAATGCAAATAGGAATTTCTACCTTCTTTGTATTTGTATGGCTGGCGCCTAGCATAATGTCTGGTATATAATGAACAATTAAAAATATCTGTTGAGGGCCAACTAGGTGGTGAAGTGGATAGAGCACCAGCCTTGCAGTCAGGAGGACCTAGTTCAAATCTGATCTCAGACACTTAACACTTCCTAGTTGTGTGACCCTGGGCAAGGAATTTCCTCAGGAAAAAAAAAAACTGAAATATCTGTTGATTGATTGATTGAATTAAGAACAACTTTCCGTCTTCAAAAAAACTTTCCATGGCTCCCCATTGCCTATCAAATAAAATTCAATAAGTTAATGAACATACATTTATCTACATACAACATACAAGCACTATCTATTCACCAAACACACTAGAAACTACAAATTACAAAACAGACTACTAAGACAAAAATGAAACAGCTCCTTCCCTCGGTGAGCTTATATTTCATCCACCAGGACAAATGCCATGGCCTACGATTCCTAGCTCCAACTAGGTGATACAGTGCTGCATCTGGAGTGCTAGGCTGAGAATCTAGCCCTAGACTCCTACCAGCTGTGTGACCCTGTGCACTTAACCTCTGTTTGTTTCAGTATCCTTAACTATAAAATGGGGGTAATAAAAGCAAATAGCTTAGAGCATTATTGTGAAAATCAAATGAAACATTTGTAAAGTGCTTAACTAGGATCAGGCACATTGTAGATACTTAATAAATGTTTATTTCCTTTCCTTGACTCTCTGTGATCAGGATACAGTCTACTTATGCAGATTTATTTCATACAACTACCCCTCCCCTGTACACCCAGGCCAAATAAAGTGCTTACCGTTTTCTATGCTATTCTTATTCTTTCCTCAGGCCTGAAATTAGAGAGATATGAGTTGAGATCTAATTTCAGATATGAGTTATGTTAAATCGCAACTTCTATTTGCCTCAAATTCCTCATCTATAAAATGGAGATAATAACAGAACCTACCTCCCAAATTTGTTGTAAGGATTAAATGAGCTGATTATTATAAATTTCTCAGCACAGTGCCTGGCACATAGTTAACACTTTCTAAATTTTAACAATTATTAATTGTTGTTAATTCATCACTTGCCCTCCACCTGAAACATCTCCCTTTCCATTTTTGCCTATTGAAATTCTTTTAACTTTTGAAGTTCCAGGGATGATTCTTATCCTATAAAAAAGTAATCTGCTCCTTCTGTCTGCTCAAACCTCTCATAACATGTGCTTATGCCTTTAGTACATTCTATCTTCTATTATATTTTTAAGGTAACTGCTATTGAAATTTCTAAGCTCTTTAGGAGCAGGGACAGACTCCTTTTGTAACCCCAGCAACTAGCACAATAGACAACCCATAGTAGGTGCTCAATTAATATTTGTTGAATTATATTGAAAACTTTTAAAGGCATCTTCATATATCTTATATATCGGGGACTGAGCCATATACACAATGGAACTTCTGGAAAAAAAAAAAAAAAAAGGAAGATTGAAGGACAAATAAAGTAGGTCCCCAAATAAAATATAAAGTTCTTAACTTGGATATTTTGTTCACTTTGGCTATAAGTGATCTTTCTAGATTTGCTGCATATTGTGTATGCATAAAATAGGCCTATTATATCTATGCATCTAATATGCATTCCAGCTTAAAAGTTTATGTTCTGTTTCCCAAACTTGGTACTTCATCTCCCATCTCTTTGCCTTTACATAAAATCCTCCTTCTCACCCAAAGAGGCATTAACCTGACATTCCTGGCATTCCTTACCTATATCTATTAAAATTCCTAGTTTCCTTCAGCACTAGGTCATATTCTGTGAATTATCAAAAGCCTTTCCTAATCTCCTCAGTTGGCAGCTAAGTAAGAATGCAAGATAGAAAAAAGTTAGCATCAAGCAGACCGGAGTTCATCCTACTTCAAATATTTACTAGCTGTAATGAACCTCATTAATCTATCAATATCAGATTCCTCATCTGCAAAATCAGAGTTAGATTAAAGGCTCTAAGGAAACTTTCCATTCTAAATCTTTGAGTATATGTTTCTTTTCATTCTCCAATATAAACTGTATATGTAAATCTGTCTATACTTTGTTTCCTTCTAGTAAAATGTAAATTCTTTTAGAAAAAGTAGGGGTTTTTTCTAGCTTTTTAATCAAGGTAATTCAACACATAGTAGATATATAATAATTTTTGTTAGATTGGATTGCATCAGAAGAAAAAATGGAGACAATAGTATATTTCTTTTATATCACACAAAAAAAGATGCCACCTTCCCTCAAGGCATAATTGTAATGGATAAGTTAAGAAAAAACAAAAGTAAGCAATTAGTGCAAAAGACTATGATGGAATATCATATTTTCTCAAGAGAACAGTTACAATCCAGAAATTTAAAAAAAAAAAAAAAAAACCTTTCTTATTCACTAAGCTCACCAAGAATCTGCTCTTTTGGCTTCTCCAGTTTAGAGCAGATGATGACTTGGAAAATATTTTTTTGTCTATCCCAGGGTTAAACAAAATGGCCTTCTGAAACTGGGCTGATGGCATATGAACCCTAGGCAAATACGCTAAGTCAATGGAGATGAATTTATATCATCTGTGAGTCCTCTAAAGATCCCACGATTTCAGGCTCGGAAAAAATTTCAAAGACTGTTTTGTCCAAGCTGCACCCAAGCAGAAACCGCTCAACAACATGCCCAAGGAGTGGTCATTCAGTTTCTAATGAAATACTTCTAGTCATGGGGAACACTACTGTCTCCTAAAGCATAGCATTCCATTTTTAAAAATCTGTTCTTCAGTTTAGCTGAAATCTACTTGTCTGCAATTTCCAAGTTTCTGACTTCAATTTCTTGAATCAAATTTTGCCTTTTCAAGAAATTTTCAAGAAAATTTAAGGTTCATTTGTATCTATCTTAAGAGTATAAAAAGCCTATAGCCACAATCTCAAATGGGCTGTTTCTGTTTTATTTTTTTTAATCTCCTTCCACAAATGAATTTATGATTTAGACATATTTTCACACTACATCCTAAGATCCTACAAAGCAAAAGCAACCCCCAAATGTTACCTTCTGCTGAAGCTCCTCCACAGTCCTGAAATAAGATTGATAGTCTGGGCATACAAAAGAAGGATGGCACTTGCTCCACTCCTGAATCTTGGTCTCCAGCTCTGCATTCTCCCTCTCCAGCTCCCGCACCTTCTCTAGGTAGTTGGCCAGACGGTCATTGAGGAACTGCATGGTCTCCTTCTCATGACTATTCAAGAAGCCTTCACCATAATTCCCACAGTTCCCAATGTTGGCAGGGATGTTGACAGCCCCTGGTAGAGGGCAGACTGACCAGCAGCTGTTTGGCAGACAGAGACTGGGTCGACCCAAAGAAGTTGTTCCAACACGAACTCGATTATTGTGGGCCATCGCTGCAGAAAAGCACATGGAGGCAGCTTGAGGTTCCAAAAGTCTTCCACTTCTGATGAAACCTGAAGAGCCAAATGTTCTACACAAATTAGCAGCCATGGCAGCAGAATAGAGGTGTTGGGTTGTGTCTAGGTTGTATTTACCCAACATTAAGCAGTTCCTTTTTTCCTAGACCTATTATATATATATATATATGCATCTTGAAGAGGGTGTTGGTGCAGGAAACTAGCATTCCACTCAGTATTTATGTTATTGTACAATATCCTGATTAGTTGGTAATATGGTTTCCTATAAAGAGTTAATTAGATCATAAAAAAGATTTTTGTCTAACACAGAACAGCTTACTATCGCATGGCCCTAAAATGCATGCAAAAACCTCATTCTTCAAAGACTTATAAACTCAACAACCCAAATTTAGCCTTTGAATTACTCTTTGACCTCGCATTCAAGTCTGTAAAATTGTGAAGAGTCATGCTATCCACTTATGGACACTAAAGGGCCACGTAATTTCTACTTCAAATCCTTTCCCTCCCCCAGGAAATTCATTTGAATAAATCCTTTGATCCTTGAAAAGTCTAAAAAATTAGAAGAGTCTAAAACACATTGTTGTCCTGTTGTGCCTGTTGTCCAGGCAATTGGAGTTGGAAGAAAGAATCATAACTATCCTCTTCCTCATCCAATGATGTTGTGTGTAAGGTCATATAAAGGACATTCAAAGATGGAATCCCAGATTCAGGAAACAGATTTTCTGAGCAACCTTAGACAAAACTGAAATCATAGGATTTAAAGTTGAAGGAAAATTGAGAGAGTATCACATCTAAATGTATTGAGGACTAAAGAAATGAAGGGACTTCCCCAAGACCATGTGGATTTTGAATGACAGAGTCAAGACTAAATCCTTGGATTTCAAAATAGCTCTAGAGAAGGACATTGATAAGTGCTAGAGAAAGCATTCATATTGGGGGGGGGGGGGGATGGAATGAAATTCTAAATACTTTTGACAAGTCAACATTGAAAATGATTAAGTCTAAAAGAAAATGAACATTGAGAGTCAGAAGGGAAAAAAACAAAAGTATTTGAAATATAGTTCCAAATTCCCAGGAGAATGTGTTCTCATCTATTAGAACTTTGTGAGTTGGCTAAGATCAACAATGATTAATATTTTATGGTGTCTATTCTCAAAGCTCCCCATGTCTTCCTTTCTCAACATCTCCACTTATTACTTACATTCCCACCTGCCCCTCTCTTAGAACTGTGTTTTCCTTTAACTTGTTTTGTCCAAACTTTTGGACTTTGATCTCCTTTCTCTTGAAAGACTCTCACACCTTTGAAAAATACATCTTCTTTGATAGTCCATTAATAAAAAGACTCCTGCACAAAATTTGAATTTCCTTAATCTTCAGACATACTCACAGCATCCAAAAGCTTTATTGTCTTACTCTGACCTATAACAAACATCAGCTTGTTTCTCCACAAACCCCAGAAAAGGATAATTAACCATCTAGCTTCTTTGCTATGCTAAATAAGATGCTATCTTTGACCCCATTCCCAGGATGAATGCATTGACTCTTGGCTTGGAGGCAGTGGAACAATCTCTAAAATGCAATGCTCTTGATGATGAACCAGGATACAAAGAAGGTGAACAGATACCCTCTTTTCTAAGGGTCTCTACCTACCTACCTCCCCCTTCTACTATTAACTTTGGATCATCATCTGAGTTTAGCACAATTCAACAAGCCTTTATTATGTGCCATAATATGCAAGTCCTCAATACTGATCCAGATAACCAGGAATTGGCCCCAAACATCCATTGGTTTAAGGAATTCCCAAAGAGCAAAACAAGAGTCAATGTATGAAACTCACAAAGAAGTAAATTTGGTCTTAATATTTAATTAATTCTATTTTTGGAAGGCTTCCTAGCAATTAGTGTTTTCCAAAAGTAAAATGAGCTGCATCAAGAGAAAATAGATTACTCCTTGTAGGAAGTCTTCAAGCAATAGCTAGATGACCATTTGTCAAGAATTTTTAATGAAAATTCCTTTTGCATATGGGTAAGACTACAGGATTATAATTCCTTCTACTCTAAATTGTGTGATCTTCTGGGTAGGAAAATGACAAAGAAATGCTAAGTCAGTGAACTTAATTTGTTGCTGTGGAATTGAAGGAAAGGAGCATAAGGGATAGACAAACAAAGAAAATATGAATGAAACTTGGTGACATTGGAAGGAGGGGATTAATAGGTCAAAGATGATTCTGAAGTCATCAACTCTATTAAGGATGGTACAAACAGGCTGTAGAACATTCCCAATAATAATCTGCATGTAAACAGTGGCATAAGAGACATCATAAAAGAAATAAATGGTTAGAAAAGCAGCTGAAGATATCATGCAGTAAGAGCAAAGAGTCACAAGTGGACAGTTTGTGCACTGGATTGAAATGTAAAGAGATTGAGAGAAAGCCTCTGATATGTTGGGCATATCTTTTATGGAGATTCTATGGGAGAATATCACCAAAAGACACTTAAAATGAAAAGGCATGGACTGTTTGAAATCTGTACCAAAATATTCCTAAACCACTCCCTGCTCAAGAACCTCCACTGACTCTCTATTTTCTGTCCAAGAGTTCAATAATTTTTAAGAGTATAAAGTGAACCTGAAACCAAAAAATCTGAGGACTATCCATAAAGAACCAGTCTTAAAGTAAATCAGATCAGGATTCAAGTCCCATTTCTGACACCAATTGGCTGTATGACTTGGAGCAAGTTCCCCTTACCTTTCAATGTCTTAGGCACCTATTTAAAACTATAAAGTACAGGGGCAGCTAGGTGGCACAGTGGATAGAGAACCAGCCCTGAAGTCAGGAGGACCTGGGTTCAAATCTGACCTCAAACACTTAACTCTTCCTAGCTGTGTGACCCTAGACAAGTCACTTAATGCCAATTGACTCAGCCAAATATAGAGAGAGAATATAGAAAAGTTATTGGTACAGAAGTTATTGATCTCAATAAATGCAAGAACTTTCTGCACTAGGCAGAAATATCAATGGTACAATCCAAAAAAATTTTTATTCAAGTTCTATGCTTTCTGCTATAACAGTCTGCTTCTGCAAATAGTAAGAGACCATTTGAGTTATCTGGGAGTTTTTCCTCATTTCTACCATTAAAACTATTCTCCAAGTAATACATGGTTAACTCTAATTGCTAAGCTTTATAACCCATTCTTTGCCTTCTGCAAATGAAGGAACTAGTGCTTAAAAGAGATTTAGGTTCACTCAGAATAATAAAAGTTCTACTTTAGATCAAAGTGAGTCTGTGAACACCAACTCCTGTGATTCTCAGTAGAAATAAATTTGGTGCAATGTATAGTCAAAGACTCAAAAAGTGACCATCAACACATGCATACAAAATAAGCTTTAGATTTTCTAGTCCAACTGGGATCACATAACATAAACAAAAATGTTGTTTGGGGGAATTAAGAGAAGATTTTCCAGTTCTAAATCCTATGACTTCCTATCATTCCTTTCTTTGCCAGCAAAATCATTGACATTGTCAAATGGTTCAATATAAGAAACTAATATGAATGGAAATTGCAATAAAGAAGGTGCATTACCATCATTTTACCATCATGCTCTAAAAATCATGGAGCCTTTCTATTTGATTTGTAGCTGAAACCTCTGATGTTTTCTCTCGCCTTATTGGAATGTGAATTCCTTGTCTTGCTTTTCTAATTGTATTCCTTATGGTTAGCATAGGTACTTTGTGTGAAATGAGGGCTTAATAAGTGCTTTTGTTTTCCTTCATATTACATATGCATATAATAATAATAAGCATAAAAGGTGATTGCACATTTATAATCTATATCAAATTTTTACCTTCATTCCAGAGAAAGGAGGGAGGGGGAGAATTTAGAATTTATTTTTTAAAAAATGTTGAAAATTATTTTTACATGTAATTGGGAAAAATATTATTCAAAAGATAAGCGTAAGAAGCTATTCTAAAAATGCATAGCTAGAAACAAACAATGCTCAGTTAACAGAAACTAGACAAGTAGATCTACTCTGTAGAGATCTATTCTGTAGCAAAATAAGAGTAACAGCATATATGGAAATAAAAATAAATTTTAAAAATAGCTGTACAACAGGTATATACAGCAACAGTACATTCAGAACACTGGTACATTAAAAAAAATAAAACATTTTTAAAATAGAAAACAAAATACATATTTTATGTATGCAATAATACATACAATTCTAGCCAAAACATGCATTATGTATGTCAGCCTCAGCATCCTGATTTTTAGTCATTGGAACTGATGACTTTGTGTGCTATTTAATGTCAAGAATTTTTAGGGGGAATTTTAGATTTTTATTAAGCACTTGGGTGTCTCCCAAGGCATCCAGGGCCATCTCCAGTCATTCTAATGTATATCTTGCCACTGGTCCCAGATGGTTCAGGAAGAGAAAGTGAAGCTAGTGAATTTACATAGCTCACCCTCACTTAACTCCAACTCACACAGCATGTTTTGACATAACTTCCCTGATGTTATGGTCTTCTTCAAAAAAAAAAAAAAAAAAAAAAGGACAAACGCAACAATAAAAAGCCCTTCAGCAGCTAGGTGGTATAGTGGATAGAGAGCCAGGCTTAAAGTCAAGAAGACTCATCTTCATGAGTTCAAATCTGGCCTCACATATTTACTATCTTTGTAAGCATGGGCAAGTCATTTGACCTGATTTGTATCAGTTCCTATTCTGTAAAATGAGTTGGAAAATTATTGGTCTGTATCTCAAAGAGATTTTTTTTAAAGGGTAGTGGAGCAGGAAGGATTTATTGGTAGAAGAGTATTTATAAGAACTATTTTATGGTAGCAAAAGAGTTGGCAATTGAGGGGATGTCCATCAATTGGGGAATGGCTGAACAAGTTGTGTCCTATGATAATGTTGGAATACTACTGTGCTATGAGAAATAATGAGTAGGATTTCAGAAAAACCTGAAAAAGAAAGGAAAGACTAGGAAAGACCTGGAAAATATAAACTGATGCAGACTGAAATGAACTGAGCCAGGAGATATTATACACAATAGCAATATTATATGATGAACAGTTGTGAATGATATTCTTAGCAATATCATGATCCAAGACAAACAGAATGGCTTTAATGATGAAAAATGCTTTCTCCCTACAGAGAAAGAACTTATAGAATCTGAATGCAGACTGAAGCATACTAATTTTCACTTTTTCTCTTTTTTTTGGTCCATTTTCTTCTACAAAATGGCTAATATAGAAATATATTTTATAAGATTGCACATTTATAACCATCTCAGGTTATAATAAAGAAAGAGAGAGTGAGAATCTGGAACTCAACAATTTTTAAAACAAAAGTTAAAAATTGTTTTTACAAGTAATTTGAGAGGAAAATAAAATATCATTTTTTAAAATGAGCTGGAGAAAGAAATGGCAAACCTCTCCAATATCTTTGTTAAGAAAACCCCAACTGGGGTCACGAAGAGTCAAACATGACTGAAAATGATGGAATATCAAAATTAAGCCTTGATCCATCTGGTCTCATTTCTAGACAACTCTAAGAGCAATCTAAGGCATGAAAAATTTTAGTATGTTTCTTCTGTCCTTTGCTAAGCGTTTTTGTCCTCGGAGACAAGGACTCACAATAACCTGTTCAATAGCATTTGGTGGGGGAAGGATCAATTTATCCAAAAGGAACTGTGTCTTTCTTAGTATCAACACTTCATCAAAACTGCATTCCTGAGTTGAAATGGCAGCGTCCCAGTAACACAGGAGTCTAAGATGCAGAACAGCCTGTTCCCTCCCTTTGGCAGTAAGCCTCCTTGGGTGCAGGTCAGACTCCTGTCAAAAAGACAAGCAGGGATCCGCCAACCCCATGATAAGATCTGCAGCTCTTAATGCACCAGCACTTCTAGGTCAGTGCCAGAGATACAAACACAGGAGTCATTGGAAATGATCCTCTTTAGACAAAGGAATCAAACTGAGAGGGAAATAGGCCAAGTGCCTGGGGAGTCTCTCCTGCTCTGTGATTTGGGCCTCCCAGTTTCAAGAGAGGTGATTTCATCTTGAAGTCTCCATGAAAGGCTCAGTCTTCCAAAAAGAGAGTTAACTTGTAAGGTAAACCCAAGAAAGGCAGCTCTCAACAAGATCTTGTCTTTGCTTAGGCTACGTGACCTTACTTTGCTATTGAATAAAATGTCACAGCTCATGCCAGAAAACCTTGTGTGGGCATGTAAAAGAATTCAGTCTTTCTGATACTGGTGCTTCTCCCCCTTGGGTCTACAAGCACTGGTGAGAGAGGAAGATTAGGGGACCTTCATAAGAATAAAGGAAACATGGTAAGCAGCTAGCATGGCAGACTTGGACTTGGGAAGTCCTGGGTTCCAATTCTACCTCTGATATTTGCTAATCAAGTGGTAGTAGACAAATATCACAAGTGAAACAGATCCTATTCCCTCTAATATCTCCTAAGTAGGATATACAAAGTGCTCTGAACACCTTAAAGAACATTATTGCTTTATATTAATCAAGCAGAAATTCCCAGATTTATCAGGAAAGAACCTTCTTAAAAAAAAAAATGCAGACACTTATTTCTCCATCATCTGCATGATTATTGCATCTTCTCAATCTGTTATTATTTCCATATTTCATATTTCAGCAGGAATACTGACTGATAAGATGGAATATGGAATATGGAAATATAATTTATTTTGAGCTGGATATAAAATTTCTTCCACATAGGAAATCCCCAGTCCCTAGCAGGGAAATTCTTTACTCAGTTATAGTCAGGCATCCTATCTATAAAACATCATTTAGAAAGTTATCTGGAACTCTAAGAGAAAAATGCCAATAAGTATGTATCATTTGAACCCAGGCTTTCCTGATTCCACTTATGCCAAGCTTTCTTTCTATAAAGCATAATAACTCATGTTTTCCTAGAGCTTTACAAACACTGGGAATTTTGCATCTAGGGATGGTTGATGTGCCATGATATGATGAATAAAGAATTGGCCCCATATCCAGAAAAATCTGGGTTCAGGGCCTATCTCTGACATATACTACTTTGGATCACTTCACCGTAGGTCAGTTTCTTTTCCAGGCATCCTTCTACAAAAGGTTTTTACTAAAGGGAGTTTTCACTCACTCATAATGGACTTCCTATATCAGTAAAATCATAGGTTCTAATGCATAGCTCTTTATACCTACAACAACTTTGTGATATAAGAAGGAAAAATATTGCCAGTTGATAGCTAAGGAAAACTGAGATTCAGAGCAATTAAATTATTTGTCTACATTTAGAAAATATCGAGCTTGGGAATTGAATCCAAATATATCCAGATTCTGAGGTCCAAGTTCTTTTTCCTACAATACATTGATTATTTGCATCTAGAGGCATTTGAAGTAACCTAGAGAGTTCAGTATTTTAGCCTTAATCCAGCTACCAAACTCAAAAGATAAACTCAGCAAAAGACACACAGTGAGACATTAGATGCTGCAGAAAACAAGTTTATTTGCAAGATAATGAGAGCATGTCAAAAGATATTAAAGCAACAAAGTAGATTCAATATCCCACAAGAATTATTTCCCAAAAAGCAGTAAATGAAATAGCAATAAATTGCAGGAGTTTTCTAGCAGATGAAGTATTCGTTCCTCTCAGCCACCCACTTGGTCTGCAGAAGAATCTGGGCACTCTTAAAGTAAATTCAGGTAAGAGGTACCTCAAACCTGTAGGAGGTTTTCAACCTTTGACTCTCTGTTGGGAGCACAGATTTTAGAATCGACCGGACATGTTGGTGCCACAGGCTGAGCGAGGAGGGACACAAGTAGTCCGGGGAGCACAGCTGGGTCGAGGACCACAGGGTGGAGGGACACAGGAGGCAGGTGTCGCACAGGGATTGCATGGAAGTCTGAAGGGGAAAAGTCCATCCAGGCAAGATTAAATTGAGGAGAAGAAAGAATATCCCAGGAATCTATGTGAAAAGACTCTTGGCATTTAAAGCCCTTTACTATCTGATTCCAGCTTCTTTTCAACAGTCAAGAAGTCTAGGTTCAAATACTATCTCAGATACTTACTAGCTGTATGCTCAAGTTACTTAATCTTTTTTTCAACTATCAAATAAGGAATACAATGTATATTCATTTATAAAAACAAGTCTCCGAGGTCCCTTCTAAGCATAAATCTATGATACTAAGAATTAGCTGTCAGATACAGAACAACAAGTAGGAACTAAGACTTTGAATGAAAAGCACAATTTTAGAGAATCTACTCCTTTGCTAGCAATGCTTTCCATTCCAAAGCAGAGGAATATTGACAAGGAGAACTGCAAAAGTGTAAAAAGAAAAGTCTCTTCCCTCCCCCAATCTGCAGAATACATAAGAAAATCTCAATCTGTCTAGATAATTCATTTCTTTTCCAACTTGTCTCTACATCAACCCAATTTCCTTAGAGAGCTGGCAAACATGTGCCCTCATCTCAGCTGAAGTGGCCTTTTTATTAATTTAAACCATATTCAATCTTTCCTCATATAGATTCATGGAACAAATATACAAAGCAAAACCCAACAAGCTTTCCACTCTTCAGCCCTTCTGTTTTGAACTGAGAGACATCCATGAACTTCATGTATGTGCCAAAAAGTGCCAGCATCCTACTTACTTGCAATCTTCACTCTCCAACAGATTTCGGTAAGTGGAGATCTCACACTCCAGGCGGGCTTTGACATCTAGAAGCACTTGGTATTCATTGTTCTGCCGCTCCAGGTCAGCCCGGATCTCAGAGAGCTGCTCCTCCACGTTGCTGATCAGATATTGCATCTGGGCCAGCTCAGTGCTGTAGCGAGCTTCAGATTCACACAAGGAGTTTTCCAAACACTCTTTCTAAAATGAGGAGCACCAAGATAATCATGGAACAATGGTCCTAGAAAAACAATTTATCAGAAATCCAAGAGACAATGTCCAGACAAGGCCTGATATTTACAAGGTATTTAAATAGTTATTGAATTGAATGAAATTGAATTGAATTGTTCATGACCTAACACATTTAGGAATTCTTCCAGTTTAAGAAAATATTTAATTTAAATCCAGAAAACTTAAGACTTAAGTGAATTGGTTTAGAAGATCTATGAATTCCCTTCCATAAAACTTTAGTCCTATGACTTCTTCAATAGTACAGGTTGAATATTTCCATCCTGATAGGAGAAAAAAGGCCTTCTTCACATGTAAAGCTATCAGACAGTTATTGGAACATCAGATGTGTTGGAAGGGAGCTAAATTGTTTTTACATTTCTATACTATTTGTAATGATATTTTTGGTTGTTTTTTGCCTTCTCCAGAAATAGGGGAGGAGAGAATTGAGAACTAAAAATAAAAGAAAATCTAACTGGGAGCATGCTAAAAATGGAGGAGGAGACTCACCAATTTGTGCTGAGCTTGGCGTTCAATTTCCAAAGCATTCACTGAACATCTCAGCTCCAGGAGCTCAGATTGGCAGCACTGTATCTCCTCTGAACAGGACATCTCCTGCATACTGATGCCCTCACTCTGAAAGATAGTGGAAGTACAAGGACAGATTCAAATATAAGTAGCCTCAGGAAGCTAGCAGCTACCTCCTAATATTGATCCCCACTGCCCTCACCTGAGCCAAGAACCACTGCTCCACATCATTCCGGTTGGTCTCCACCATGGCCTCATACTGACACCTCATCTCACCCAGTACCCGGTTGAGGTCCACAGGTGGGGCAGTATCCAGCTCAATATGGAGCTTGTCTCCCAGCTGGCATTGCAGGTTGTGGACTTCCTGGAAAGACAGAAAAGCAGGATACCCAGTGAATGAAAGGTCATGCTCTTTGTAGCATCCTCCTTTGTCCCTTGACAGCATCATAGAAAGAGAAAATCTCTTTGGAACTGAAGAACTTTTGTCCAGTGTCCATGATAAGAAGAATTTGCTCAGATACATTCTAAAATATATTAGAACCTTTAGGATCAGTTACAATCAATCAAGCTCAGCACAAACTGGTGAGAACTCTTCTTACCAATTATCCAACATGTTTTAGGGCATAAAAAATGCTTTAAAGAGTCTCTCTGAGAGCAGAAATCCAAAGAGCCAAGACTTCATTACTGCTGAGTCTTTCAGTCAGGTTCAGTTGTAAAAATTAGAGTTCTCTTCCTGTAGAATTCTCTTTCACATACACTCCTCCCCATCCTCTATACCATAAGTGGCCTAGGACCCCTTTGTTTCATCATTGCTTTTTGTTGTGACCAAACCTGCTCATGGTTGCTCTTGAGAGACAACTGTTCTTCCTTCAGTGACTCAACTTGGGCCTCCAGGTCACACTTGGCCAGGGTTAAGCCATCCATGAGCTTGTGCATTCCACACATGTCAGCCTCCACCAGTTTGCGCAGGGACAATTCACTTTCATACCTTGAAAATTTGAGAGAAGAAAGTCAGAATAGAGCAAGCAAAAGATAAACCAAGACAAGATCAGACTGGAACCCCAAAGTGAATTTCCTTAAAATACTAGATCAGAGGCTTCTTGAGGACAAAAACAATGTCCTATTTATCCTGGTATTCCCCTTGCCATGCTTTCTCCCAAAACTATGTACTTTGTTGGTACTTACTAAGTGTTTGTTAAACTTAACTGAATCTTTGATTTACTTCACTTTTCTAAGGTATAGAAATACCTTTTTTTCATATCTTCCCCTTTCTCTTCCTGTTGGTTTGTTCATTTTTATGACATGCTGGAGCTCCAATGGTGAATTCTCTCTCATTCTACTTGTTTCTACTGAGAATCAGTGGACCTTTAGTTCCTTTTTTAATTTAGAAACTAATCTTGCTCAATTTATTCTGAAATTGATCTGATTCTGCATCACTGATAAATATAGACACACACACACACACACACACATATGAGCTTGGTATCATGGATAGGAGGACTGGCCTCAAAGTCAGAAAGACTTTCATTCAAATCTTGTCCCTAGTGACTGGTCATTATGTGACCAAGAAAAGCTCAGTACCCTCAGCTAATTAAGCCTCTAAGTTTCAAAGGAATGACCAGCTTGTGGCAGAAGAGGAAGTTACCATAACAAGAGTACCCTATCCTTATGACAACTATTCCAAGACAAAACTCATACAAGCATGCATGTGCCTTCTACCTCAGAAAAATAAATCAGCAAATAAGTAACTTAGATCACACATCTGCTTGACTCAAGACTTTCTTCTTGCCCCATCATTTGAAAACTGTCTCCAACATCAGAATTATCCTTGTGAAGAGAAAAGAGAGCTGGCCTCAAAGCCAGAAAGCCCTGGGTTTAAGTCCCATCTCTTATACATTCTGGCTCATCCTCCCTCAGACTATATAAAGTTGCAGAGAAGGTACTAATCTGCAATCTGCAATGATAGAGGGACTTTGCTTACTGAGAATTTCCTATAGAAATGAAATTACAGGTCCAATTCCAATCCCAATTGGAGTCCTTATTTCTAATACTAGAAATGAAGGAGTTAAAGTATATGCTTAAGAGGATAAAAGCTATAATAGAAGGGACAGTTCTAAGCCCCAACTCTGCCAAACTTACTTGATTCTGAAGTCATCAGCAGCCAATTTAGCATTATCCACTTGGATAACCAGTCGATTATTCTCAGCCTTGGTACAGAGAATCTGAGGGGAAACAATGAGATATTTCAAGTGACATCCTTTGTAGACCACTTTTTCTCTGCGGCTGATCCCATAATGTCCCAAAGCATAATGTAAGTTCAGGGCTTCCTTTTGATAACTACATTTCCCATGAGAATATGTAACTTTCAGGTGCTCTTTTTAAAATTTCTCTGCTTTTCAACAGCCTCTGCCCTGGAGGCTATTGGGGAGCAGTATGAAAGCGAGAATATCACCATACTGTGGAACGGTTGCCCAGGCTTATGGAACTGTGATTTCCCAAAAAGAATATGTCCATTCTCCTTACTTTTTAACTCAGGGTTTTTGTCCTTCTCTTTCCTATGTTCCCTAACTCATTCTCTTTAGGCCAGATTTTGGATAGTAAATGCCTTAGAGGCAAGTAGGTTGCCCAGTAGATAGGAAGCTGGCTCTACAGTCAGAAAGGTCTCAGTTCAAATCTAATCTCAGACACTTATTGACTGTGTGATCCTAGGCAAGTCACTTAACTTCTGTCTCTCATAGTTCCTCAACTATAAAATGAGGATAGTAATGGCATCTTCCTTACAAAGTTGTTGAGAGCATCAAAAGATATGATATGTATCAGGCACTTATTTAGCACAGGGCCTACATAGTAGGCACTTAATAATGTTTATTCCTTTCTCCCTAGAAAACATTACCTTTTGTTGTAGTTCCTCGATTGTCCTGAAATAAGACTGGTAGTCGGGGCACACAAAAGAAGGATGGCACTTGCTCCACTCCTGAATCTTGGTCTCCAGCTCAGCATTCTCCTGCTCCAGCTGTCGCACCTTCTCTAGGTAGTTGGCCAGCCGATCATTGAGGAACTGCATGGTCTCCTTCTCATGCCCATTCAAGAAGCCTTCACCATAAGTGCCACAGTTCCCAATGTTGGCAGGAATATTGACAGCCCCTGGTATGGGGCAGGCTGACCAGCAGCTATTTGGCAGACAGAGACTGGGTCTACCCAGAGAGGTCGTTCCAACACGAACTCGGTTGTTATGGGCCATCGCTGCAGAAAAGCACATGGAGGCAGCTTTGACCTGTGCCCCAGGTTTTCCACCAACATCAATGGAAGAGATGGAGATATTCGTTGCTCCAGGAAGCTTGCTGCCCAGAGGATAGCAAGATGATGTTCGGATGATGTTAGAAGTCATGGTTTCAGGTGCTGAAGCTGGAGGAGTATTTCAGGTGAGGTGGATAGGTCAAGCTGCCACAGTCTGAAGATCTCCTTCCTTTCTGGGTCTTTTATACCTCCTTCAGGTGGGTGTTGGCTCCACGCACAGACCTCTCTTCCCAGGTGATTTGTCCATTGTCAAATAATCATCCCATTAGTCAGTTATTGAGTTTGCTGTTTATTAAGAGTTCCTCACCTCATTAAAGAAATTTTTACTCATATGAAGCTGTGTTGGGGGACAGGAGTGATGAAATAATAACTTTTTAAAAATAAGATTCATATTGCTTTACAAAGATCAAAATCCTTCTAGATCTCTTATGTGCTGGACAGCTCTCACTGATATTATTGATTTGCACAACCCCACCACCACACTACCACCACTTTGGACTCACAATTTTTCTCTTATTTGCCAGAGAACAAGAGTTCTTTGGTAATACTTATTTCTGAAATATCCAAACCTCTTAATGTCTTTGAATATGCAGGCTGTGATACCTTAGTGGAATCCAAGAGTCTATCAATAAGAAGAATTCATTATCATGACCTTCTCTTCCAGCTTTTACAGTAGGACTAGAAAATGCCAGAGCATTTTACTATTAAAAGTCTACCACTGATCCTTCTTCTATAAGTTAAGTTTCAGACTCCCTTTGAGAATAGAATACACATATTGCCAGTGAAATCGATAGTTGGAAGTATCTAGTCACAAGGAAAGGAATGAGCTATGGGGAGAATAAAAGGAAAGCTGTGAGCTTTTTAAATGGAATTTCTTGAGAACATTGCTCCCATGGCAGTAACTAGAGAAAGGAAAAGAAAAGTCTTAAAGAAGGTAAGGAAAACTCAAGAAGTCTCTAGAAAGCTTATTCACTGGAGCTATCTATTATAAACATTATTCACTAAAAGCAAAACCCTTTGGGATACCTAGAAAGAAGATAACAGAGGACCTCAGAAAAAGTTTAAAGATGAACAGATGTTGATATCAACAATGAAAAGAGTAGAATGGCCCAGGAAACAAAAGGAAATTGAAATAAAGGATTTTCCTAATTTTCCCCAAATCAGGAATCTATGCCCCACTGCTTTCTTTTTAGTATCTTTTGATGTTTTGTCTTCCACCCACCCTTAAAAACATTAGCTCTCTGAGAGTGGGGATTGTCTTTCTATTTGCTTGTATTTGTATTGCTTAGTATAGTGCATGAGTGCTTAATAAATCCTTTACTTATCTAAGTAAAATAACTGTCTTGTGTATTATATTCGATTAGTTTCTCAGGTTATGGGAAGATCTGATTGTTTTGGAAATCAGGACACTATTACACAAAGTTCCTTTGTCACAGAGCTAGTAAAAAGAAAATTGTGTGTCTAGAATGGAAGATTTAGACAAATCACCACTGTCAGTATGAACTGTCCTCTGCTATTGGGAGAAGGTGATATGGAAGTTCCTTTCCCAAAATTTTGAAGAGGAACTTTGGAGGTACTTCAGGATTTAGATAAAATGATTGCAGTGGTATAAAAGTATGAATATTCAGAATGAAATATCTAAACCACTGTCCAAAAGAGCCAAGAGCTCTGTTTTTGTGAAGTACAGAGTATTAGGACTGAATTAATAGACACTTAAACAGAGAGTTTATAGCTTCTTTGTGTCATGGACCCCTTGGTCATCTGGTGAAATTTTTAGACTCTTTCTCAAAACATATTTAGAAGCATAAAATAAAATCCATGAGATTACAAAAGAAGTCAACTATATTGAAATATAGTTTTCATTTTTTTAAATGTTCACAAACCCCCAGGCTAAGAATGCTTACATTAAAGGAATTAGGGCATTCCAATTCCAGTAAACTTCAGGTGGAAAATGCCATCTGCATCCAGAGAGAAAAATATGGAGATTGACTGTATATTGGGGCATGGTTTGTTTATTTTCTTTCTCATGACCTTTTTCCCCCTTTCATCTGATTTTTCTTGCACAACATGGCAAATATGGAAATATGTTTAAAAGAATTGTACATATTTAACCTACATCACATTGCTTGCTGTCTTGGGTTGGGGGAAATAAGGGACAGAAAGAGAAAAATTTGGAACACAAAGTCTTACAAAAATGAATGTTGAAAACTATCTTTACATGTATTTGGGAAAATAAAATACTATTTTTAAAAGTTTTTTTTTTTTTTTTAGAAAATACTTCTGCCCAAATTTGGATTGCATCAGAAGCCCATTCTTTGATAATAATGGCTCTGTGTCAGGCAATAGAATCATTTGACTACGAGTAATTCTTTATGGTAGCTCACTTCAGAAGTTCACTTCATTCTTAGAGATCTCTGTATATAATCTAAATCTGTTCCATCTTCAAACATGTCTTTGTTGACCTATCCTGCCCCACAATGAGTTTCTCCATAAACCTTGAGAATGAACAATTAGAAGTGCTTCCTTTGATTTGCTAAATAGGATCTTGCTGTGGACCTTATTGACTGACCAGAATCATTTCCCTGGCTGCAGACCATACTTCTCTCATCTTTGACCAAACAGCATATTTTACTTTATAAACATCACTGCCCTTTATGTCTGGAGGTGACTCCTCTCCCTGATGGCTGAACTGACGCTGGATCTATGGATTTGATGAGGTTTGAACTCAAAGACTGTTTTGCATAATAATATAGCAGCTGCTGTCTGCTTTGTAAAGAGTTGATACTCAGTTGATTAGTGTCCTTCTCAAAGGAATGGGCAGACAGTGATGGTCTATGGAAATTGCAGCCACATGTGAAGAGAAGAGCCAAGGATAAGCCACTCCCAAGAACTCTGTTTAGCCTACTCCTCCACAGCAACCCTTTAAAAGGATCACTTTGGGACCAGCAGATAACAGATGAGCTAGGAGGAATGGCAGAAAATTGCAGAATAGCATCAGTGGGAAATAAGGAGACAGGCAGTCTTTATTCCCACCAATATATACATGTCTTTATATCTCTTATTAGTTCCTGAAGGTGAGGATTGTGTCTCCAGAAAGGAGGTGGGGACCTAGTTTATCCCTATGTCCATAATGCTCAATGATAGGCTCATACATAGGGAAGCAGGTTTAATAGAAAATGACAATAAAGGAAGGAAATTAAGTCAAATTATAGAAGGATTATCCTCAGAAGAAATCTAGTCATTCTTGGAGTTCATCTCAGTTTTGTAGGAAAGAAGAGAAGCCATTTACATTCAAGCTAAATGGGAATTTAATCTCAAATTATGGAAATCCACTGGTTTAACTATGATATTGCTTCTTCCTCTCTTGTACTTCTCCTTCAGGATATATATCATATTTGTGCTCAGGCTTGTTCTTTCTTTAATCTATATCATAAGAAACCAGATGAAGGAAAGGAAATCTAGGGCTCATCAAGAAATGCTTGAAAATACCAAGTATGGCTTCCTCCAAGAAGCATGAGGAAATGAAGATGAACATCAGGATCCTAAAGAGTCCTCAAGTCAACCTACGTGAAGCAATGAATAGAGGGCTAGGCCTGGAATCAGGAAGATCTGAATTCAAATCTGGTTTTAGATACTTACTAGCAATTTGATCCTGGACAAGTCACTTAACCCTGTTTACTTCAGTTTCCTCATTTGTAAAATAAGCAGTAGAAGGAAATGACAAACCACTACAGTATCTTTGCCAAGAAAACCCCAAATGGGGACCTGACTGAAACAACTGAACAACAAGAACAAAGCAGAATCCTACAGATGTCTTGTGCCCAAGCTGCTTCCTCTGCATGTAAGTTCCTTAAAGACAACACTATTTTCATTTTTGTCTTTGTATCACTAGTGCCTAAGTAACGAAACAAAATGGGCACTAAATCAAAGCTTCTTGACTTGATCTAACTTAAGATGAATCTAATCCAATCAAATTGAATTGAACTGAATTAAATTGAATTGAATTAACAATTCTAGCCATCATAAGGATGGTGATTTCCCCATCTATAGCTACTCAGACTGTTTTGATACCTTTTCTTCCCTAGAAAATAAATATTGACACAAATCCCTTCTGTAAATCCATTGAAAAATGGGATTGTTGTTTGTTTTTTTCACTATTCAATCATCTAAACTCCTCAAAAAATCTACTTGCTTTCTCCAGCTGGTTATGGCTATAGGTACTCTATGGATTCACTGACAGTTGTTTACTAAGGCAGAACAATTGAGCCACAAACCAATGGATTCAGAAATAGGTGAAATCTGGAGGTTTCTTCATTGCCTTCCAGGAATTATTAATAAATACCTGGAATTCTGAGCCAATGAAATGACTAGTAGACTATGTCCTTTATCACATTTTTTGTATTCATATGTATAACCTAAATCAAATTGCTTGCCTTCTCAGGGAGGAGAGACAGAGAGAAGGAGAAGGAGAATTTGGGTCTCAAAAAAATTTCAGTAATATTAAAATTTGTTTTTACATGTAATTGGAGAAAAATAAAATATTAATAATTTTTAAAACATTGTGCTTAAAAGTTTCTTCTTGAGGTCTGATTCTCTGGAGCTCAAATAGAGTTGTCCATTTGATGGTAAGCTAAGTCTAGCTAAGATGCTTCTAACTCTTAACTTTCTAAGCCAAGGTTTCCTTATCTGTAAAATGAAAAGGTTAAATTCAATAACATCTCAGGTCCTTTCCACATCTAAATCTATTATCTTTTGGGATTAGCTTTTGGGAAATGGGAAAGGGGAAAGATACAATTTCTTATTCAACCTTCATAGAAATAAGTCTTAACTTGTTTAGAGATTGCTTTTAAAATAATAATAATAATACAGAAAATTAAGCTTCACTTTAAGAATGACAATAGCAAACATTTACATTGTACTTTTATTACATAATGTATTTGACCCTTATAACGATCCTGTGAGGTTAGTATTACAGGTATTATTATACCCCCTTTACAGATGAGGAAACTGAAAGTCAACATTAGTGGTTAGTCATTTAAAACACTATTGAGCTTTAGAGTATGGATTTGAACCCAGGTTTTTCCTGACTCCAATCGCAGTGCTTTCTCCACTATTCTGCACTGCCTCTCAACCTAACTCTAATTCAATAGTGAAGTTGTTTAGCTCCTGAGACCTCACTCTGGTTCCTAAATAAAGCATGGAAATCTTTGAAGAATGAAAAACAAAAACTAAGTAGCTAAGTAGTTGTAGCATCATCACTAGGAGCCTATTGTCAGGGGATTCTTTATCAGGACAGTATTGGACTAGACAATTTGAGGTTCCTCCAGTCTCTGAGATTCTATGATTCTCTTACTTCTTTGGGATTAATGGTTCATCTTCCACATCAGAAGGGTATATTCCCATTCCTTCTCAGTATAGAGGGAGTGTGTCAATCTTTCTCTCCCCACATCTGGTAATCCTACAGAAATGCATTTCTGTTACACTCTCCCAAAAAGATTTCTAAAAATGAACCCAGCTTATTTGAATAAATCTATCCAAGTAATATAGGTGCTTTGGGAATTCAAGAACACTAGTACATTGTTGGAAAAGCTACAAATTGATCCAATTGCCCTGGAAAATGATTTGAAACTAAGAGGGAAAAGATAGTAACTTTTCATACCCTTTGACTCAGGAAATCTTACATCTACTCATATACCCCAAGGAAGACTAAAGGTCTCATGATTTAAACCAAAATATTCATTACTATACTTTTACAGCAACAAAAATCTGGGGAGAGTGAGTACTCATAAATTTGTGAGTGGCTAAATAAATTGAGATACATGAATGTTATAGGGCCATAAGAAATAATAAAAATATTCAAAGTAACATGGATAATATTTGGTAGATGGAATTTTCCAAAAAAGAATAAAATTATAGAGGAAAAGGATATTGATGCATCCATCAACACAGCATCCATATTAGTGTAGTTTTTCTTTCCCCAAATTGTACAGAAATGGATGAGAAAGGAACTTTCCCTTCTCTGACTGAGAAATGATGCCATCAGTTTGACACAAATATCTGCAGCTAAATATTCAGAGATAAAATGATGCCCTGGACACTGGAATATTAGTACAGCAAGAAAGCAGCACAGCACATTAGTGCAAAAAAAGTAGAAAAATTTTTGCTAGTGCTTCTGCTTAGTTACAACCAACAAAGTATCACAATTATTATTGACTATCATCATCACTTATATTTATGTAACACTTGAAAGTTTACAAAGCCCTTTATAAACATTATTTCATTTGATTCTCACAACTACCCTAGGAGATAGGTATTATTATTATTTCCATTTTAGAAATGAGAAAATTAAGGCATACAGAAGAAAGGACTTGACCAAAATCACCTCACTGGTAAGTGTCTGAGACTGGCTTTGAACTTAGGTCTTCCTGATTCTAGATCTGTACCATACAGCAGCCTATTTATGTACCAAAAAAGTACTTCCATAGTGCTGTAGGTCTAACGCTTGTAAGACTAACACTAATTCAATTCTGCCCATAGTTGTATAGAGTAAGTATGGTGGATAAGACCCTTGTATAGCTCAAGTCTTCTATCTTATTATTTTGGTATCTTTTCAGGTTCTTTTCCGATTGCATTTAAAAACTGTTGTTGATAAATGTGTTATCTAACATATACTATGTCCTGCCCAATTACCATTAAGATTTGAAATTAACTAATTAATTCGTGAATTGATGAAAACCATTTATTAACTGTGTTTTATGCACAAAACATTGTGCTAAATGTTACACAAATAGAAAAATAATACAGTCCTTGGAGGAGCAAGGCTCTGGATGTTTTTACTTAGATCAGAGGGAATGTAATGGTCAAAGTGGTGGATAGCCTGATGCAGCTAGTACAAACTCCTCAACCCCTTTTCAGGATGCCTTACTCTTTCAGCCAGTTTGTCTTGCTGCCCCATTGATTGCAAGCAATTGACCTTTGGTGTTTATGATAGGGATGTAAGGTCCCTTTGCCATAAGAATTGTCTCTACAATTAAGGAGATCCTTGGGAACTGCAAAACCATATTGTGACTGTGTATATGTGTTCTTAAGTCTTATGTTTTGCATCCTTAATTATAGGCATTTAATAAATGTTTATTAAGTTGAATTTTTAAAAAGTTAATTAGGCCTGCCAGTTCTTAATGGAATTGGTCAAGGCTCATCTGCACTTTTTACCCCTTAATTCCTGGAAAACTTTCTTTATCCCCCAATTGTTAGCTTTCTCTCCCTTCTTAAGTATATATATTCTTATAAATTTACATATCACATCCTTTCAGTAATCTTTTAAGAGCAGAGATTGATTTCTCTTCTGTCTTTTTATTTCCAATACCCAGCACAGTACCTATCTGAAAATTTTACTTTTTGCTTGGGAAAAAAACTGAAATTTCATTGGGATAAGGGACTCGTGGTGCAAAAGAATTTCTTCAGTAAAAGAAGCATGTAACCCATCTATAATTTATTTGCAGATTTTCTGGGGCATGGAAAGATTAAGTGGCCTGAAGTATATGTCAAAGGCAAGACTTGAACAAGAAATCCAGTCTTCTTTATCTCTTCTATCCTATGATTCCTCTCAGCCTATATATAATAAACACTTAATGCCTTTTGGATTGTATTTGTTTAGATTGGCCTAAGAATTCTGCTCTGATTATAAGAACTGCCAACATGCTGTGAAAGAGCTTTTGATGATATAGGTACAGCTCAATAGACTGAAGCTAATAGACATCAGTAAAACTCACAATGTATATGCAACAGAACTTCTTTATTAGATTAAGGCAGGAGAGATGTCTTGCCTCAGAAACAGAAAAGATGAAAGGTAACACCATAAAGAAAACTCTTCAAAGACCAAAATATAGGCTGATTTAGAGGCTGGGTAACATGGAGAGAACACAGATTCATTGTGAAGCATTCAAAAAGAGCACACTTCCTGATAGGATATACTCTACTATAGCAACAACAGAAGAAATCTTTCTCCTGTTGCTCTTTCTCTTCTGAAATGGCAAGAACATCAGAACTGCCCCTGTGTGGAGGTTCTATTGCTGGTCATTTTAGCTCCTCGGCTCTTTGGAAGAGCAGGAGAGGAGTTCAAAGCAGGAACTCCCAAGGTATGGCATGAGGAAGTTGCACACGGGTTACATGGAAGCCTGTGGGAGATAAAAAGAAAGGAATTTTTTAGCTGTTGGCATGAAAATCCCAAATGTTTAAAAAAAAGAAACCAATAATAATCCAATGAACTAAATATATATGTAATGTAAAAGAAGATAGGTTTTAGATGTATGATCTCATAGGCCCCTTCCCATTTTAAATCTTGGACCTTAAGATTCCAAGCACAGTGTCCAGGAGCTCAATTCACACTTTCTACTCTCAATATACCTTTCTCAAGAAAAGAATGAAGTTGTTGAATCACCCTGCCATGTACTACATTGCCTTCTAACAAAGACATCTCCCTGGATAAAGACAGGAATAAATTACCTCCTGTCAGAGGTAATTTCAGAAAGAAGAGGAATTGAGGCACAGAGAAAGGGCAATACAAGGATTGCTATATTTTAAACAGAATAAACATTTAGGAAGAAATATTGGAGCTAAGATTGCAGGAATGAATGAAGCAAGTATTTATTTAACACCTTATGTGTGCCAAGTACTATATAAAAGGCATTATAAATATTATTATACTTGATCCTCAAAACTTCCCTGGGAGGTGGGTGCCGTTATTATTCACATTTTGCAGTTGAGGAAAATGAATTAAGTGACCTGTCTAAAATCACTCATCCAGTATATGTATGTTACAGCAGAACTTGAACCTTTATCTCCCCTAAATGTGGTCACAAAGAATAGAACATGACTAAAATGGCTGAACAACAACATTTCCCTAAACTCACATGCCATCTATAACCTGATCAATTCCTGGAGGATGGTGTGGTACAGTAGATGAGTATTTATTCTATAGTCCAATTCCCACCTGTGGCATTTTACTATGATCTTGTCATTCAACCTCCTTGAACCTCATTTGCCCTGTTTGTAAAATAATAAGGCTGGACCAAATGGCCTCTGATGTCCCTCACTCACCTCTGTTTATAAATCTATTATCCTATGATATTTTTGTTGTTCCTTCTTCATTTTCTAAGAGGACCAATGACCTCAGAAACGTGATGTCTTGAGTTGCAAGTGAATTGTATTTAAGTAAGCCATAATTGCACAGATGAAGCAGGGGACCCTGACCTTTTTAAGCTAAGGTCTTTCCCACTATTAAATTTGATGAAGATCTCACATGAATCTCACTTCTGCCTAAAAACTGTGAACCATCAAGATCTACTCAAGCACATGTCTAGGGTTTTGCTAGAAATCACCAACAAAAAAAGTCTTACTTTCTGTCCTCCCTTTCCAGCAGATTTCGGTAGGTAGAGATCTCACACACCAGTCGAGCTTTAAGATCCAGGAGCACCTGGTACTCGTGATTCTGGCGCTCCAGGTCAGCCCGGATCTCAGCCAACTGCTCCTCCACATTGCTGATCAGGTACTGCATCTGAGCCAGCTCAGTGCTGTAACGAGTCTCAGATTCAGTCAATGAATTTTCCAAACAATCTTTCTGAAATGAGAAGTATACAAACATGTAAAGGATCTATGATTTCACCAGCATGGAAGACTCTCAACAAGAGAATGCCTTCCACTAACATAGATCAGAGCTCATCTATAACTGAAAGGATAAGTCCTATGAATTTGCTTGAGTCCATAGAAATTAAATTATTTGGACAATCATACAATTACTAAGTGTCAAAATAGGAGACTTCAGACTGACTTAAGACCCTAGTATGCTACCTTTTAAGCCTTAACAAATGAGAAATGTAAACAAAATTTAAAAATAAGTAGGTAGTTTAGAAAAGTCTCTGGCTGGTCCAGTGAGGATTTCAGATCATTTTTCTGTAGTGCTAGGGAAAGAAATGGAAGAAAGAGTGTGGCACCAATATAATAAAGATTACAATAGTACCAGATTAATTTATAATTTTAATCATTGTATTACTCAAACTACAAAGAGATCTTTGGATTCATTTGGTAAAACTAAAGATCTAGAATATCAAGGAAAGTAATAAAGAGAGTTAGGAACAAAAAGAAATATTATTTTCAGATTTTAAACTATATTATAATGCAACAGTTGTCAAAAAACCATCTGACTAGTTAAAAATAAAAAGCAGAATAGATGAAACAGACTAGATAAAGAAGAATGAATGAATGAAATAATTGGAATCAATAATCTAGATTTTTATAAAATGGAAAATATAAATTACTTAGGAAAGCATTTCCTATTTGATAAAACTACTGGGGGAACTATAATCTGGCAGAAATTAGCTTTATGCCTTTTTCAGTCATTTTTCAGTTGTATCTGACTCTTCGTGACTTCTTTTGGGGTTTTCTTAACAAAGATATTGGAATGATTTGCCATTTTCTTCTCCAGCTCGTTTTACAAATGAGGAAACAAATGAGGCAAAGTTAAGTGACTTGCCCAGGGTCACACAGCTAGTTAAATATCTGAGGCCAATTTTGAACTCAGAAATATGAGTCTTCTTGACTCCAGACTTCGCGCTCTATCCACTGCACCACATAGCTACCACTTTTATGCCAATATCTTATAGCATATTACACAATACTTTATAAATGAATATGTGATCAATATTTAAAATCATACTACTTAGAAAATTAGCAGAAAATCATATACTTCTCACAGCTATAAGTAGAAGATGTTTTTTTTTTTAACCAAACAAATGATAGAGGCAATCACAAAAGATAAAACAGATAATTTTGCATAAAATGGAAAAATCTTCCCTATGGACAAAAAAAAATGCAGCTAAATTAAGAAGCAAAGCAGTCAAGTAGGGAAAAAATTATATTAAATTTCTCTGCTAAGGGTTTGGTTCTTAAGATATATAAACAATTAACAAAAGAGACAGAGATAGAGAAAGCAATGGATATCACCAAAAGCCATTTCCCAATCAATAGTCAAATGATATAAAAACAAACAGTTCTCAAAAGTATTACAAATTAATTGTATTTAATGTAGGATTAATGTAGGAATGTTCCAAATCAACAATTTGCACAAAAGAGAAAAGCAAATCAAAACAGCCCTGAGGAATGGAAGGAAAAAGGATATGTGTTTTAGTGATTTTACAATTGATCCATCCAGAAAGCCAAAGGCTTTTCTTCCAGAGAGCTTTCTTCTACCATCTTTTACATTTGCAAAAAATTAAAACAAACCAGTGCTATTTGACCCACCATCTTGTGCTGAGCATGCAGTTCAACTTCTAGAGCATTCACAGAACGTTTCAGCTCCAGGATCTCAGATTGGCAGCACTGTAACTCCTCTGAACAGGACATCTCCTGCAAACTGATGCTCTCGCACTGAAACACAGAAGAAGCACAAAGATAAAATTAGATAGGAGCACCTGCAAGAAGCTTCTAGTAATCTCCTGGACCCTGAACCCACTGCCTGTACCTGAGTGATGAACCACTGGTCCACATCATTCCTGTTGGTCTCCAGCATGGCCTCATACTGGCATCTCATCTCACCCAGCACCCGATTAAGGTCCGCAGGTGGGGCTGTGTCCAGCTCCATGCGGAGCTTGTCTCCCAGCTGACATTGTAGGTTATGAACTTCCTAGAGAGGCATAAAGGTCAGGAACTGATTTATCCAGCAGATTGCCTGTTTCATGAAGAAACAGCTAATTTCACTATCAGGTAAGCCAGTCCCCAATATATATAGTCCCCAAATACATAAAGAAAGCATTACCCTCCTCTGCATAATGTAAATATTGCATCATTCATTTCTTTCCCTTTTCTTCAGCCATTAATTAGTAATTATGTGACCTTGGACAATTACTTTCACTCTCTGGACCTCAATTTCATCATCTGTAAAAGGTGAGGGTCAGCCTAGATGTTTTCAAGGGTGCCTTCCCGCCCCAATATAGGAGACTGCATGATGCAGTGGAAAAAGCACTTGGTCTGGAATCAGAAGATCTGGATCCAAATCACAGCTCTACCATTTACCAGCAGTGATATCTTGGACAAGTTATTTCTCTTCCCTAGACAACTTTGATAGTTGATAAGTTTCCTCTAGTTCTAAGTTTATGATAAATGAATGTTATTTGCCATGTATATGTATGCATTTGTCTTTCTTGAATCATAATCTGTCCTTTCACCCTTCCCCTAATGTTTTCACAGCTTCCTTTGGGCAGCCAACATGCACAAATGGGATACTTAGTCAATACAATTTATACCTAAGGAATACAAATACAAGTATTGGGGGGCAGGGGAAGAATCCCCATTGTAGAGACCAATCCCTGCATCCATAGAAGGTAAACAGAGCTTGCTCTTCCTAGTAGTGCTGCCTAACATTTCACGTTTCCAATCCTTTACACAGGCTGCTTATTCCTCTATCCCCCAATCTGAAATACACCACCTTCTCACTTCCACTTAACATCCCAACTTCAAGGTTCAACTCATCTTCTATAGAAAGCCTTCCCTTACTCTATTAGTTGATAGTCCAACTTCCTCAAATTATTATGTAGGTATTTCTTTGTTTATATGTTGCATCACCCAGTAAACTGTAAGTACCTTTATGACAGAGATTTTTTTATCTTTTCTTTTTATCACCAGCCCCTAACACAGAGTTTTATCCATAGTGACTAATTGATTAATATTTGTGCATTGGACTGTACTGGACTGAACTAGACTGGACTGGCCTGGGTTGGATTGGGTTGGATTGGGCTATGCTGAGCTGAGCTAAACTGAATTACACTGGTTTTGGTATCTAATACATTCTTAATTTGTATCATTCCTGAATACCTCATACCTGTTCATGGTTCTTCTTTAGATACCGAATCTCTTCTTTCAGGGACTCCACCCGGGGTTCCAGGTCACACTTAGCTAGGCTCAGATCATCCAGATTTTTATGAAGACTATTTATGTCAGCCTCAACCAGCTGACGAAGGTATAGCTCACTCTTGTACCTATACATATAAAGGTAGATCAGAATCTCGAATGGTAACCATTCCAAATAACTGCTTAATTTGTTGTCTGCCTCTTATGATTTGTGAGGGGGGATGTTTTCTTTATTTGAAAAATAATTTTGGAACTGAAAACTTTAAATATAAATATTTCAAAAATTGAAAGAAAAAAAGTAAATCAACAAATACCTACTAAGCTCCTACTATGGTCAAGAATGATGGGGAATACCAAGAAGGATGAACTATGGCTCTTACTATCAAAGAACATACAGTGACCCCTTCCAAACCCAACTCTATAAATTACAGTGGCTCCCATTACCACCAGTATCAATAATAAAATCCTATTTGGCACATAAACCTCTTAATAACCTGGCTCCTTTCTACTTTTCCAGTCTTCTTATACATTATTCCATTCCATGCACTCCATGATCCAACTACATTGGTTTATTATACTTACTACTCTATGCATACATCTCCAGAATCAATGCCTTTGCATTTGTATCTCCCCCATGTTTTGAATCGTCCAGACCATCCTCTCCACCTCCTAGTTTCTTTGGATTATTTCAAAAGTAAGCCCAATTCTCAACCCCCACACACATATACACCAACTGTCTTATTATCTCAGATTGTCCTCTGTGTGTATCTTGTAGATATCCAGTGGGTTTTTTGTTGTTGTTTCTCTCATTCAAATGTGAGCTCTTTAAGAACAGGGATTGTCCTTTGCCTTTCTTTGTAGCTCCAGAGCTTAGTACAGTGCATAGCATAAAATGAGTGTTAATAAATACTTTTTAACTGATTGATTTGATGATTAACCAGATACAGGATTTCCTGAAACAATGGGAGCGTTTAGCCTAAAGAAGAGAAGAAATATAATAGGCATGAGAGCAATTTTTAAGTATTATTGTTGTTGTCTACTGGTTTTCAGTCATACTCAACTCTCCATGACCCCATGTGGGGTTTTCATGGCAAGGAAACCAGAGTGGTAATCAAGTGATTCCAGCTAATTCCAATAGACTTTGTGATAGAGAGAGCCATCTGCATTCAGAGAGAGGACTGAATGTGGATCACAAGTATTTTCACTTTTTTTGGTTTTGTTTCCTTGCTTGTTTTTTTTCTCATTTTTTCTTTTGATCTGATTTTTCTTGTGCAGCATGATAAATGTGAAAATATGTTTAGAAAAATGATTATAAGAATTGCACATGTTTAACCTATATTGAATTGCTTGCTGTCTAGTGGAGAGGGAAAGTGGGAAGGGAGGAAAAATATGGAACACAAGGGTTAAATGTTGAAAATTATCTTTGCATGTATTTTGAAAAATAAAAAGCTATTATTATAAATTTTTTAAAAGATATCAATATGGTTTTGCCATTTCCTTCTCTAGTTCACTTTACAGATAAAGACTCTGAAGCAACAGAGTTAAGAGACTCGCCTGGAATCACACAGCTAAGAAGTGTCTGAGATCAAATTTGAATACCTGATTCCAAGTAGATTTGAACACCTGATTCCAAGTTCAGTGTCTATCTATCATATAATTGCCCAGTCTTCAAGTATACAAATAGTTATAGTGAGAAAACAGAGGCCAGAATCAGAACTTACTGGGGACAATTGCAGAGAGAGATTTCAATTTGGAAGAAACAGATACAGAGAGAAAGACACAGAGACAGACAAAGACAGAGACAGAGACACTGAAACAGAGACAGAGATAGACAAGACAGAGACAGAGAGACAAAGAGAGAGACACACAGAGAGAGCTATTCAAAAACAGAATAGGATGCCTTGAAAAGCAATTCATGAGTTTCCCATCACTGTGGTGTCTTTTCGATGACTAGGGGATGTTATGGAAACTTTCCTGTTTCTATGAAGAGTTGAATTTAATGACCTCTGAAGCCTCAAAAGAAGCATCATGACTTAGTAGGTATAGCACCGAATTTAGAGTCAGAGTTCAAATACTGCCTTAAACATTTCTAGTTGTTTGACACCGAACAAGTAACTTAACATCAATTTCCTCAGCTGTAAGATGAGATAATAATAGCAATTATCTCCCAATGTAATTTGTGAGAATCAAAAGAAATTATATTTGTAAAGCACTTAGTACAGTGTCTGGCATAAAATAAATGCTTAATAAATGTTTTTTTCCTTCTTTCCTTCCTATGAAATGAGAGGTTTGGTTATGATGGGCTCAATGTAAAAAGCTAGAAGTGTCTAGCTCTAAAATTATGATACTTTTGGTTTATCAGTTATCTTTTAAGTGAGTCAGTTGATGACTCAGGGAATAGAGCGCTGGACCTGGAGTAAGGAAGACTTGAGTTCAGAACCAGCCTCAGATATGTGACCAGGGACAAGTCACTTAATCTCTGATGGACTGACAAAAGGATCCATTGGAGAAGGAGATGGCAAACCACTTCAGTATCTTTGCTAAGAAAACTCCATGAACAATGTGTTCATGAGATCACAAAACATCAAACACAAATGACTGACTCAACAATAAATCTTCCAAATAGCTCTACTCAAGAAAATTTCTTGGGTTTAATTTTTAACTTCCTGATAAGAAAAAAATATATACTTAGAAAATACTATGTGCATAAACTTTTGAAATTCTGTTCCTTCCTTCTTCCCTTTCTCTCAACCTCCCTCCATCCCTCCCTTCTTTCCTTCCTTTTTTCTTATCTTTCTTTTTATAAATACTTAGTTTTCCTGATGCCAAACAAATTCAAGGGAATTTGTAATAATTCATATTTATATAGGATTTCACAAAATACCTTCCTTGCATATGCAGTGTCAGTGTTATAATTCCCATTTTACATACAATGAAACAGAGACTAGAGAAATAAATGACAACCATATTTACATGGCTAATAAGTGACAAAGCAAGGGCCTGAACTGAAATCTTTGACTCTCAAGGCCAGTATTCTTTCAACCACACTGCATTAAGAGTGTCAAAAATTGGTAATTCATTCTCAGCCTGGTTTCAGGCAGACTTACTTAGTCTTGAATTCATCTGTAGCCAGTTTAGCATTGTCAACCTGTACAGCCAACCTGGAGTTCTCTGCCTTTGAGCACAGAATCTAGAAATGAGAAGGTTCATAAAATTTTGAGGGGAATACATTCCAATCCCCTAATGAAGTATTTATGTTACAAATAGAGGAAAATCTCTTGCATAATTAATACCATTATTTTAAAATTCCTTGCTTTTCCATTATTAGTCATGAATTAGTTCCAAAGATTTTCCCTACACCTGTGTTAAGCAATGCTGAGAGAGAAAGGGATTATTATGACCCCAAATTACAATAATAGCTACCATTTGTATAATACTTTAAGATTTGCAAAGTGTTTTTACAATAGCATCTTATTATCTTCACAACAACCCTGAGAAGTAGGTGCTCTTATTATCTCCATTTTATAGATGGGAAAACTGAGACTGAAGTGACATATATTGACAAAATGACAGTCACATATACATATGTATGTATATTGTATATTGTTGGGTTATTTCAGTCATGTTCAATTCTTCATGTCCTTATTTGGGGTTTTCTTAAGAGAGATACTGAAACAAGTTGTCATTTTTGTCTTTAGCTCATTTTTGCAGAAGAGTAAACTGAAGCAAACTGGATTATAGACATATTGGATTATATACATACATACATATATGTATATGTAGCTGTCATCTTGTCAATATAAGATGACCAAAAGTTTTAATTAGTACAAAGGTCAATACTGTACTCAAACTTTGGGGATATCCTATATAATTGATTTCCTTTTTAGTCTTCCTATATTTTATTCTATAAATTTAAAAACATGATTCCAGGTTTCCCCAACCCAAGAAATCTATGACATTAAAAAAAGTAAAGAAATATTACTTAAGAGTCAGAACAATGATGCTTTTCCTTTCTCTATCAGCCCAGAAGATCCCCAGTCCCATCCTCAGATTCTCCTGTCATCATCTTTTCTTTCTCCCATTTGGTTCTGGACTTCGAAAGTCTCTCCTTACCTTGCATTGAAGCTCATCAATGGTCTTGAAATAAGAGGTATAATTGGAGCACATGTTAGGGACTTGGCACTGGCTCCATTCCTGGATTTTTCCCTCCAGTTCTGCCTTTTCCCGCTCCAGTTGCCTCACTTTCTCCAGGTAGTTGGCCAGACGATCATTCAAGAACTGCATGGTTTCTTTCTCACTGCCATTGAAAGCAACATCACCAAACCAGCTACAGGTGCCAACATTGGCAGGGATGTTGTGGGCTCCCAGAGGAGAATGCATTGAGCGGCATCTGGGCAAGATTCTGAGACTTGACTGGTCTGAAGGGGATCCAAAGGTCTGGATCCTGTCACTGGATCGATAGCTTTTAGCCAGGTGTGGACTAGATCTCATGCTAGGGAAAGGATAGCTTTTGGGCACAGAACTTGCAGGATGACCAGCTATAGAAACAGCCTTTCTGCCAGAAGACTTCAGACAACTCTTAAGAGAACCCCTAGAAGAGTTGTTTCCACGGCTGCTAGAAGTCATGGTCTTAGAAATAGTACTTCTACTAGATTCCAAGGTCAAGCTACCCAAGTGTAAAATTTGGACTTCCTTCACTGACCTTTTATACACTATCTGTTGTGGGTGTAGATGCAATACAATAGGTTTCCCTCTATTAATCCTCATTTCTATTGTCATCAGAACATCCTATTACTCAGTTTTTAGTCTCCCATGAGCAGTTCCCTATCTCATAAAAGGGCCATTTAACTGCCTGGGGACTCCCTATTACTGGCATTTCTTGCTGAAAGAAATGTTTCATGTTATCTCTTCAAAGACATATCACCCAAGCCCAAAGATGAGCTCCGCTTCCCTGCATGACTGTCCTGTGTCTATCTGGGTGTGGCATTGCCTTTAGATTAAACAACCCACTCATCTGTCTTTCTAAACTCCAAGAGAAGGTGGGGTGTATTCCCATGGGGTGGTGATCTGTTCTGCTTGCATTGGGATCCTTGGGAAGAAAAAAGCTTAGAAAGATTTGGAGAATGAAGGAAGAGAAACAGGAAGGAAAGAGTTTTCCAAAGAGGCACTGGGGGACCCCCCCAAATCTGAATTTTGTTCTCAGTTCTTCAGCATCCTGTGCAAACCACTGGTCAAAGAGAGATAGAAACAAAGGCTACTAATTTAGTCTCAGAGGAGACACACCCTAGAAATGAAACTATCCCCTGAAGGGCTGAATTTACCATAGATGCTCCAAGATCCATCAAGTCTCCTGAGAAAATAAAAGAAATGATGAATAGAATATCAGTATACCAGGGGAAAAGAGAAAGATCTTTTGGCACATCAATGTAGAATCCAAGTCAGATCCAGCTGAGAGAGGGATAAAAATGCAATTCAAATGAAATGAAACTCAATTCTAGGACATGGAAAGTTCTTTATCAAGATAATAATCAGAAATTTTTGATTATATCATATTGGAGAAATGAGGATGGGGAGGATACAAAAAGAGACATAAATCAAACACTGGGAATAAATAAGCAATAGGAACCAATGAACCCACACATGTCATAAACCAGCCATAAACAAAACCTGGGAACAGACAAACTACTTCTTTTATGTAATGAGTTGTCCTGACTGAATCATAAGGAGCCAAAGCTGAAAGGGACTTTGGAAATCACATAAAAGTCAGCTTACCTACCTCATTTGATAGAGGAGTGAAGAAATTGAGTATCAGAGAAGTGAAACAAAATGTCCAAAGTGTGTCCCTAAATGTACTACTAGCACAGTGCTTAGTAACAGTGCTTAGCACACAGTAAGTGCTTAATAAATGTTTGTTGGTTGACTGACTCCCAGTCCTACCCCATCTTCCTCTACAATACATAATACATAAATAACTAATGGCTATAAATTGAATTTAAAGAATGAAGAAGAAAGATGATACGTGAAAAGATTGCTGCATCTGAATTCAAAGGAGCTGGGTTTGAATCTCACCTCTGCTACTGTGAGATCTCTGACAAGTCATTAGACATTTCCAGATCTCAGTTTCTTTATCTGTAAAATGAGAGGTTATTTTTCCTGTCCTCACCCCACCCTCACCAAGATCCCTTATAGTTTTAAATAGTGGTTGATTGTGTTGTTTAATTCTCATAGAGGACCAAAATGATATCTTTATGCTGGAGTCAAGGTACAAGGTTCTGAGTGTAGTTGTTTAGTTTTAAATATATCATCCTTGAAAACATCTTTACTCACAATTTTAAGACCTAGAAGAGAAACTTACCTGATGAGCCCATAAGCAGAACAAAGAATTGCCACCAGCCCCTCATACCTTCAACTCTATCAAGAACCACTATATGTATGGGCTCTCCTCCAGTGCTCTCTGGAATCATGGAAAGCAAATACAGCTGTGATTTTGTTGATCTAGGGAACTCCCAGATGAGGAAATTCCTAAAAATCCACATCACAACATCTGATAATTTTAAAGAGCTGTCTAGAATATTGAGACAGTTAAATGATTTGCATAGGGTCACATAGCCAGGTGAGAGAGGTGGAATTGGAATCAAATTTTTCTGACTCTAAAGCCAGCTCTTTTCCATTCTACCATGTTTCTTATTTAAACACAAAATCCCAGAAATTACAGATTGCCTTATATTTTCTTCTTAAATGTTCTTTTCTGCTTGCTGAGATGATCAATTTAAATATCTTCCACTATGGTCTGAAAAATCTGCTTTCTTTTTCTGTCATCTTTATAAAGGAAAAGCATGAAAATAGAAGTGGATAGATTGTCAAAATGATCTGGGCCCCCAAAAAATAGATAAGGAAGACTGCTATTGAGAAGGGGTATATATCTTCATCAAATGGTTGTTATATATAGTAATCATAATATTTAGTAAAATATTGATCCTTAACAATAACCAAAGAAAAGGGGCAGATTGATGGAACAGTGGATAGAGAACCTTAGAATCAACAGGACCTGAGTTCAAATCTGCCTTCAGACACTTAACACTTACTAGGTATATGACCATGGGCAAATCATTTAAGCCCAAATGCCTTGTTAAAAAAAAAAAATGACAATAGCCAGAAGAAGATTCCCAATGTAACCTCCATACAAAGATGTAGAATGTAAATATTTTGAAAATATAGACTGCTCCATTTTTGGTTTTGTGTCCTGGTAAAGAACACAAATTATTGAATCAATTGAATTGAACTAAATATTGTAGCCCCAAGAAGAATGAAAGTTCCTTGAGGGCAGGGACTGCTATTCATTTTTGCCTTTGCATCTTCACATCTTAAGATATAGCCTACCATGTAGTTGAATGAAATAGTGAATAGAGTAGCATGGACTAGAATCAGGAAAATCTGAGTCTAAATTCAGTCTTTGATACTTACTAGCTATGTGATGGTGGGCAAGTCATTTAACCTCTTTTTGCCTCTATTACCATATCTGTAACCTCCCAAGATTGTTGTGAGGATCAAATGAGATAATAATTGTAAAGTGCTTAGCACATAGTAGGCACTTAATAAATGTTTGAAGGACATTAATAAATGTCCTTCATTCCTCCCATCAATTTGGAATGGGGCAGGGAGAGAAAGGGACACCCCGCAATGTGCAGGAAGGAGGCTTTTCTCACTTTCCATGGACATCTCAGGATATCAGTATAGCACTCTAAAACTATCATCTCTCACCCTCATCATATGACCATCTTATCTCATCTTCCTATCATCTCCTTACCTGACAACATGTTTTACTCCTATTCTTCAATATTCTTCCTTTATTGTATGTAGTACAGCAGCTTGCTCCTACCCACTTAATAAATGCCTTTTAAGCTGAAACAAATGTTATTCTTTCTGTATATTTTGTAAAATGCAAGAATGAATTCATAACCAAATAAAAGTAAAGAATTAAGATAGCACAATTCCAGCTCTGGAACTGTATACCACTATAGTTTGAAGGTTCAGAATTTGAACCTTTTTTAGTGTTTTGGACCCGTTTGGAAATCTGGAATGTCTGTGGACCTCTTTTTTGTTAAATAATATTTTTTTAAAATTGAAGTAAATATTAAATTTCATTTAGGAACTGTTTTAAAAAAAAATAAAGATTTTGGGGGCAGCTAGGTGGTGTAGTAGATAGAACACCAGCCCTAAAATCAGGAGGACCTGAGTTCAAATCTGGCCTCAGACAATTAATACTTCCTATTTGTGTGACCCTGGACAAATCACTTGACCCGAATTGCCTCAGCAAAAAAAAAAAAAAAAAAAGTGTTTTTATTCCTATGCAAGTTCATGAATGCCTGAGAATTCCCATGGACCCCAATAAATTAAAAACAGAAATAGCTAATACAAGATCATCAGTTTCAGTATTTGGAACTTCATAGATCCAGATAAGCCAAAAGAAATTCTAATGTAAATAGATAATTCCTAATATTCCAGCTAATTCAAAATTTTATCATCCTACATACCCTAAAAAAAAATTGCTTCTTCAAATGGCATCCACCTCCAGAGAAAGAACTTTGGAGACTGTGGATCAAAGAATAGTATTTTCACCTTTTGTTATTGTTCTTTGTTTGCTTGTATGTTTTTTCTTTCTCTCTTTTTTTCTTTTTTGATCTGATTTTTCTTGTACAACATGACAAATATGAAAATGTGTTTAAAAGAAATGCATATATCTAACTTAGATTGCTTGCTTCTTGGGGAAGGGAAAGGTAAGGAAAGGGAGGAAGAAAAATTTGGAACACAAAGTTTTACAAAAAAACTATCTTCACATATATTTGCAAAAATAAAAAAATTTTAATTAAGAAAAAATTGCTTCCTCTCCCATAGCCCAGTGATTGGTGGTCAATAGCTTCCTGCCTTATAAGCCATTTTCTGAGTCTGAGTTTCCTCAGAAGGTAGATCCGACTCACTGGTCTCACCTGTCAGAAGGAACCTAGGCCTTCACTCCCTTGGGGTGAGAGGAATAAATGTCCCAGACTTTGATCTCCTTGGGAGAAAGTTCTGCCTTTGAAATGTATGTCCTTTCCTAATCTCCCACTCAGGGAGGGTCCTTGTTAACTGAGGGTGTTCCCTCATACTTCAAACATCCTGGGAGGTTTATTACCCAACATGGCCCAGCCCTTAAGAGTAAGTATTTTTTATAAATCCTGAGCAGCTACATATGTGACTTTTCTATTGAAATAGCCCAGGCAATAAAATTCAAGACAGCCGCAATGAGGAAAATTTAGAATTTATTTGGTACCAAGCTCAGGACAGAGTTCTGATCGAATTCCGTACTTTACAGAGCTAAAGACAGCCTAATAAGCATTTCTGTTCGGCTTGTTACATTTTAATCTGTGATTCGCATTTTACAACAGGAGGATGGGGGTTTTACAGGATAAGAGGAGAATCCCACCTGGGCAGATGTTTTAACATATTGGGTTTCTAGTACCACCCGAGTACCACCCTCTTGGAACAGATACCCTTAAGGGCATTGTTGAGCCGGCCTTTTGAAATGCAAAAGAAGTCACCCAATCTAGCTGAGCAAACTTTCTTCTGCTGGCCCAAGTGGAAAGGAAGGCCATTTGTCCATTTCACTCCTCCCCTTTTCACATTCATAGTTGTGACTCATCTGAGACCAATGGGGAATAAGTCATCCAGAGAGCAAAAATAAACTTGCTTGTATGTGATCCTGAATGTAAGAGCTAAGGCACTTAATTATGCAGGGAGTTATGAGGAGGAGGAGGAAAAAACAAGAGGATTGGGCCGGTACCTCCCGAGGAGGGTGGTCAGCCAGGGGGACCAGTCATAGAGTGACTCATACCATGATTGGGAAGCCTCACGACTCGCCTCCCGGTCATCTAACTATCATAGAGTAACTGAGGCAAGACAGAGACCAGAGGGCTCCCAACATTCTATCAATGGGAGAGTCTGATTGACTGGACAGGACTCTCGTCTCAAATTATCCAATCAGACAGAGATAAAGATATCCTGGAACCAAGGAATCCATGTTGGTCCCAGGGCTGGAGGAGTCCAACAGTAAATGGAGGAACCCCAACTTCTTAAATACCTTTTCTCTAAACAAAAGAAGGGGTAAGAAGTGAGGGAAAACCTCTATCAAGATGGGGGAGGCCACAAATTCTAAGAACCCAGAGACAGGATGTCTGAATACAAAGAAATAAAAATATCAATGACCAGAGGAAGATATCAAGGACCAGAGGAACGAATCAGTCTCAGTTTCAGGGGATCTTCACCGATCTCTGCTTTCCATTCAGTGGTGACAGCTGGTTTCACTCTGCTATGGTGAATCCAGGCAGGGATTGATTCAACTTTACAGCAGTGGGCATGGTGAGGATCACAGTATACGATTATCAGGACTGCATCACCAGGCTGGAATGGATGCACGGGGTCAGTGAGAGGGACAGGAAGGACCTCACGGACGAGGTGTGAGATGTCTTTCTGAGTTTTTTTCTGCAAGGCCTGTAAAAACTTGATAAGGGAAGAGTTAGAAATTTCAGCCATCAAGTCTTCCCTGACCAAGGGCAGAACTGGAGGTGGTCTCCCGAACAGAATCTCAAAGGGAGTTAACCCTAATTTGTTAGGAGTGCATCTGCTCCTCAGTAATGCTAAGAGCAGAAGTGAGACCCAGGAGATCTGGGTCTCCAAGATAAGCTTTGAAAGGAACTCCTTAAGTGTTCTATTCATCCTTTCCACTTGCCCAGAGCTCTGTGGTCTGTATGCACAGTGGAGTTTCCAATCAAAGCCCAGGGCATTGCTGATGCCTTGTGATATTTTGGCAACAAAAGCAGGCCCGTTATCAGACCCTATAGCTATTGGAAGATCAAAGGGGGGCATTAACTCATTTAGTATCTTCTTAACCACTATGAGAGCTGTTTCATTTCGGGTGGGGAAGGCTTCTGTCCACCCTGAGAAAGTATCTACAAAAACTAACAGGTATTTTGAAAAAAACATATAACAGTTTCCCCAATGTTCTATCTCTTCCTCCCCCCCCCCTTTTTTTTTTCTCACGGAAAGGAATTATCAAATGACCATTCCTCATATAAATCCCAAGAGTGAATCAAAATCCCTATACATAACAGACTAGTACAGTAACATTTCCTAAAAATCTCTCAAACATAACAGCAATAAGCACAGAGTTTTTAACAAATCCCATCCCAAATCTTAAACACACAGTAATAGATGATCCAGGCAAGGTTAAGAGTCAGTCATCAACCATTCCCAAAGTCCCTCATATCAGTCCAAAGTACGCTAGATGCAGGGTTCAGTCCATGGGCTCTCATCCCAAAAAAAAAAAAAAAAAACTGCTGCTTCAGGCTGTGAAGTGATAGAAGGCTCTCATTCCTTGCAGGGTGGGTGTGTCATGCTGACAATCAAAGCTGATCAAAGCTGATCCAGGTTCCAGAAGCAAGCCAATATCTGTAATTTAACCAAAATCTAGAACAAAAACACAAATCTAACACCTAAAGATTAGATCAGTCTCATATAGAAAGACACAGTTCACCAAACTGTTGCAAAATATGAGGCCAAAATATGTGAAGAGACGAGTTTGCTTTACAGGCCAAGCAAACGGGTACAGATTTACAGACCCCTGTTAACTTCCACTTATCATGTAGAAACCTTAAAGAAACAAAACACAAATCTCCAGTAACAGACAGATGACCAGGTGAAATACTTAGTTGCCCAAGCATTTAGGATACAATGATTACATATAACCAGACTGAAAATAGCAAGGCACGACATAATTGAATTGCATTAACAGTTCCTATTGACCATTGCTCTGATCAGAGAGATCAGTTTACAAAAGGAAAAATGCAAGAACATAACTATAACATAACATAAGCAGTTGAGTTTTAACTGCTTATCAATTGTCCCAGTAACTGTCAGAGGGTGGAGCTTTAAAACTCCCAAATAGCACTAACTAATTAACGCTAAGCCCAAAAACTTTTACCTCCAATAATAGATGTCATTAATCAAATTTCTGATAAATCTTAAACAAAGAGTTACCATAACCTTACAGTAATAACAGAAAGAAATTTCATCTCAGTAAGTTCACAACTTAGAACAATTATCATATCTAGGTAAATGTTACATAAGTGAACATTATACATACAAATCATTTTGCTTTTAAAATACCCAATACATAGAAAAATATCCCAAATTGCATATTGTTCATAACAGAAACATTTTCAAAAGGATAAAGAAAAAAAGAAACTATTATGTTTAGAGACCCTTTAAATAACCTCAGGATGACCCAGTACAATCAATTTAAACTTATACAAAAGACCCAATTCCACATAAAAGAATTCAAGAAGGTTTCTAACATAGCAATTAAACTTTTAGAAATACTAGGACCAAAGTATGGATCACATTTATGACCATATTCCTTAACCAAAAAAACTTTTATGTATAAAAAAAAAAAAAAACAAATATTCACTCAATTAACCTAAAAGTAAGCATGTCCTTAAAAATCACAGTTTGCTGCACTACCACAATCAGATAAGAAAAAAAAAAAAAAAAATGGCAGGAACATACTTAGAGAGGAGAGGGAAGGAGAGGATTCCATATGGCCACCCTTCCCCCACTCCTGCCCCCTAGGAAAAAACTTCCCTCAGGTTCCCCACTCAAATTTCCACATGGGGATCCTTTTCAAGATTTAGCCCATCAGTTTCCTAACATCAGGTTACTTCCCAAATCCACCCATTTCCAACTTTCTCTTTCTCTCTAGCCATATACTTGAACAATCTTCTTAAAGAACTTTCCTACCCAGATGCTCCTTTGGTATAGTAGCAGAAGACAGTGAGGGTGGGTGGCTCCCTCCCCCACCTCTTTACCTACTCCCAAAAGTCTTTCACCTTCCTAAAGCCATGCAAACTTCTAATTGCCCCTACAAATCAGCCCTTCCCAAATCACCTGCATTCCTTCAAAAACCTGTAAGATTCACACCATAGTGAATAACCCAAACCTCCACAAAACCCACAGTAAATATACTGGATTTAAAGTATAACTTATGTTAACAAATAATTCAATATATTTCAGAAGGTAACAAACTGAATCAAACTAATACAGCTGTTTTTAAAAGTTTTTTTTTTTCCTTTCTTTTCCACCACATTTCTTCTAACAGCTATTAGCATCTTATCTCCAGAGCTGTTTTTTGCCCAGGCCAGGCTAAGCTTGAATGTTATTGCTCTTTACTCTAGTAAGCTTTTCCTTAAAAAAAAAAAAAAAAATTAAAATCACAAGCAAATTTTCCTTAATCATTGTTCTTAAAACTTAACAAAGCTCTTAAATCAGCAAACAGACTAGGGACTGTTTCCAAGACCTCCACTCCCAGAGAGAAGTTTGTTTCACCTTGAATTCCCTTTTCCCATTCCAGAATCCAAAGGGGTTTCTGTGAACTTCCAAACCCATTTAGTGCTTTTCTCTGCCTTCACAGAGAAATGCCTAGATATTCCATTCAAACTTCTTTCCTTTAAAATCTTAGCACACTGCTCAAATATATATATATATATATATATATATATATATATATATATATATATATATATAACTTTTTAACTTTCCGAACTTTCAAATCCCTTTCAATCTATTTCCTTTTTTTTTTAATTCATTTCCTTTTTTTATTTCTTCCTTTCTCTCCCTTTTCTCCCATTTTTCCCCCAGCCTGCTGCAGTCAGCCAGAGACAGAGAGGAAGAGAGAAAGATTTTTCAAACTTCTGGATATTTTCTAGCCTGCAACACAGAGGCTGAATTCTTATCTCTTAAAAGCTTGCTAACTTTTAACACAGACACACGGGGAGCTACATTTTACTAAGCACAGTTGCAACATTGTTCTTAAAATTTTTTCCAACCAACAACATAACAAACAAATCGCACTGAACATAGAACACACATCACACAGACTACACAGTTAACATATACCCAGAGGATATTTTCCAGCATCCCAGAAAATACCCGTCTCAGAACTTTTTATTTATTCTGAGACCACAGGTTGCTAGCAACAGATCAGACCAGAACCAGAACCAGAACCAGATGGTACCCCAAAAGGTACTCAGACAGACTTACTTTCCCAAATGCCGAAACTAAACACCATTGCAATGTTGTTAACAAAGCTTTTAGATAGACAAATCATACAGAACACACAGAACATCAGACAAATCACACACAGAACATACAGAACATACAGACTAGTCTTCCAGAACCAGGTCAGGACTCTTATGATGGCATCCTATGAAGAGCCAGCAAGGGTTACTGTCAAACACTGCGTCCAGCTAGGCCACTTGCACCGAAACAGGAGTACTCAACAGACCGGACAGGCAGCTGCAGGAGCCCCTCAGAATAACCAGAACTGGCTTTTAGAATGCTTTATGCCAATTTTGGACCGAATTCAAAATTTGGGTCTCACTCTCCTGGTTCGCAGAAGAGAGATTACTGGACACCAGGGGCCAAGGAAGATCTCTCGGTGGCCACCCCCTAGGATTCGTAATCCCCTTCACCCTCCAGGGAGAGGGACTAGCCGTCAGACTGAGCCAAAGGCTTATCTCGGGGGGGACCTCCAAATGAAATAGCCCAGGCAATAAAATTCAAGACAGCCACAATGAGGAAAATTTAGAATTTATTTGGTACCAAGCTCAGGACAGAGTTCTGATCGAATTCCATACTTTACAGAACTAAAGACAGCCTTATAAGCATTTCTGTTCGGCTTGTTACATTTTAATCTGTGATTCGCATTTTACAGCAGGAGGATGGGGGTTTTACAGGATAAGAGGAGTTTTAACATATCAGGTTTCAAGTACCACCGGAGTACCACCCTCCCGGAGCAGATACCCTTAAGGGCATTGTTGAGCCGGCCTTTTGAAATGCAAAAGAAGTCCCCCAATCTAGCTGAGCAAACTTTCTTCTGCTGGCCCGAGGTGGAAAGAAGGGCCATTTGTCCATTTCAGTATGAGGAAAGGATTGTTCTAGGACAGCAGTTCCAGTAGATATTGGCCCAAGGAATCTCTTGGACTTCACAAAGTGAAGTGGTACTGAGGAGTCATCCTTAGTGTTAATATTACTGGGACTTTGCCTTTCTTAGGCCAAGCTTGAACTCATGAAAACAGTTTGAAAGAGTTTGGCAAACTGTTGGCTGGTTGAGGAAAAAGAAAGAAAGAAAGAGAGAAAGGAAGAGAGAGAGAGAGAGAGAGAGAGAGAGAGAGAAAGAAATGATATGATACCTGATAAAAAAGAAAGAAAAAAAGAGGGAAGGAAGGAGGGAGGGAGGAAGAAAGGAAGGAAGGAAAAGAGAAAGAAAGAAAAAATAAAGAAAGAGAAGGAGGAAAGAAGGAAGAAAGGAAGGAAGGAGGGAAGGAGGGAAGGAGGGAGGGAGGGAGGGAAAGAAGAAAGAAGGGAAGGAGGGAGGGAGGAAGAAAGGAAAGAAGGAAAAGAGAAAGAAAGAAAAAAGAAAGAGAGAGAAGGAGGGAGGAAGGGACGAAGGAAGGAAGGAGGGAAAAAGAGAGGGAGGGAGTGAGGGAGGAAGAAAAAAGCCATTTATTAAATGTTAAAGATACAAATAGAAAACATAAGATAGTTCCAGCTGTCAACGAGGTCACATTCAAATTTGGGAGGGACAGGGGAACGACATATATAAGTTTCAGCAATAAGTCAGATAGAAAATTCCCATGATCCTTGGAGGGCGAGATAAGACAGGTAACAATGCTTTTTTTCTTCATGTTGATTCCACTGCTAAAACCAAATCTTTTTCCAATGTTGAACCATCTGACACACCAAGGATTTTGGTGTCAAGGACTTTGGGGATTGTCAATAACTGTACCTACTGAGGACGAAAGGACCCTAGAATCTGCAGTAGTGAAATCACTGTTTTCCTCAATAATGGCTGAGACATTATAATGAAGTATTTTAATGGCATGTGGTAAAAACTGAATAGATATTGTTTTTTTTTACTATTGAGGGCCAAACTGAAAGCAGGACTATTGGTCTAGGGAAAGGAAGAGATGTTTAAGGAATAAGCATTTATAGAATACCTACCATGTGCCAGGCATTGTGCTAAGCACTTTACATATATTTTCTCATTTAATCATCATGACAACACTGGAAGATTGAGGAAACTAAGATTATGTGACTTGCCTAAGGTCATGCAGCTACTAAGTGTCTGAGGCTGGCTTTGGACTTAAATGTTCCTGACTCCAGGCCTAACTCTCCGTTTATTGCATCAGCCTCATAATTTTGAAGTCAGCCTTTATATGTATTTTTCTAAATACATATAAATATAGTTTTAAACATTTATTTTTGTAAAAGATAATTTTAACATTCATTTTTGTAAAACTTTGTGTTCCAATTTTTTCTCCTCTCCTCCCTCACCCCACTACTTTAAATGGCAAGTAATCTGATATAGGTTAAACAAGTACAATTCTTTTAAACATTTTTCCATATTATGCTGCACAAAAAAAAAAAAATCAGATCAAAAAGGGGGGGAAAAAAACATGATAAAGAAAAAAAAAAAAAAAACAAGCAGGCAAACAACACCACCAAATAACATGGTAGGTGTTTTATAAATGCTTGTGAGCTCCCTACCTGAATGAGAATTATGTCCCTTCCAAATATTAAATATGTCTGTTGCCTTCTCTGTGACCTGAGGCAGAAGTGGTCAGCTCAGCTATTGGCTTTTTCCCCTGGGAAGAAGTAGCACTGGAGGTGCATTATGCCTGAAGGCAAGTTAGTTCCTAGGCTATGTCCTGATTATTTAAGATCTCAGGGATTTTAGAATGAAGGGCCCTGTCTACAGGATCTCAGCAGTCTGGGAGAATGTAGGGTCATAGAATCATAATTATTGTTAAAGGAAAATTTCAAGGTCATCACTTTACTGATGAGTAAGCTGACACTCAGATAGATTAAATGACTTGCCCAAGATCACACAACTAGGAAGTGTATAAAATGGAATTTGAACCCATGCCTTCCAGTATCCCGTCTATACTACCTTTTCTTCCCTACAACCTCTCCTTTAGCTGGCATTTATTGAAGAAAAAAAACTGCCCTTCCTGTCTTTACCACAAATACTCTATCTAACATAAAATAAGAGTTATGAATTAATTTGAGCAATTTGAGCCAATCCTGATCTCCCTAGGCCTCATTGTATTATACAGAAATAAGCCCTCTGCCATTTCCCAATTGACAAATGGTCAAAAGAAATAAATGGGAAGCTTTCAAATAGAGGATTAAAATCATCTATAGTCACATGAAAAAATGTTTTGAATTACTATCTATTACAGAAATGCAAATTAAAACAACTCTGAGGTATTACCTCATAACTATCATATTGGTTAATATGACAGAAAAAGAAAATTATAATAGTTAAAGAAGATGTGAAAAAATTGGAACACTAATGAATTGTTGGGGAAGATGTGAACAGATCCAACCATTCTAGAGAGCAATTTGGCACTATGCTCAAAGGGATATAAAATGATACATACCCTTTGAACGAGCAATACTTCTAGCAATCCTAGATTCTAGTGATACTAGGTCTATTTCTCAAAGAGATCATTAAAAAAGAAAGAAAAATATGTACAAAAACATTTATCGCAGCTCTTTTTATACTGGCAAAGAATTGGTAATTGAACAGATGCCCATGGATTGGAAAATAGCTGGACAAGTTGTGGTATATGAACATATTGGAATACTATTGTGCTCTAAGAAATGATGAGCAGGTGGATTTTAGAAAAAACCTGGAAAGCTTGGATTAACTGATACCAAGTAAAGTGAGCACTACCAGGAGAACATTGTATACAGTAACAGCAAGATTATATGATGACCAATTGTGACAGACTTAGACCTTCTCAGCAATGCAATGATCCAAGACAATTCCAAGGGACTTGTGATGGAAAATGCTACCTACATCCAGAGAAAAAATTATGGCATTTGAATGCAGATCGAAGTATACTATTTTCACTTTTTTGTTGTGTTGGTTTTTTTCTCATGGTTTTCCCCTTTTGTTCTAATTGCTTTTTTCACAACTTGACTAATGTGGAAATATGTTTAACATGATGGTACATGTATAACTTAAATTAATTTGCTTGTTGTCTTGTGGAGAGGGGAGCTCAACATTTTATTATAAAATGCATGTTGAAAATTCTCTTGTAATTGGAAAAAAATAAAATACTACCAAGTAGGAGGGAGAGGAAAGAAGTAAAGCCCCCTAATCATGCCTCATCAGGGAGGAAGATGATCCTGAATGATGCCAGAGGAATGCAGGCTCTAGCATGAACTCCCAAGCTGGAGAAATGGACTATGCATCCATCATCTGGAGACCCACCCAGCTACATGCAAAGAGGCTCAACCCAAGAGCTACAGTATGACAAATGACTGGCCATAGCAACTCTCAAAGGCAATCTTCCAGAATAGAGAAGGGTTGCAGTTATGTTACTATAAGGAATATGGTCTTATCTAAGAAGTGTTGAAATGTAGAGAAGAAAAGTAAATTAGAGGAGAATGTATTAAAATGGAATTGAATACATTTTGCTGAGGAGAGATTCAGGGGATTGAGAGGAGTAAATCTTTTCTTTTTCATTGTTGTCTAGGCTCAGATTTTCAGAATATATATTTTAGGGGTCTTAAGTTCTTTTGCTTTTTAGAACATATTCTATTTCCCTTAAGATTTCTGGTGGGTGAAAAATAGTCTTATGTCATTTGAATTTCTTTTTCTTTATACTTAAAGTTCTTTCCCCTAATTGCTAGCAGAATTTATTATCATTGAAGTTTCTAAATTCCAAGATTATGTTTTAGAAGTTTTAAACATTATTTGTTTTTCTTTTGGGGGTTGGGGGACAGAAGAGGAGATCCATTTGCAAGAGTTTTTTTAATTTTTATTTTTGGTTGACTTACTCCCTCAATGTTCAGAGAAGAAAACTATGTCATACAGCTGATAAGGATCTGGATCAGGTTTTGAATTTCAGTTCTTCCTGACTTCAATTACAGTGCTCTAAACACTAAGTCACCTACCTTCTATTTGAACCCTGGTGATTTGATTGTGAGCTTCTTGAAGATAGGACTGTCCTTTTTTGACTTTCTTTTATATCACCAATGCCCAACATGGTACCTAATACATACTTCATTCTTGAAGATCAATGGTATCCCAAAGGTGATGTCTTAACTTATTCTTGAATTGAATATAAATAAAGCAGAGCTTTGCAAAGTCATCAGCTTCATTCTCTCCTCCAGAGTAAAAGTGAAGACAAGTGTTGGCCCAGAATGTAGTAGGTGATCTTGATTTTTCTAAATTAAGGTCTTTTCCAGACCTCAGTTTGTGTGAGGGACCAATGAGTAAGGGTTAGGTAAGAACTGAAACAAAAGATGGCCTAATTTACCATCACAAAATATATGTGTGTGTGCGTGTGTGTGTGTGTGTGTGTGAGTATAGGAAGGGAAGACACTCAAAGTTTCTGTACTTAATAAATACTTATTCATCTCTGACTCTTGAGGCAATACTATATCCACCGTATCAAGCTGTCTCTCTTAACCTCTCAAATAATTCAGAGTGTGGTCCTTGACAAGTCTCGCTGTAAAATGTATTAGTACGCCTAGATGGTGTTAAATATCCCTTCTACCTCTAACAGTCTATAATCTTAAAATCTTTCTTTCACTGCCCAGGTCACCATTGGCTTCCAGTAGGAGGCAGGATGCACCACATCCTAGGATGACCCTGCTTGATGTTCCAATAAAATGATATTATTTTTGCTTAAGGCATTAGGCAAATCTTGGCAAGTAGACAGGTGACAAAGAAGTTGAAGAGCCTACAGACCAGGAAGAAATGTGAAAGACTCACTACCCAGAAGTAGAGAAACCTTGGGCTGAAACATTGCTGTGCATTCATCTTCTGGCCAGCTTCCTGCTGGAGCAGACTTGTTAATTACTTTGGAAAAGCTCTGAATCTCTCACCATTGTCTGGAGGAGGTGGGAATAATTAAGGCAACTAAGGTTTTCATTACTATGAAAAATTTTTCATTACTATGAAAAATATTCTAAGACCTCCCACCTTGCTTGCCAACCTAGGACTCCCAGCTCTGCCTCACTCATAATTCAATTGTCTAGTCTTTTGTTCTGTTCGTTCTGCTCCAGCTTGCTAATTGGCCCCAACATAGATACCCTTCATCTGCATTTCTCCATCTTCTAAGTTTCCTTTATGTGTTGCTTTCCATTCTTAGAATATAAACTCCTTGAGGGAAAAAGTGTCTTGCCTGCATTTGTATCCCCAAAAATTTACACAGTGCCTAGCAAACAATACATATTTATTCACATAGTTTAAGCACATAGTTAGCTAGTCACCTCCCCAGAAAAGAACTTGCATATTTTAAGAATAAAGCATCTTATTTGTAGATCTAAATTGGAAGTCCCTGGGTAGCAGTGGAATCTAAGGGAAAGAAAACAAATGGGGTGAGATGTCCCAGCTTTGGGAAAGGAGAGCTAAAAGAAACTGGTCATTTTTATTAGCATGAAATTAATAAATAAATAACTTGAGAGTGCTGGAGGACAGATGACAGAAGGGAGAGTATGAACTAGTGATGAAAATTGAAAAAGTCAAAAAAAATAAATTGACATTGTTCAAGCCACATATCTTGACAACTCAACAAGTTTCAAGCACTTATTATTTGCAGAGCTTTTTGTAAGGCCTAGGATACAAAGTTAGGAAGGTAGGCTCTGCTCTGAAGGTACTCACAATCTTGGAGTGATCGTGCAAGTCACTTGTAATTGATATTACGATAAATGGAGCACTGGGTTCAAATCCCAAATGTGCTACTAACCTCTGTATGAAAACGAGCAAGTCATTTAACTTCCCTGAAACTCAATTGTCTCATCTGTAATAGGAAGAAGATGGACAGAATGACCTGTAAGTTCTCTTCCATCTTTATTCTAAGTGAATTTATTATAATAAAAAAAAGTGTGTGACACTGTTATACAATGTAAAAAATGCTAGATTTGGACTCTGTTAGAATTCTTACAAGGTGCTAAGTCAGTGGAATTGAGGAGACAATGGTTAAATCTAATTAAGCATTGATTTAATCCTACAACAAATAATGGTTTCCTAGTGATGTAATGATTAGAGTATATTCAGTGTGCAGCATATAAGCAAGAAGCTTTCAGGGCCAAAGAGCACTCTGGGAGATTGAGAAGCCAGGATTCAGTTGTGCAGAACAAAGGAAGACAGAGAAGAGGTGACAAGTTATTCTGTGAAAAACACTACAACCAAGATCCGGAAGGCCTCCAGAAAGCTAGCTGAACTCCAAGTGAAGGAAAGAGAAAATAAAGAATCTGGACTTTAATCCCTGGCTGCATTTGAGGTGACTATTACACGGAACCGAAACTAAGGCTGCCTCCAGAAACCCCCTGAGAAATCTGCTCGTTGTATTTTATTTTATATTTTACATTATATTTTAGAGAAGAGAACATTACAGGACTCGGAGGTCCTGGGTTCAAATCTCAGCTCTCCTACTTACCACCTATGTGATTTTAGCTGGGTAATTCCCCTTTCTAATGAAGGAGTTGTATTCAATGACTTTTTAAGATGCCTTCTGGCTCCAAACCTATGATGCTATGAGCCTAAGTTCAAAAGAGGAAAGTCCGGGAATATGTGATATTTTAAGAGGTACTTAGCACCTGGGACAGAAGATGGGCCCTGAACAGAGGGATGTCAAGTAAGAGTAAGGAAGGGGAGGGAGGAACCAGTAAACACTGGTAGGAAAAGATAAAAACAGAGATATAATCGGTCAACTAGTATTTATTAAGCACCTACTATATATCAGACATTGTGCTAAGGACTGGTAATACAAAGAAAGGCAAAAGACTCTTGAGTTCATAGTCTAATGAGAGAAACAACAAACAAAAAACTACATACAAACAAGTGAAAGGCTAATTGGAGAGGTCAACAGAGATAAGGCATGAGAGTGATTGTAGAGTGATATACTGTATTGGAGAAAAGAGAATATGATGTAATATAGCTTCTAGGGGAGATAGCAATAATTTTAAGATCCCCTGACCCTAGGGGGCTTCTGTTCTAAAAATCTGTCAGTGATTCTAAAGTCCTCTGTGTAAAATACTGTTTATTACTTAACCCTGAGCAGTCACTTCATTTATGAAAGCCCTAACATTACTCGGTATTTTACATTGCCAGTCTCTCTTAATTCCCAAGACATCAGAGAACTTCTGGCCACTGACCTTTGCAGTGTCAACTAATTCTACCCAGCTGCCTCCTCTAAGGCCTTCAGAGGTTTCTGGCTACAATTTCTTGAATCATAGTTTAATAACCAACAGTGTGCTCGAGAACAGCCATATGCAAGCTTAAAATCTTTATTATACTTGCTCACATAATGCCCTAACTTGTTAACTGCCAAATGAACACTTGGTCTGTGAGTGACCCATGTGTTCACTATCAAGTTCCTTACTTCTCTTGGCTATCCATCCATTTGGCTCAGCTACCCCAGGATAAAGAGATCAATCTCCTGCTGTGGTGGGCTTAAAAAGGGTCTGTGAGGTCACACACAATCAATCAGAGAGGGAGCTATCTCCAATTGCAAAGCTATCTCAATATGACAAGAGTCCTGCCCATGGGGCAATCCCTAGCCACAGAAATTACTTCTGAGCCACTCAAACCTCCTATTGTGCTGTGCTGGCTCATTTAAAGGACCCTTACACCTCTGGCTTTGGAATCTGTGACCCTGAAATCCCCTATCTCAATGCAAGAATACTATTGTTCTAACTATCTGTCAACAAACAAATCTGTGTTTCCTTTCTCCAGGAGGTTCTTTGCTAGATTCTCTACTTCAATTGGCATTACAATTACAATAAACTTTGCCCCTTGACTTGGAAATGGGTTCAAGCTTGCAAAATCTTTTGAGACATCTCGGGACAGTAGTCTACAATCCTCAACCTTTCAGGATCCCTTCTCAACCTCAACAAATAGAAGAAATTATTAGCTTTTATCCAGGGTAGATGTGAGGAGATAATGGATAGTGAAGAGAAAGATTTGGTTTTTGCTCCTCACACCTCCTCTACCCCTGGGGAAGAGAAGAACCTTCACACTAGGAAGAACAGAGCAAACATGACAAACAGAGAAATAAAGCCAAGGTTAGTAAGCTTTCAGAAGAAAGAACTAATCTGTCTTTAATACCCTAAAAAAGGAAATCCCCAGAGTCCTAAAAGAACTGGCCAATGTGATTGCTGAACCCATTAATATCTCTGTAATAGCATAGAGAACAGGAGAGTTGCATCATCTAAAGAAGGGAAAATATTGTCCTAATTTAAAAAAAAAAAAAAAAAGCAGAATGGACATTCTAAGCTAAATGCTACTGAGCTCAATTTTGATTCTCAATAACTGTTATAATGTATTATAAAAAAAACACTGGTGAACAGCTAGAAAGAGATCCCAGAGGGACAGTAAGCATAAACTATGCCAGACTAACCTCATTTTCCTTTTTGATAGGATTACTGGACTGAAAACTCAAGAGAATTTTGCTTTCAGGCCCAGTGCTTTATTGTGCCACCTAGTGGCCTCTATAGAGGTATAATTTCTAAAATTCAGAGGTGGTACCACACTGTTTCCTGACCATACCAATTTCGGAGCATCAGTTTCAGTTCTGGGTACCACATTTTAGGAACTTGGAAAAGACTCCAGATTGGAACTAGAGAACCTTGAGATAAAGGATAAGGATTGGTTGAAAGAACTGAGAATATTTAAACTGGACATGAAAAAAAGCAGAAAAAAATGATAATTATAGTCAAGCATTTGAAGGGCTTATGCTATGAAAAAGGAATTTGATTGGCTCATCTTGGCCCTAGCAGGCAAAATGAGGGGATAATGAGAGGAAGTTGCCAAGAGGAAGATGTATATCTGATCTAAGAAATAACTTAACAATTTATTTATTCTTAACTATTTAACACAGAAATGAGTAGCATACTTCCCACTCACTAGACTTCTTAAAATCAATGCTGCATGGAGGTATAATGTAGAGAATATTTTTGATCAAGTACAAGTAGGTAGCCTTTGAGATCCCTTACAACAGTGGGAGGCTATGATACTATGAGAAAACTTAGGAATCTCTAAGCAATGGAGAAGGGCAGAGAGGCATGAGCATTGGATGGAGAACGGAGGTAAAGAAAGTATGAGAAGCCTAGACCAGAGAGCCTGGGGATGGGCTCCAAAAGAAGGGACCCACCCATGTCCTAGCTTTCATCTCCCTGGCCTGACATATCCCCACCCAGCCCCTGGGCTTTAGAACATCAGCCTTGCCAGCTTCCATTCGCCACATTCCAGATCCAAGAAATCTACAGCTAAGCTGAAAGGCATACCAATGAGCAAAGGCCTCAAATCTGTAGCATTTCATTCTTAGGAAAAACAAACAGATCTATGACTTGTGAAAACAAAATCATATTGGGATCTGTTCCCAAAACTACTTCTCCGCATATGTCTAGGGATCAGGAGATCATATCCCCAATACCTACAACATAACATAGGATCATAGAAGAGTTTGAAAGGACCTTAGAGATAATCCAATGAAAGGTTCTTAAACCAGGGTCCATGAAAAGAATACATTAATTATTTTTAATTTTTAAATCAGATTAATTATTGTTAGTTAATTATTTCTTTTTTTTACTTGCCTCTAGCTGAAATTTAACATTTCCTTCAATTTTTTATTTCTAGAGGGAGTCCATGAGTTTCATTAGATTCTCCCTAAAATCCATTATACAGAAAGCTCAAGAAATGTTGGTTTAGCACAACCTCTTTACTTCATAATAAGACAAAATGAAGCCCAGAAAAACTGAAAGGATTTTTACCCAAAACCATAGTAAAGCCAAAGCAAAATTTAAACTCAGGTCCTCTGATTCCAAGATTATCACTTATAGCACTAGACTATACTGCTCTTTTATACCAGGGGGTCAATTATAATTGTTGTTCAGTAGTATCTGACTCTTCGTGGGCCTATTTGGGGTTTTCTTAGAGAAGATACTGAAATTTACCTTTTTCTTCTCCAAATCATTTTACATATGAAGAAATTGAAGCAAACAAGGTTAAAAGATTTGCTCAGGCTCACACAGATAGTAAATGTCTGAGGTTGAATTTGAACTCAGATCTAATTGACACCAGGTCAAAAACAATAGCTGATAACTTTTTCTGGTTATAAACCAGAATATACAGTATCTCATTTGATCTTCATTTCTGTTAGTCCAATGTTACAGATGAGAAAACAGGCCAGAGAGCTTGTGACAGCTCTAAAGTCATTAGTATAATTGATACAACAATTTAAATGCAGGTCTTTTGACTCCAAGTTCACTTTCCACTAGATCACACTCCATTCCACCATGATATACTTGACAAGACCCTCAGTCAAGAAAAGGCCATTTGATTTGGTTTTATATTTATTTAAGCATTTAAGCAAAAGACATCTTAGAAAGTCTTTTCAACAAAGGAACAACAAAAAAAAAAAAAATTCATGCTCAATTAGCCAGGATCATTAGAACAAAGATTTAGAGCTGACAGAGATCTCAGAAATCATCCTTTTTAATCTCCTCACTTTTACTAATGGTGAAAATGAAGCCAATAGAGATTAGGTATCTTACCCAATGTCTTTAAGTTTGTGGTGTCCATGCTTGAATTCATAAACAAATCATTGAATCACCAGCCTAAAGCTTGGAAGGACCTCAAAGGCCATATTATCCTACTCCCTTAGTTTAGTAAAGCCTAGAAAGGGTATGTGAAGTTAGGTACTCTGACTAGATAGGTGGCATAGTAAATAGAGTATCAGCCTAGAAGCAGGAAGATTTGAGTTCAAATATGGCCTCAGATACTTACTTCCTAGGTATGTGATCCTGGGAAAGTCACTTAACACTGTTTGCCTCAGTTTCCTCATCTGTAAAATGAGCTGGAGAAGGAAATGGCAAACAACTTAAATGTCTTTGCCACGAAAACTCCATTTGGATCAAACATGACTGAAAAAGACTGAGCGGCAACACTCTCTGACTGCAAAGCTAGGTAAGACTCTTTCCATTGTACCAAATTCTCCTAAATTCAGACCTTCTGTTGCATAACCACAGCTATTCTCACCCCCTATTCCAAGTTATCAATTTCATTTTACCATGAAATTAATGACTATATGTAGATTGGCCAAGCAAAGCATGCTTTTGTTACCATCTTTTAGGTAGATGGCCTCAATTGCCAAACATTGCGTGTAAATTTGTTCTTGGAACACCTCAAGCAGTGTAAGATATTATTCAAACTATTTGGGAAGGTCAGAGAGCAAAATCTGAATAGAAACATGATCCCTGCTTATTGTGTGGTGCATTTTAATAGCTGTTTCAAAGTAACATTAGTAATCTCTACCTTTTCCAAAGATTCCGTTAATTCTCTTCTTCCTTTCACTACCCCAACCTATCAATTAGTGCAAAGCTCTGTTGGTTCATCTTTCACCAAGTCCCTTAAATCTCATCACCACCCTAGTCCACACCCTCATCACCTCACATCAGAATTACTACTAATACCTCCTAACTAATCTCTTCCCTCTTCAATCCCACTTGGGAAAGTATTGTTTTTATATTCTCCTTTTCCAGCTCAAAACCTTTAAAAGCCTCCCCGTTATCCATAAGATAAAATTCAAGATCTGCAACCTAACACTCAAGATCTTCAATTGCCTGGACCCAATCAATCTTTTTTTTAATAATATTTTATTTTTTCCAAATACATGCAAAGATAATTTTCAACATTCACCTTAGCAATAATTTGTTTTTCAAATTTTTCTCCCTCTCTCCCCTCCTTCACCCTCCCCAAGAAAGCAAGCAATCCAATATAAGTTAAATATGTGCAATTCTTCTAAACATATTTTCATATTCATCATGCTGAGCAAGAAAAATCACTTCAAAGGGGAAAAAATACTAAAAAGAAAAAACAACAACATTAAAAAAAAAACCCAAGATGAAAATTCTGTGCTTTGATCCACATTCAGTCTCCATAGTTCTCTCTCTAGATGCAGATGGTGCTTTCCATCACTAGTCTATTAGAATTGCCTTGAATCACCACACCCAATCTATTGTTAGAGACTTATTTTTGATTACTCCCCTACAGAAGATCTCCACTCTACCCATACTAATTTTCTTATCCAGAATACTTTGTGCTTTCCTCCCCACATATCTTTTCTCATGCCCCTTGGCCCACCTGGAATACTCAGCTCTTATTCTGAAGTCAAAAATCCTTCTTTCCATCTCTTCAACCCTCTTCAAATCTTATCTACGCCAAAGCTTTCTCTGAATATTCCAAGCAGCTTCTTCTTCAGCCCTCTTATCCCACCTACATCTGGATCAAATTTAGGATTGGAAGGGTCCTTAAATCTAGTCCAACATCCTCATTCTATAGAGAAATTGAGACCCCATGCTCTAGTAAACACTGGAACAGAGACAAGAAGCCTATTATACATCTGACTTGAGATAGAATATTCCTTTCTACCATGCCATGTTATTTATTAGGTACTTGACAGTTATGACTTTATGTTGTAATATTTGTTGTTTTGTTTGGGGTTGTTGGTATTTGGTTTTCAGTTTGTTTGAAGTCTTTTTACAGGTGTATTTATATTATAACTTACTGTAAGCCAAAATCATAAATCATTTTTGTTTTGTCTCCTTTACTCCATCCCATATCTTCCCAGCACCTGATATAGGGTCACATTGTAAATTCTCACCAAATACTTGTGAATTGACTGAAATCAGAAGTTATGCTAACCCATTCTTAGGAATCCAAAGGCACAAACCTGCCCAAGGAATACAGCCATACAAATGACTTAGACAGAAATTTGTGTTTGTTGAGTCCCTGAAGATAGCTTTCTTTATTACCCAATTAGCAGCTGGAACTAACTTCTCTCTGGAAGTTCTGAAATAGCAAAGAAAATGGAAACCACTCTGATGGAAATATGTTTCAACCAAGGAAAAGACAAAATGTACAGTTTGGAGGATAAAAACTTAGTGTGTGATAACATCTCGTTGAGGAAGCTTCAGTCATCTGCCAGGCATTGTGCATGCTATCTTATTGATCTTGATTGGCCAGAGGTCTCAAGAGACACCAAAAATTTTATCTAACTTGAATTCTCCTTTATTTCAATGAAGACTTCAGTACCGGCTCATCGGGGTGCAAGGCGTGCATGGCACACAGACAGTGCGGGGTACACAGATGGTTCGGGGTACACATGGAGTACAGGAAGAGGGAGTGGTACATGGATTACAGGGAAGTCTGTGGAAGAAAACATCATTTGGGGTGGATTTAGTACAACATGAATGGATAGTATATAATACATTTCAAAAGAGTTATTTCAATTCAGGAAGTTTTTATATTACATTATATTATATTATACATGCCAGTGTCTCTATTTTTCAATTTCAAAATGAATTTTCAAATTTTCAAAATGAAAAACAGGGGTTCTCTAGGGGGCACAGTCAATAGATCACTGACCCTGGAGTCAGGAAGACCTGAGTTCAAATCTGAACTCAGATGCTTAACACTTATTAGCTGTGTGACCCTAACTGCCTTGCAAATCTTCCCCACAAAGAAGAAAAAGAAGAAGAAGGAGGAGGAGGAGGAGGAGGAGGAGGAGGAGGAGGAGGAGGAGGAGGAGGAGGAGGAGGAGGAGGAAGAAGAGGAGGAGGAGGAGGAGGAGGAAGAGAGAGGAGGAGGAGGAGGAGGAGGAGGAGGAAGAGGAGGAGGAGGAGGAAAAGGAGGAGGAGGAGGAGGAGGAGGAGGAGGAGGAGGAGGAGGAGGAGGAGGAGGAGGAGGAGGAGGAGAGGAGGAGGAGGAAGAAAAGGAGGACGAGGAGCTTCAGTCTTCAGGGAACGTACATTCCATTAAATGGAGAAATTGGATGATGACAGTTTGAGATGTGGAATTTAATTGTTGTAGGGAATTCTCAATAAGGAAGCTCCCATTTTAGACTTTTATACAGTTGTCTGAGACAATGAGAAATTAAGTGACTTGCCCAGGATCACACAGTCAATACATGTTAGAGACAAATCTTGAATCTGATTGAATTCAAAATTTTTCCCTGTGCTTAATTGTACAACTGAAACTCAACAGGATATCCAGAGCAAACGAAAAACATTCCAAGAAGCCTTCCTAGCTATGTTCTTAACTAGCCAGCAATTATTTGATGATCCATATCTCCTTTTAATTACTGGTTTTCTCTTGGATATGTCTGTAGTTGTTTCCTTATTAAAACAGCCTATGTTCCCTTAATCAGGGAGAGAATCTGTTTTTTCTGGCTCTGTATAATGTATGTAGTAAAATGTTGCTTCTAATATAATTCCCTATGCCTCCTAATTGTTCATCACTCTGCAACACAGTCATGTGGAATTTCCCTGACAATTACTGGTCCTGCTGACCCAAACCCCTTCTTTCTATCTACTGTTTTTGTTGTTCATTATTTTCAGTCATGCCTGACACTTCATGATCCCATTTGGGGTTTTCTTGGCAAAGAAACCATTGTGGTTTGCCTTTGTTTCTCTAGTTCATTTGACATATAAGGAAACTGAAGCAAACAGGATTATGTAATTTGCCCAGGTTCACTCACCTAGTTAGTGTCTGAGGCCAAATTTGAACTCAGGAAGAGTCTTCTTGATTCCAGACCCCATGTTCTATCCCCTGGGCCACATATCTGCCCTATCTATTATCTACTCTACCATGCTATTTCTTATGAACTAAGTAAAATATTTAAATACAATAGTTTGTGTATAATATAGATGGAAAGAGTGAAATATGAGAAACAATAAACAGAATCATTATATGAGATATCTGGGGATTAATTTACACCTAGAAAAACTAGAGTTTATGCTGAACCACAAATAAGCAGAATTGCAGGTAGAACAACAAAAAAGCTAGAGAAAATAGTTATATTTTCACTGTGAATTCTCAATAATGATACTTCATACTTTCTCATCTTGCACTTTTCAATTTTATAAGATAATTTTGTATAATTCATTTATGTTCATTATGACTCACAATCTCTTTAGGAAAGAGTTAGGGCAGATATTGTTCCTATTTTACAAATGAAAAAAACTTAAAGAAAGATGCCTAGGATCAAACAACCAATGAATGGTAGAGCCAGCCTTAAAAAAGAAGTCGTCTGCCTGTTCTTTTCAGGGACTACATTGACTCAACAGCATTATGTCAATTCATGGCAAGGAAGTTAGATCTCTAGATTTGGGATGTCCATGTGAAAAACATGGCCTTTGTTCTCTCCCAGAGTATACAAACGATATAGATGGCACTGGGAAGTACATTGGATTTCAATTCAGAATCTTGATTCTGCTATTTACACACCACCTGGACAAGTCACTTAATTTCTTTTAGATATCAGTTTCCTCAATTATAAAATGCTAAGCTTAAAAGAGATGTCTTCTAAGGTCCTTTTCAAGTCTAGACCTGTGTTCCTATGACTCAATGAACTATCTTCTCAGAAGTTTAAGCTATTGGTTCACAAGATGTTCAAACTCTGATTGCTTCCCAGGTTTCCTCTGCCCCTGAGCCCATGAAGGACAATTGTTCCACTTACTTGCAGTCTTCACTCTCCAGAAGGCTTTGATATGTGGCAATCTCACACTCCAGGCGAGCCTTGACATCCAAGAGAATTTTATATTCCTGGTTCTGCCTCTCCAGATCACAGCGAATGTCAGCCAACTGGGACTCCACATTAGTGATCATACACTGCATCTGAGCCAGCTGAGAACTGTAGCGGGCTTCTGTTTCATTTAGAGTATTTTCCAGAGAATCTCTCTGTAAAAGAAGAGATATAACTGTGAGGCATAGGGCTATCTCCATATTATAAATCAAACCAAGAAGTCTAGCTATTTTGTCATGGAAAATGATACCCCAAGGACCCCATAAATACCAAAATAGTAACACTTGGGGTAGCAAGAAAAGTGGAGGAAATAGAAGCCCATTAATTGTAGTGATTGAATGACTCTTGTTGTATGAATGGAATGGAACAAGAATAGAACTATGAAGAATTCATACATTTGAAAAGAGTTATATGAACTAGTATAAGGTGAAAAAATGCACAATGTTCAAAATAATGCAAATGAAAACAATGTTGAATCAGTGTATATATCTGTCTTTGACTCCAGAAGACTAATGGTGAAACATCAATAGAAGGTGTACTAGTCTACATACAGTTTGGGACATATGCTGTGCATAGCTCATAGTGCATAGAGCTAGGGCCTATAGTCAGAAAGACTCACCTTCCTGAGTTCAAATCTGACTTATATTCTTACTAGCTATGTGACCCTAGGCAAGTCCCTTAACCTGTTTGTCTCAGCTTCCACATATGTAAAATAAACTGGAAATGGAAATGACAAAACACTTCACTATTTTTGCCAAGAAAATCCCCAAATGGGGTCATAAAGAATAAGATACCACTGAAATGACTGAAATATAACAAAAGATTGGATCAAAGGGAAGAATTAGAAACAAAGGATAGAATCTGCAGAGGATGAATTCACCTTCACATAAGCAAGGGTATATTAAAATAACCTTGGACAGGCTACCAAGAGGCTACTATTAAATTTTCAGCATTTTTAAAACCAGAAAGCTACAATCAGGGCTTGATTTATTTTTTAATTAATTATCTGGACTCAAGAATGTGGTAGAGAAAATGTTAATAAATAACAGATTAAACTTAAAAGCACAGGTGTGGTACTTTTTTTTGGAAAGTCAGTTGTTAAATATTCAACAACACACCTCTGTGCATAGGAAACAGATTCTTCTCCATTAGAATTGTTAAAAATTGGAATAAGTTACATGGGAATTGGGCAGCTAGATGGAGCAATGAATAGAGTACTGGGTCTAGAATGAGGAAGACCTGGGCCCAGCTGTGCAACTCTTCACAAATTACTTAATCCCTCCTTGTCTCAGTTCTTCACGTATAAAATGGGGACACAATGGAGAGAGAAATAGCAAACCATTCCACTATCCTCGCCAAGAAAACCCATGGACTTTGTCTTGGGGTCACAAAGACTCAGACAAGATTTAAGGACTTAATAACAACAACCTTGTGAATAGTAGAATCCCCCTCACTGAAGGTCTTCAAGCATGGTACAAATGTCTGACCACTTGTCAGGGATAGTATAAATAAGGTTTCTTGATCAGATACTATTGCAGTGTAGTTTAATGTAATGAATAGAGTGCTGAATCTGAAGTCATGGGATCTTAAGAATATAGATTTAGAGATGAAAGGGATCTCATGAACCATTTGATCATATCCTCTCATTTTACAGATAAGGAAACTGAGGTACAAGGTTAAAATCACAAAGTCCCATAAGTAGGATGTAACAGATGAAATTTTAACCCAACTACCTGATTCTAGAGTCAGTTCTCAGCATGACTTATATTTAAAACCTGCCTCTGACATTATAGGGTTATAGACAAGTCACAGTCTGAGGGCCTTAGAAAGATCTGTTCTTAGTGATGAAAATCACTAAGCAATAGTCCAATTCCCCAGTCTGAGAAAGGAGAGGAGATAAAAATCAATACCCACATCTCTAAGAATAAACTTTTCTAAACTCTGCTTTCCTCATCTATAAAATGGGAATATTAAAATGTGTAATATCTACCTGCCAGGGTTACTGTGAGATACCAGTAAGTTAAAGTGAGTAAAATACACAGCTTTGTTTAAATGTCACTTGGGAATATATGGCATCTGAGGACTTTTCCAATTTTGATAGTATGTGTTAGCTCTTGAGAAAAGAACTCAGTCAACTAGAATTTATTAAGTGCCTATTATGTGTTCAAAGAAGCTAGGTGGTAGAGCAAGTAAAGGGCCAAGCCTGGAGTAAGGAAGATATAAATTTAAATCCAGCCTCAGATCCTTAATAGTTGTGTGAGACTGGGTAAGTCACTAAACCCCTTTTTGCTTCAGTTTTGTCATTTGTAAAATAAACTGGAAAAGGAAATGGCAAAATACTCCATTATCTTTGCCAAGATAACTCCAAAATAAGCAACAAAGAGTCGTACATGACTGAAAATAACTGAACGATAGCATGTATCCAGATGCTAAAGTTTAAGTCAGATTAGGGGTTCTTGACTTGAGGTCCATGAACTTGTTTTTTTTTTTTTTAAGGGTCCTTAAACTTAATCAATCTGTCAGTCTATATACGCATGCATGCACACACACATACATATACATACACACACAAAATTAAGACCCCCTGGGCTAGATTAGCATCTCAACTGCCTAAAGGCTGAGTAAGGGTTGAGGATTGATTTCTATCTTCTCTTTTTTTTTTCCAACATGGGGAACTAAACCACTGTTTAGTGACTGATATCATCTGTAATAACAGAGAACTTAATTGACTAGGTAATGGGATGTGCATATACTTGTCTGTTGCCTGGTGAAATGTTGTTTTCTGCATTTCTCAAAAGGTGAGAACCCCAGATGTACTTACCATGCTATGCTGGGCCTGCAGTTCAATCTCCAGAGCATTAATGGCACGCCTCAGATCAATGATGTCTGATTGGTAGCTCTGGAGCTGCTCCGAGCTTGTGGTCACTTGCTGGTTAAGTTCCTCCATCTGAAACCCAGGGAGACACAGGCCACTTGAAAATACCATTTTCTTTTTTCAAGAACATTGTGATCAGCCCAAGATTGGCCCCTGGGAGAAACCCACCTGAGCATTGAACCACTCCTCCACATCTCTGCGATTGTTCTCCACCACAGTCTCATACTGGCATCTCATCTCTTCCAGCATCCTGTTCAGGTCAACTGGAGGAGCGGCATCCACTGCAATGTTGAGCCGGTCCCCAAGTTGACAGCGAAGTGCATTGACTTCCTGCAAAGGCACAAGAGTTCCAAAGCCAAGTATGCAGTTCCACAAAATACTCAGTCTCCTCCCTCAAAGACATACAAGGAAGCATAAGTAAAAGTGTGCTATATTTAAAACAACAACAAAAAAAAAAAAAAAAGTAGAATTTAAGCTCTGTGAGGACTCTGTGAGTTCTTTTACTTTTGTATTCCCCGCACCTATGATTTCATTTTGTAGAGAATTCCCATTACGGAAATTCTCTCCACTCATGTAGTTAATAATTTTGCTAACATATTCATGAATTTTATATGTTTCTATGGATTCAGGCCTTACCTCCAGGCTAAGTCCCAAACCACCAAATGTTTTTGTACATCTTGAACTAGATGTCTCAAAAGCATCTAAAATTCAACATGTCCAGAATATAATTCATTATCTTCCCTTCCCCTCCCCTAGATTCTTCTCTTTTCCACCTTTCATATTGCTACCAAAGGTACTGCCATCTTCCCAGTCACCTCGGGTTACAACCATTGTGTCATCCTCAAATCTTCATTCTCACTTACTTTGTCTATCCAACCTATTGCCAAATATTGTCACACCTACCTTCACAACATTTCTTGTACACATCTCTTTCTGTCCATTCTCATAGCTGCTGCCCTAGTCCAGACTCCTACCTCTCCCCTGAACTAAATAGTACGAGCTTTCCAACTGGTCTCCCAGCTTCATCTTTCCCCATTCCAATCCATCTTCCACTGAGTTGTCAAGAAGATTATTCTAAAGTCTAGATCTGACTTTATCACAACCTTTCCTCTTCGCTATGAGGTCTAGTGGCTCCTTATTACCTCCAGGATCAAATATGAACCTTTCTATTTATCATTTGGAGCTATTCATAATCTTGTTCCCTCCAACCTTTTCCAATCTTCATATATTTTACTCTTATTAGAGCATGAGTGTTTAGAGATCAGGGACTGTTTTTACCTTTTTTTGTATTCCCAACACTTAGCACAGTGGAAGACATATAATAAGTTCTTAATAAATATTTTTGATTGTCTATTCTTTATATTCTTCTAGTATTTCCTAGGACATGAAGAAATTAAGTGGATAGCCAGCAGTCAGGTAACCAGTGTAACTTGAACCCAGGTCTTTCACACAACAAGGCTAACCTTCTATTTCTCTATTCCATACTACCAGGTCTGAACTCAATCCATAGCATCAAACATGGTACTGTGAACAAAGTAAGTGCTCAATAAATGTTCCTTGAAATGCAAGTGTGTGGGTGTGTGGGTGTGCATTGATAGAATATGTCTCAGATATTTTGTGTATTTTAGAATTATTTTGAGGAACTTTCCATTTAAGTAAGTCCCATGAAGGACTTAGTATGGAGAAACTGATGCAGTCCCTGAATGAGATAAATAACCAAGCTATATACTGCATCAATGTAGAGTTTCTATAATGGAAATTCCCTACAGAGATAAAGCAACAGGTCCTGGTGATACAAAATCAAAAGGAAACAGTTTCTGTCTTCAAATATCCTACATTCTAATTCTTTATTATAGTTCTTATTGTTTCATCCTTGGTTTCATTGTTGCTATAATAGAAATACTTTTGATTTTGGTGAGGTCATCCTGATACTTTACTGCTTTAATTGTCTCGATTATCTCTTTGTTCATAAACTATCATATCATCAGAAAAAAAGATGGTTTTATCTTCTCTTTGCATAACATCTCTAGAGTCCTCCTGACTTCAGGGTGGTGTTCTATCCACTGTGCCATCTAGTTGCCCCTGTGAGCTATTTTTAATCTGTTTTCCTAATCTGCTCACCCAGGATTTCTTCTGGGAAATAAAGTCACTGTATAGGACTGTCCTGATGAAAAGCACAGGGCACTGAGTTGGATCAGTGGATTGAAGACCAATCCTGGAGTCAGGAAGACATCTTCCTGAGTTCAAGTCTGGCCTCAGACACTTGTTACCCTGGGCAAGTCACTTAACTCTGACTCAGTTTCCACATCTGTAAAATGAACTGGAGAAGGAAATGGCAAAACACTCCAGCATCTTTGCCAAGAATGTCCCAAATGAAGTCACAAAGAATCAGACATGGCTACACTTAGTTTGTAAAGAATAAGATTCAAGAAAAACACTTACATTTAGAGACCAAATGACTATGTCTCAAGATGATTTCTGCACTAGGTGGGAGGTCTTCTTCAAGCCTGAGATTTCATTATTGTATGGGCCAAACACAAGCCTATAACCATTTCTGGCTCCAAAAGAGAGAAAGTTGCTTCCAATAGTCTTCAGAGGAAATCCAGGTATTTAATAGTGGTCTTTATGGTGATTTTCTCTGCTCTCCCTTGTTAGACTAGGATGATTCATCTTAATATTATGCTTCCTGAAAAGGCTCAATAAACTCTTGATGACTGACTGTTATTTCTCAGGCAAACCTTTAGTAAATACTGGCCAGAACTCATAGCAACTTGTTAAATTTTTATCTTGGTTCCTTCTGCTCTAGGTAAGGAATAGGAATTCATTTAACCTCATGAAAGAAAAAGAGAACTTTGTGGCATTTGGGCTGTCTTAGCACTTTCAGCTGGTAGAGGCTTCAGATTACTTTTTATCGATCCTATATGTATCTGAAATATACCTTATAATAATGTATTTGTTCTCATTTCCATTAGAAGCTATGTTCCACGAGAGTAGGGACTTCTTTTGCCTTTCTTTGTAGCCATCCTTTCTTCTCCCAGGGCTTACTTAGCACATTGACCAGCACATAGGAAGCAATATTTTCTGGCTGGTCCAATATGAGATAGATATAAGAAGGTGTATACTCAGAATTGTATGAGTTACTTAACAGCTCGAAGCTAGCTCTAGCAATAGGATTGCGAGTATAGAAACCAAAGGTAGTATGATACAGAAGGAATAAGAGAATTAGAGGACTGAGTTCAAAACTCAGTTCTGAGGTGGCATGGTAGTATGGTGGAGGATTTCTTAAACTTTTTCCACTTATAATCCCTTTTCATCTGAGAAATTTTTATGTGACTCGAGTATATAATTATATAAAATAGGTATACAAATCAAACATCTACTGATAATAAATTACAATTTTGTGATTCCCCCCACATTCAGTTAAAAGACCTCATATGGAGTCATAACCCACAGGTTAGGAAACTGAAATATAGTAGATGGAATTCTGGTCCCAGAGTCAAGAAGATCTAAGTTAAATTCAGCTTCAGACACTTTTTATGTGACCCCAGATCTATCAATTAATCTCTATTTGCCTCAAATTTCTTCTCTAGAAAAGGGGACAATAATAGCACTCACCTTCAAGGATTTTTCTGAGGAGTAAATGAGATAATAATTGTAAAGTGCTGAGCAAAGTGCAGAGCACGTAGTAAGTAAATAATAGTTAATCATAATTATCACTTACTACTTGTGTAATCACAGGGAAATCATCTACTCTCTCTTAGAGTCAGTTTTCTTGTCCATAAAATGATAGAATTAGACTAGATGGTCACTATGATCCCTTCTGGCTCTAGGTCTGAGATCACCCAGTCCAATTCCCTTATCTTTAAGAATCAGAGAGGTAGGAGAACTGTCCAAAAGCACCTTTCATGTTTTGCCTGGGATGTTAAAAGAGCTTACCTCTTCGTGATTCTTCTTGAGGCAGAGCAACTCCTCCTTCAGGGACTCCACTTGGGCCTCCAGGTCAGCCTTGCACAAAGTCAGTTCATCCAGGATTCTACGCAGACCATTGATGTCAGCTCAACCAGTTGGCGCAGGGACACCTCTGTCTCATACCTATACACACAGAATAGACTTAAAGGTTGAACAGATGAAGCAGGATTTTTTCAGAAGGAATAAGATACCCAGAATTTTCCCAGTCCCTATAAAAGAGCAAGCTGAGATGGTGGGGGAAGGTAGCCATCATTTGGGTTCTTAACCCATTCCAACTCACTTGGTTCTGAAATCATCTGCAGCCAGCTTAGCATTGTCAATCTGCACAACCATCCTGGCATTTTCTGCCTTGGTGCACAGAACCTGGGAAAGAAGGGAGCAAATAACAAATTAACTTTTAAAAGAAAAAGAATAAAACCTGTAGTGTAATCAATATCAGAAAAAAGCTAGGACTCAGCAAAACTTTATCCCCTCTAACAGAAAAACTTCCCAAAGGGAGAGAGATTCAGAAAAACTACCTTGAAGAATTTTGGGATAATCTTGAGTCTCAAGTCACTGGAGAAGAGATTTATATTTTTTTCAACAAATTTGATCAGTATATTGTATATATGGAATAGTTTCAATTATTAACATTAGTATTTTAAAATATCAGAATACTGAATATATATTGAAATATTGAATATCACTGTACTATTGAAATATGCTAAATATTTTTAAATTGAAGATATCCAACAAATTCAACATATTCAATATATTAAATGTTTTCAATAATGGAAATTGGAAATATATTAAATACAAAAAGTACTGAAATATTAAATATTCAATCAGATTTTAATTTTATAACTTCATGAGAAGAAACCATGTAATTATAGAAGGCCAAGCTTAGAATCAGAAAGTCCTAAGTTTGAGCTCTAACTCTTAGTAGATGCTGTTCCAACCTCATATTGATCTGGGAAGCTCACTAAGACAACAAGTACAGATACTACAAGTACAAGACTACAACTACAAGCTATTTGGCCCAATCTCTTCATTTTACTTATAAAGAAGTTGGGCCCCAAGAAGAGGAAGAAAAAGAGGAGGAACAAGGGAAGAAGGATGAAGGGGAGAAGAGGAGGGGGAAGAGGAAGAAGATGATGATGAAAATGAGGAGGAGGAGGAGGAGGAGGAGAAAGAAAAGGAAAAAGAGGAAGAGACTGGGGAGAGAGGAAGAAGACAGTGATGAGGAGGAGGAAGAAGAGAACAAAATGAAGAAATGAGGAGAAGGAGGATAGCTGTTTGGTCACGTTCAACTCTTTGTGACCACATTGTACATGTGATCCATGTACTCCAACATTGTTTTCTTAGTAAAAATACTGGAGTTGTTTGTCATTTCCTTCTCCAGTGGATAAACACAAACATGGTTAAGTGACTTGCCCAGGGTCACACAGCTAGCACATGACTGAGGACAGATTTGAATTAAGATCTTCCTGATTCCAGTCCCAACACTCTATCCATTGAGCATCTAGCTGCCAATAATAATGAAAATAATAGCTAATATCTTATAGTGCCTACTATCTCCTAAGTACTGTGCTAAGCACTTTACAAATATCTCATTTGATCCTCACAATAATTCTGATAGGTTGGTGCTATATTATCCCCAATTTATAGATGAAAAAAAATGAGACAGGTTAAATGATTTGCCTAAAGTCATATTGCTAGTAAATATCAGAAGCCAGATTTGATCATAGATGCTCATGACTCCAAGCATAGAACTCTATTCACTGTACTACCCATCTGCTTTCAAACTAAAATGAACTATCCTATATCATCCAATCAGAGCAGTGATTTAAAGCTATGTGCTTTAAATACAAATGAAATGTCTTTTCCACTGTACCACACTGCCTCTATGGGGATATACATATGCCTTCCTGCACTTAATGATTTGAGTCACCAAGAATTAACCATTACCTTCTGCTGGAGTTCCTCAATAGTCCTGAAATAAGATTGATAATCAGGACACATGGTGGGCATTTGAGATTGGCAGGCTTCTTGAATCTTACTCTCCAGGTTAGCATTCTCTTGTTCCAACTGGCGCACTTTCTCCAGATAGTTGGCCAAGCGGTCATTGAGGAACTGCATGGTCTCCTTCTCATTGCCATTGAAGACGCCCTCACAGTACCAGTTGCAGCCCCCCACAGAACAAGGGATGCCACAGCTTCCTGGTAAAGAGCAGGATGGACGACAGCTGCTTGGTCGACAGGAAGATGACAAGTAGGTCTTGGAGAGGCAGCTGGTTGGCCGGTAGGTAGTAGGCAGGCAGACACTGGGCACATAGCCCATGGGCTGGCAGACGTAGGACATGCAGGCCTCAGGTCGGCAGCTCATGCCAGTGGAACAGACTGAGGCAGCTCTGGTACAGCTTTTGCCAGTCCCCAGAGAACTAGTGGTAGTGACACAGCAGTTAGATGTCATGGTATGAGGTGCCCGTGCCACTGGGGTCTACTGGACTTAATCTTCTAAAAGTCTTTTATATTATGAATGATGGAGGGGAGTGGGCGTCAATCAAGAAAGTTCCTAGGTGATATTGTTTGTGTTTACACTCAGTATCCAAGGAAGCTAGTAATTAATTTGTTATTTAATTTCCAATAAGGAGGTTCCATTGCTCATAAAATATCCCAGCCTTGTCATTTAAGCAGAGAGGACTCAGAGCTCCTATTATTGATAGTCAGAATAAGAGCTTCAGGACACATCTTCAAAGGCCAAAATGACCCTCATTACTAGGGTGTGGTATCACCCACCTATCTAGCCTCCTGGCAGCAATGGGCTTGGGCCCTAACACCTCAGAGCCCTGGGAAAATTTTCAGTTCTACAGCACACTGATCATTGCCTATAAGGAAGGGATGTTGAAGACCTCTTTAGAAAGAACACTGTGGGAGGAAGAAATTGCAATAAAACTGGGATTGGGAAAGTTTAAATGAGGCAGGAGAAGACAAAATAGAATGGACCAACAGAAGATGGAGGGGCTTCTTAACAATCCCTTTCACTGTGGGTGAAGAACTATATTAGACAAAAGAGATACACACACATATGGGAACAGTAGGGAAATCTGTAAGATCTTATCAGGAATGAAAAGAGCTGAGGTGTCAAGCTCAGAGAAATAAGTGAATATTATGGGGAAAGACTTCTCAGCAGAGCTACTATTTTTGTTTTCCTGTGAGAAAGAAGATAGAGGCAAAGGTGTGCTGGCAATATTTAACAACTGGCTTTCTCAGCGGAAAGAAGAGAACTATAAGATACCTTTAAGTTTAATCTGCATTATTAACATTTTCCATCACTTTCTTAAGTCTAGACAATCAACAAAATAATAAACCAAGTCCTGATTATAATGTTTACTCATTTCCAGATTACAAATGCTCACCCTGAAAATTTAACAGTTTGTTCTTGCTAGCTGGTTTAAGCTGGCTCCAGCACAGTCCTGGATAAAGAGCACTTAAGAGAGAAAGGCAGCTTAAATAAGAACATCCCTCCTCCTTAAGGGAGAAGTCTTCAAATAATTGGAGAGCTATCCATTACATCAAAGAGAGATTAGACTTAATTCTACATGGCCCCAGAGGATAGAACTAAGACAAAAGTAACATGGTAGAATTTGCAATGCAGTTTCAGCTCAATTTGAGGATGCATTTCCTACCAATTAAAGCTGTATAAAAATTAAATCAGATGCCTCATAAAATAGTGAGTTTCTTCTCACTAAATATGTGCAAGCAGAAGTATGATAAACCAAGATATCATATAAGAAATCCATTTATCAAGAAAAAGATCTCTTCCTGATTAAAGTCCAAGATTTTAAGATGCAAATGGTATGAATGAACACCTTCAAAATATTCCAGCTTTCTTTGACATGATATTAGTCATGGAATGATATCAGTGAATTGTTATTGTTCAATCATGTTCAATTCTTCTTGACCTCATGTACTATAACATACCAGTGCTGTCCATGGAGTTTTTTTGGCAAAGATACTGGTTTAGTTTGCCATTTCCTTCTCCAGTGGATTAAAGCAAATAGAGATTAGGTGAATTTCCCAGGATTACACAACTAGTTAGTGTCCGAGGCCAGATTTTAATTCCTGACTCCAGGAATAATGCTCTATCCACTGAGACATCCAAGTATCATAGAATAGGTGTCTCTAATTACAAAAGTGAAAAGAATTCTGGATTGATAATCACGCTACAAGTTTGATCCTAACACTGTAGGCAATTTAGGAAAAGCAGTAGAGTCACCACCCAAAAAGTAAGATTCATGAAATGCTAAATCTGATCCAATGGCCAACCTGTGAGGTGAGAACTGAGAACTGAGAACTGAGACCCAGCTGAACAAAAGTTCATTAGAGTATTGAACTTAGAAGGGGGGGGTGGCGGGGAAGGGGACAGAGAACAGAGAACAATAAGAAGGAAATCAAATGGCAAAGATAACTATCTGGATTTGTTACAGCAGAATGTTACAGCCATTCCTAAGTAGGAAAAAATGTTTCCTTTACTCTTTGTTTCAAAACATTTTTACTGTGCCATTTTTACATATTACTATGTAATAATTTTTACTTATTTAGAAAGAAAAGATACTATCATGGAAATATAAAGCAGTTCAAAAGCTGCATCATGAGAAATGGCTGGGAAACCCTTTTGGACATATTTTTCAAAACAGCTTTTGGTAGAACCTCAATCCAAATGAGCATAATACAACTTTATGAAAGCAAAATATTAGTTTAATCCATTTGCTGAGAAAGTAGAGTGAGAGAAAGGAAGACAAAGAATGTAGCAGTCTCTTTGAAAAGACCTTAGGAAGAAATGATGACAAAAATCTGGAAACATGAATAAAATATCATAGTTGGGGACCTGAAAGAACCTGAGAGTTCTGGTTTGGGAAGGCAATACAACACAATAGAAGAAAAACTCATTTTCAAATTGGAGAATCTAGGTATCCCACTTCTGTTGCTTACTAACTTTGTAACCCTGAGCAACCTTCCTAGGCCTCTATTTCTTTAGATATAAAATGATGGGGTTGGAACAGGGCCTCTGAGGTCCTATCTACGCTATAAAGTGTCACTTAGTGAAATCCCATCTCATTTCTCAGCTGATAAAATGAAGGCCCATGGAATGACTTGTCCAAGTCAAACAGGTAATGAGTATGAGAGGTCAGATTTAAAAACAGTTCATACATCTCCAGAACCACAGTCCTTACCACTGTGCTATATTGCTTCCTATTAGCTTAAGGAATGGGCAGCTAGTTGATACAGAGGTAGGTGACACAGAGAACTAGAGTCAGGAAGACCGAAATTCAAATCTGGTCTCACACACTTATTAGCTGTGTGACCCTGGGCACTTAACCCAGTTTGTCTCAGTTTCTATAAAATGAGTGGAGAAGGAATTGACAAAACACTCTAGTAACTTTGCCAGGAAAACCATATATGGCATTACAAAGAGTAGGGCATGCCTGAAAATGACTAACCAACAACAATATTAAAGAGTAAGAATGTGGACAGTTTCTGGAAACAGATAATATCCAGGAGGGTCAATGATCTAAGAGAGAAAATCTAAGAGCTTTCTAATGAAATGAGCCATTGTTGTTATTAGTATCAGACTCACCTTCTAGGATTAGTCCATTGTTTCTCTCTCAGGGTAAATTTTATAGTCCATGTCTTTTCCTTTCTTTCCTAGGGTCAGATTTTCCTAGGATTTTCAGAGATTCTAGCAAGAAGTTAAGTTAGGGTTTCCCTCCAGGTCTCTGATTTGGCTGTTAATTTGATTTCTCTTTATCCATCTTTAATTCAATCAATAATCAAGATGTATTATTGCATGTATTAAGCATTGTATTAATTATATGTATTAATTAATTAGCATGTGTATATGAAATACTATGGTAGTTCAACATATATTTATCAAGTGCCTACTATATTATAGGCTCTGTATTAGGATGTAGGGATTTTTTAAAAATGGATTCTTCCTTCTAGAAGTTTCTAGTCTAGGGCAATAGAGGGTAAAGAGTAGCCCCTAACATGTACAACAGTAAATAAATACAAAGTATATATGAAATGTGTTGTTCAGTAGTTTCAATCATATCCTTTGTGACTTCTTTTGGGGTTTTCTTGGCAAAGATACTAGAGTCGTTTGCCATTTCCTCCTCCAGCTCATTTTACAGATGAGGAAACTGAGACAAATAGAGTTAAATGACTTGCTCAGGATCACTCAGTAAGTGACTGAGGCTAAATTTGAATTCAAGTCTTCCTGATTCCAGGCCCAATGCTTTATCCATCACATCATCTACATGCAAAATAATTTCAAGAATGAGAGTCTCAATTAATAGCTTGTGGGAACTAAAAGGGGAAAGTGTAATGCCGGAGAAACTGAGGCAGGAGAGAGATTAGAGAGTTTTAAATATTTTATTAATGGGAGAGTATAATTGGCTGGACAGGACTCTTGTCTCAAATTATCCAGTCAGACAGAGATAAAGATATACTGGGACCAAGGAATCCATGTTGGTCCCAGGGTTGGAGGAGACTGTCAACCCAAAGAATCCAGCGTCCAGCATCCAGCATCCAGCCGCCAGCCTCCAGCCTCCAGCCTCCAGCAATGAATGGAGGAACCTCAACTTCTTAAATACCTTTTCTCTAAACAAAGGAAGGGGTAAGAAGTGAGGGAAAACCTCCATCAGGATAGGGAGGCCATAAATCCTAGAAAACCCAGAGACAGGATGTCTGAATACAAAGAAGTAAAGATATCAATGAGATATCTTGGAATATTTTAGAGGGATATTGTAAATCCTTGAGGACAGAAAAGAATCAGGAGGCCTACTCTCTTGTTTATCTTGCTAATTTATAACCTTTGAACAAATAATTCTCAGTCTTACTGGGTCAGAGGGGGATTTACAACTAAAGAGATTGAGACAGAACAGTTAAGGAAACTGAGACAAGGGAACTCGTACAGGAAATTGAGTCAGGACAGTTAAAGAGAACTGTGGCATAACATTCCACAATCTCTCTCCTAAATATTCAAACCTTTGAATCTTAGCACCTTCCTCTAGATACTCAGGAGGTCTTTGTCCCACCTTATGTAAAGCAAATGAACCAAAATAAAACTAGAAAAACGTAAGGACTCATATGGCAAGAGCAAGTCTCTCCCTGATAACCCCAGAGTTAACAGCTGTACAAAGGCTCCCTTGTTGCAAGCATGTCCCTCTACAGTTCTGGAGCACCATCTCAGCCAGAGAATCCAGTTTGAGATGAACAGTTAGGTCTGTGGTCATTTGTGCATTTAACTAGCAGCAGGGCTCAAGGGCTCATTCAAAGGGCAACCCACTCCAGGGGAGAAGGGTAAAGCTTGGAGTAGCTTCACCTGTCCCCGCCCAGAGCTGCTGCTACTAGAATACAGATTTCTGAGCAGATTATGCACAGTTAGACCATCAAGGCAGGCAAACTCCAAACTTTTTAGGTGCCTCATGCCAAACTTCAAGGTCCTTTGAAATGCTAAAATACTTAATGAACTGGGGTTACAGGAATGGAAAAACAGATCAGAGAGACTGCCAGTGTCAGGACAGGTGTCTGATTTCTAAAACTTTTCTTAAAAAAATAATAATTTCAAAAACTGAGTCTGCCAGGGCAATTTTAACAAAATAAGGGATTCTAAAGCTAAAACATTCAAATTCAGTCTGAACTAGTGAGATAGGGGGTGGGGCAGAAATGCCTAAGGCAAAGTGAATAGGAGCTAGGGGTTCCCATTCTTTTTGGTATTTTGCTCAGTTTCCCCAATATTCTATCTCTTCCTCCCCTTTTTTTTTCCTTATGGAAAGGAATTATCAAATGACCATTCCCCATATAAATCCCAAGAAAGAATCAAAATCCCTATACATAACAGACTAGTACAGTAGCATTTCCTAAAAATCTCTCAAACATAACAGCAACAATTACACAATTTTAACAAACCCCATCCCAAATCTTAAACACACAGTAATAGATGATCCAGGCAAGGTTTAACAGTCAGTCATCAACCATTCCCAAAGTCCCTTACATCAGTCCAAAGTACACTCGATGCAGGGTCCAGTCCATGGTCTCATGTACAAACTGCTGCTTCAGGCTGTGAAGTGATAGGAGGCTCTCATTCCATGCAGAGTGGGTGTGTCATGCTGACAATCAAAGCTGATCCAAGCTGATCCAGGTTCCAGAAGCAAGCCAATATCTGTAAATTGACCAAAATCTAGAACAAAAACACAAATCTAACACCTAAAGATTAGATCAGTCTCAAATAGAAAGACTCAGTTCACCAAACTGTTGCAAAATATGAGGAGGCCAAAATAAATTGGCCAGCAGTTTCCTATGTGAAGAGACAAGTTTGCTTTACAGGCCAAGCAAATGGCTACAGTCTTACAGACCCCTATTAATTGTCCACTTATCATGTAGAAACTTTAAAGAAACAAAACACAAATATCCAGTAACAGACGGATGACCAAGCAAAATACTCAGTTGCCCAAGCATTTAGGATACAATGATTACATATAACCAGACTGAAAATATCAAGGCATGACATAATTGAATTGCATTAACAATTCTATTGACCATTGCTCTGATCAGAGAGATCAGTTACAGAAGGAAAAATGCAAGAACATAACTATAACATAACATAAGCAGTTGAGTTTTAACTGCTTATCAATTGTCCCAGTAACTGTCAGAGAGTGGAGCTTTAAAACTCCCAAATAGCACTAACTAATTAACTCTAAGTCCAAGAAATTTTCCCCCAATAACAAATTCCATTAATCAAATTTCTGATAACTCCTAAACAAAGATTTATCATAACTTTACAGTAAGAACAGAAAGAAATTTTGTCTCAATAAGTTCACAACTTAGAACAATTATCATATCTAAGTAGATGTTACATGAGTGAACATTATACATACAAATCATTTTGCTTTTAAAATACCCAATACATAGAAAAACATCCCAAATTGCATATTGTCCATATAAGAAAAATTTTCAAAAGAACAAAGAAAAAAAACTATTATGTTCAGAGGCCCTTTAAATAACCTCAGGATGACCCAATACAATCAATTTAAACTTATACAAAAGACCCAATTCCACATAAAAGAATTCAAGTTTTTTTTAACATAGCAATTAAACTTTTAGAAATATTCCTACCAAAATATGGATCACATTTATGACCATATCCCTCAACCAAGAAAACCTTTATGTATTAAGAAACAAATATTCAATCAATTAATCCAAAAGTAAGCATGTCCTTAAAAATCACAGTTTGCTGCACTGATCGTAATCAGATAAGAAAAAAAATGGCAGGAACATACTCAGCGGGGTGAGGGGAGGAGAGGATTCCACGTGGCCACCCTTCCTCCACTCCTGCCCCCTAGGAAAAAACTTCCCTCAGGTTCCCCACTCAATTTCCTCCATGGGGATCCTTTTCAAGATTTAGCCCATTAGTTTCCCAACATTAAATTCCCAAGATTTCCCAAATCCACTCATTTCCAACTTTATCTTTCTCCCTGACTACATACTTGAACAATCTCCTTAAAGAACTTTCCTACCAGATGCTCCTTTGGTAAAGTAGTAGAAGACAGTGGGGGTGGGTGGCTCCCTCCCCCACCTCTTCACCTACTCCCAAAAGTCTTTCTTTCACCTTCCTAAAGCCATGCAAACCTCTAATTTCCCCTACAAATCAGTCCTTCCTAAATCACCTGCATTCCTCTTTCCTTTTCCCTTCAAAAACCTGTAAGATTCACACTATAGTGAATGGCCCAAACCTCCACAAAACTCACACATGTCCAGCAGAGCTGGATTTAAGATATAACTTATATTAATAAATAACTTAATATATTTCATAAGGTAACAAACTGAATCAAACTAATACAGCTGTTTTTAAAAGTTTTTTTTTTTCCTTTCTTTTCTACCACATTTCTTCTAACAACTATTAACATTTTATCTCCAGGACTTTTTATTGCCCAGGCCTGGCTAACTTGAATTTTATTGCTCTTTACTCTAGTAGGCTTTTCCTTAAAAAAGTTTAAAATCACAAGCAAATTTTCCTTAATCATTGTTCTTAAAACTTAACAAAGCTCTTAAATCAGCAAACAGACTAGGGGCTTTTTCCAGGACCTCCACCCCCAGAGAGAAGTTTGTTTCATCTTGAATTCCCTTTTTCCCTTCCAGAATCCAAAGGGGCTTCTGTGAACTTCCAAGCCCATTTAGTGCTTTTCTCTGCCTTCACAGAGAATGCCTAGATATTCCATTCAACCTTCTTTCCTTTAAATATTAGCACACTACTCTTCTATATATATTTAACTTTCCCGAACTTTCAAATCCCTTTCAATCTATTTTTTTTCATTTCCTTTTTTTATTTCTTCCTTTCTCTCCCTTTTCTCCCTTTTTCTCACAAGCTGCTGCAGTCAGCCAGAGACAGAGAGAGGGAGAGAGAAAGATTTTTCTCAAACGTCTTGATATTTTCTAAGCCTGCAACACAGAGGCTGAATTCTTATCTCTTACAAGCTTGTTAACTTTTAACACAGACACACACAGACACACGTGGAGCTCCATTTTACTAAGCACAGTTGCAATGTTGTTCTTAAAATTTTTTCCAACCAACAACATAGACAGACAAATCACACAGAACAGAGAACACACATCACACAGACTACACAGTTAAAACATTAAACAAACATATAACACACACCCAGGGGATATTTTCCAGCATCCCAGAAAATACCCATCTCAGAACTTTTAAACCCATCGGCATTTATTCTGAGACCACAGGTTGCTAGCAACAGACCAGACCAGAACCAGAATAACCAGAACCAGAACCAGATGGTACCCCAAAAGGCACCCAGACAGACTTACTCTCCCAAATGCCAAATCAATTTCGTTGTCCACTGTAGGCCAGACTGAGGCTGAAAAACTGCTTCTTTTTCCATCCAGAGTGCTGATCTTTTCCCAAAGAATAGATCAAAATCCCGAGCCTCCTCTGGCCTAGGTGGAGACAGAGAGGTCCCTAATCTCTAATCCAGTTCTCAGTTTCTATCATCTCGGAAGGACCTCCAAAATGTAATGCCGGAGAAACTGAGGCAGGAGAGAGATTAGAGAGTTTTTAATATTTTATTAATGGGAGAGTAAGATTGACTGGACAGGACTCTCTTCTCAAATTATCCAGTCAGACAGAGATAAAGATATACTGGGACCAAGGAATCCATGTTGGTCCCAGGGCTGGAGGAGATTGTCATCCCAAAGAATCCAGCATCCAGCATACAGCCGCCAGCCTCCAGCCTCCAGCCTCCAGCAATGAATGGAGGAACCCCAACTTCTTAAATACCTTTTCTCTAAACAAAGGAAGGGGTAAGAAGTGAAGGAAAACCTCTATCAGGATAGGGAGGCCATAAATCCTAGAAAATCCAGAGACAGGATGTCTGAATACAAAGAAGTAAAGATATCAATAAGATATCTTGGAATATTTTAGAGGGATATTGTAAATCCTTGAGGATAGAAAAGAGTCAGGAGGCCTACTCTCTTGTTTATCTTGCTAATTTATAACCTTTGAACAAATAATTTTCAGTCTTACTGGGTCAGAGGGGGATTTACAACTAAAGAGACTGAGACAGAACAGTTAAGGAAACTGAGTTAAGGAAACTGAGACAAGAGAACTCGTACAGGGAAACTGAGTCAGGACAGTTAAAGAAAACTGTGTTATAACAAAAGCTTTATGCAAAGAGTGACATACAATTTGATCTTTGAAAGAAGCTAGGATTCTCCCAGACAGAGGAGAGGGAAAACATGGAATGCTTCCATCAGTTTTCATATCATCTCTTCACATGTTACTTGTGTTCTTTTCATCTTGTCATATATTCAGTATCATTGGCCAGACTTTTTTATTCCCCTCTTCTCAATTTGGGAAAGTTCTTTGCAAAATAAGATGTTTCCTTGAACACAAGACCTAAAGATTCAACTTCCTCTCTGACACATACTTGCTTTGTGACAGCTGTGTAACAGCTCCCTGCTCTAGGCAATTCTCCAAGACTATTATTTAATCCTTGCTCTAGCTAAACTCTTCTCCCTTTCAATCTGTTTTATTTCTTCTTGTTTAAAATCAGAAGGGACCTTAGAGATCTGAATCCAACCCCTTCATTTTACAGATGAAAAAACTGATATCTAAGTGAACCAATTCAACTCTACACATCCTTCCCTCTCAATAATCCTCAATCACATATTGCCAAACTCAATTTGGATTACATTCACCATTCATATCCTTTGTTCCTACTCCTGTGCTGCTGAATCAAAAAGGAGGAAATACTTCAAACTGGGCTGACCAGATTCACTAATTTACATTATCTAATCTCAACTGGGCCCTCACAAGAAGACAATTCTATTTGCCTAATAAATTCTTTATCCCACTCACCATACTAACTTCTACAAAGCTTTTTCTTTAATTCACTTTCCCAAGTCATTCCCTTCTCCCTCCTTATCAACTAAAAACCTTACCTCATATATTCTCCAAAAAATCAAGCCCATTCACTGAGAGCTCCATCTTTGGTTCTCATTTCAAATCCCTTCACATCATCTCCCATTGTTTCCTCCATTGTAGTCTTTAATGAAGAGATGATCTTTCTTCCTACCAACACCAACTCCTCTTCAGGTACCCTTGACCATTTTTATTCATCTTCTCTAGCAGATTTTCCTCTCTTTCCTCCTCTTTCTTTTTCGTTTCTTTGGGCTTTCCCTGTTGTGGAAACACATCTGCCAGAGCATCTTTTTTATATAGGAAATGTTAAAAAATAATAATAATAATGTCAATGCCCTGGTTTAAAATTCTTGGTCTCATATGACTGAAAACAGATCTAATATGCTTTCTTGAATTAAAAACATTACATTCAAAAGGAATTCTCTGAAACTGAGACTTCATATTGTTTGTGGTGACTGAACTTTGAATGAAAATGTCTTAGTTTCCATCCACTTTAAGAAATGCACCTCTCCAGTTTGCCTTTGACCAGCACAAAAGGAGAATGTTTACAGGGAAGAAATATTTGGTTTGGGGGTGGTCAATTTTCTTGAGTACAGCCAATAATGTTGACATTCGCATTGTTCCCTTTAGAAACACTAAAAGCTATGTAAACACTAAAGCTTAAAAATGTGTCAGGCTGAACTGTATTTAAATGGAGAGTCCAATTTACCAATCTTTCTCCACTGGAGGCTGAAGAAAGCAGAGGCAGAGGCTGAAAGACAAACCTTTGAATTTGGAGATATTCGAAGGGAGCTCTTGGAACCGAGCAGAGAGATAGGCCTCTAAGAATCTAGCTATCCGGGCCCAAGGAAAGAGACAAGACTTGGAATTACATGAAGAGTGGAGCTGGATTGAAGGCTGAAGAAAGCAGAGGCAGAAGCAAAGGACAAAACTGCAAGAGCTCTTAGAACCAAGGAGAGAGAGAGGCCTCTAAGAAAAGCTAACCGGGCTATATTGGAGATTGAGAGCCAGAAGCCCTCTCTCCGAGGCAAGAGAGATCTATTCCATTTTCCACTTGGCTGGCTGGGCTGAAGGACTAACCTTTGGATTTGGAGACATTCGGAGGGAGCTCTTGGAACCAAGCAGAAAGATAGGCCTCTAAGAATCTAGCTATCCGGCCTGAGGAAAGAGACAAGACTTGGAAGAAGAAATAAACGTTTGTATTTTTACCAGCTGGCTGCATTTGGGGTAATTATTGATCTGAACTGATACTAAGGCTGCCTCCAAGAAAACCTCCCCCAAGAAACCTTCCCTCTCCCCCAGAGAGAACTATTCTACTTATTTCAAAAGAAGAAGATCACCACATTTTGGCGATATTCGGAGGAAGCTAGTTTTAAACTTTTTTATATACATGGTATATGTAAATCCATCAATATGGGAGGCATTGTACATAATTTACATAAGCACATAGCAATATAACACAAGCTAGTAATGGTGTAACAAATAACATGAATCAACATGAAAATTTAAGTACTGCAATAGTCTCATCAACAATTTTTCATCTCAAGAAATCCAATGATTCTTGCAATTACGTAAAACACATAAGCACATAGCAATATAACACAGGCTAGTAGTAATGTAACAAATAATATGAATCAATTTGAGAATTTACACATGTCCATAAGTCCTAGAAACAGTCCATAATGAATCCATTGTCCATTAGTTCATGTGCCAGGAATCTAATAATTCCTGTAAGCTCTGAAGTACTGCAAAAAGTCTCATCAACAATTTTTCATCTCAAGGAATCCAATGATTCTTGCTGGTTTTTCAAGAACTAAAACAGTCTCATCTTTTGTTAGGAAATCCAATGATTCCTGAAGATTTTAAGAGTCCTTTAACAGTCTCATTGTCAGCCATGCTCTTTCAGTGTCAGATGTTTCTTAATTCTCTTTTGTTTTGAAGTTTTTCTCTTTTTCTATTTCATCTCAAGAAATCCAATGATTGTTGCTGGTTTTTCAGGAACTGAAAGCTGAAGATTTTAAAGTTCTTTTGACAGTCTCATTGTCTCAATCAGACTTCTTGTCAGCCATCTGATTCTTTCTCCACCTGTGGAAATATAAGCAGATCCTCTTCCCTAAGCAGTTAACCTATCTAATTCCCTTCTATTTACCACTTTTGGGATTTCTCCTCATCATCTGATAATTACATTAGAGCTGGTTGCACTGGATACTGCCTTGTTGTCTTAAAAGGCCTGTATTCTTCCCAACTGCAATCCTGATTGCTTTTCTGTTGGTTGATGACATCAGAGTCCTGAATTTCTAAAGTCTCTCTGTGTGTAACCTCAGCTGCTATCATGCCCCACCTGTCCTTTGATTGATACTTTGGAGCTGGGTCCTCCCTTTCATTTCTCTGGATCATCCTACATTCAGAGCCCAATGAAAGCCTCGGTACATTTTGGACATGGGGTTTTGGGTTTTCTCTCACCCTGTCTTCTCACTCTATCTCCATTTCTACAATGAGCTCTCAAATGTCCAACTTTTCCACACTGAAAACATCAACAAGTTTCTCTAGAATTCCTTTGCCAAGAAGGACCTTGTCTTTCCATGTTCATCATAGTTTGGGTATAATAAGTATTTGTGCCCACTGTGGCACAGCGTCTTAGGTTAACCTCCAAAGGCTTTGTCTAGCCCCCATATAATTCTTTTGCAAACTTCATTGGCATTTTCCTTAGCCAAATGTCTAGTCATTATTTCTGTTGCTGCATTGTCTCCAATGTTTCTTATTACAGTTGTTTGCAAATGTCCCACAACATCTGCAAAAGGTTCATTGGGACCTTGCTCTATTTTTGTAAAAGCTTTGCTTCCATCTTGCTGTCCAGGGAGAGAATTCCAAGCTTTTATTGCAGCCTTAGAAATTTGCTCATACACTGTTATGGGATAATCAATCTGTTCTGAATTCTCTGCATACTGACCTTCACCTGCTAGTTGATCAAAAGCAACTTGTACAATAGCTCCTGTTTGCCTGTTGCATTGGGCTTGAATCCTACATAAGTCATGATACTCTGAAACCCACAATAAATTTTGTCTCAGTTCTAGACATGTCTTAGCTATGGATTTCCAGTCATTCGGGGTTAGGATTGCATAAGACAAATTATCTAGTAACATCTTCACATAAGATGATGTAGCCCCATAAAGAGTGCAAGCCTTTTTCAAATCTTTAATTTTTTCCAAATTAAAAGGAGTGTATCTTCTCCCTTTTTGACCTGAGGAGTTGAGCTCTTCAATCACAGGATATGCATTTATAAAATCAGATATATCTTCTCCTTCATTTTTTGCTTTAATTAATGCTTTTTCTAATCTTGTCAAATTCTGCTTTACAGGAGAAGCTGACTGTGTTTCTGCCTCTCTTCCTCCCCCTTCTTTCTCTACCCATGAAGGATTAATTGAGGGGGGAGGGTCATGAGCTGTGGAATGATCTAATTCCTCCTGCTGTAAAGTATCATACTCAGAATTGTACTTAACTCATTCTTATCTGATTCTTGCTCCTTTTCACCTAGTATAGTTGGCACCTCTCCCTCCTGCACTTTCTTTTTCTTCATTCTAACACTTAAATAATTTCTTATAGCCAATTATATTAAATTGTATGTATAAAGTATATTTTTAGAAATTGAGTTAGCTCTTTTCTTACATTCACAGATGTTGGAGTTCTTGTTCTTGTTCTTCTTTAAAATGTATAATATATAAGATGATGATTCTCTCTGGGGGAGGTTTCTCAAGGAGATTTTCTGGAGGCTGTCTTAGTTGCAGTTGAAAGTAATAATTACCCAAATGCAGCCAGCTGATAAAAATACAAATGTTTATTTGAGATGAGAAATTGTTGATGAGACTATTGCCGCACTTAAATTTTCATGTTGATTCATGTTATTTGTTACATTACTACTAGCCTGTGTTATATTGATTATGTGCTTATGTAAATTATGTATAATGCCTCCCATATTGATGGATTTATGTATACTATGTGTATCTGTTTCAAGTTCTGGCCCATATTGATGGATTTATGTGTACCTGTTTCAAGTGAGCCCCTTCAGAAACCTGCTAATCTGATTTGACTTCCTATTTCCTTTGGTATTTTCATCTCCCTTCCTGAGGTGTCAGGGAAGGCATGATCACCTTTTTGGGGGCTTCTCACCTCCTTGAGAAGTCAGGGAGGTCATGACCACCCTATGTTCTAAAACAAAAGAAAGGGGGAGATAATTGGAATCTTTACAAACTGCTAACTCATTAGAGTTGATAAATTATTGATCTGCTCTTACAAGAAGATGTTTTGGGCCAGAACCTGAAATAAGGTACTAAGTAGAACTAATTGATACAATGCTTATGTTTGCACCTTTACTCATTGGAGTTCACACCTTTGGGAAATTTTAGGGTTTAGTATGAGATAAACATAATGCTTGTGTTTGCACCTTTACTCATTGGAGTTCACACGTTTGGGAAATTTCAGGGTTTAGTATGAGATAAACATAATGCTTGTGTTTGCACCTTTACTCATTGGAGTTCACACGTTTGGGAAATTTCAGGGTTTAGTATGAGATAAACATAATGCTTGTGTTTGCACCTTTACTCATTGGAGTTCACATGTTTGGGAAATTTCAGGGTTTAGTATGAGATATCTGAATTCACACCTCCCTTGAAGCTCTTAGAAGAGTCATATATAAACCAGTGAAGAGTGATTCATTCAAATATTTTCCACTTGGCTGGTTGGTGGTGGAAGAAGAGTTTTCAGAGGAAGAAGCTACGAGTAGAGAATTGAGCAGGAGATTGAGAAGACTCTCTCAGAGGCACAACCAAATTCATCTTCATCTCACAGCACTGTGGTGGCCTGCACTTCCCCTACTGAGACCAAGCTGGTCTGAAAAACTCTCCAGAAAGCTAGCTGAGCCCCAAGTGAAGGAGACAAGAGATTCATTCCATCTTTGTGCTGGCTGGAGGCAGAAGAAAGCAGAGGCAGAGGCTGAAGGACAAAACCTTTGGATTCGGAGACATTCTGAGGAGGAGAGAGTTCTGAGCTCTTGGAACTAAGCAGAGAGAGAGGCCTCAACTAACTAGGCTACTTTGGAAGGAGGAAATAAACATTTGTATTATTACAAGCTGGCTGCATTTTGGGGTAAATATTGATCTGAACTGATACTAAGACTGCCTCCAAGAAGACCTCCCCGAGAAATCTAAGCTTTCTATTGAATATGGTGCCTGTCATTTATCATAAAAATCAAGATGGCATTTGGCAAGATGGCCTGCCAGCCTCAGCACAGATATTTAACATAAGAACAGATCAAGACATGGAGTACCATCATTTTTCAGAGCAATCTTTTCATGGCAATAACGGACATGTTCCATCAAGCTGTAGCCCAAAGTGTGATGAGTACTGTGATGGAAGGGAGAATTCAGAAACAGCTGTCGTGATAAAAAATGAAGACATGTCTAGTGATGGTGACGAAGATATCACTGGGGAAGAGAATCATAGATTACCAAAGGAGTCCAGTGGCATGATGGCCTTACAGATCCTGGTACCATTTCTGCTGGCAGGATTTGGAACAGTTTCAACTGGCATGGTTTTAGACATAGTACAGCACTGGGAAGTGTTCAAAAAAGTGACTGAAGTTTTTATTTTAGTCCCAGCACTTCTCGGTCTCAAAGGAAACTTGGAAATGACATTGGCATCCAGATTGTCAACTGCAGTAAATATTGGGAAGATGGATTCCCCCATTGAAAAGTGGAACCTAATCATAGGCAACTTGGCACTAAAACAGGTTCAGGCCACAGTGGTTGGTTTTCTCGCCGCCATGGCAGCGATCATCCTGGGCTGGATTCCAGAAGGGAGATGCCGCCTCGATCATTCCATCCTACTATTTGCCAGCAGTGTGGCCACTGCCTTCATTGCATCTCTCTTACAGGGGATAATAATGGTTGGCGTCATTATTGGCTCGAAGAAGACTGGTATCAATCCGGACAATGTGGCCACTCCGATTGCTGCTAGTTTTGGGGACCTCATTACTCTGGCCATATTAGCCTGGATAAGTCAGGGTCTTTACGCCTGCCTTGAGACATATTATTACATAGCTCCATTAGTTGGTGCCCTTTTTTTGGCTCTGACCCCTATATGGATCATGATAGCTGCCAAACATCCAGCTACAAGGACCGTTCTCCATTCAGGCTGGGGGCCCGTCATCATAGCTATGATTATAAGCAGCATTGGGGGCCTTATTCTAAATACGATAGTATCGGATCCAAATTTGGTTGGAATTGTTGTGTACACTCCAGTTATTAATGGTATCGCTGGTAATTTAGTAGCTATACAAGCTAGTCGAATTTCTACCTACCTCCATTTACACGGCAAACCAGGCGAGGTGCCCGATGAAGCCAAAGGCTGCTACTACCCATGCCGAACCTTCTTTGGTCCAGGAGTCAATAACAAATCTGCCCAAGTTCTTCTACTTTTAGTGATTCCTGGACATTTAATTTTCCTCTATGCCATCCACTTAATGAAAAGTGGTCACACTTCCCTGACTGCAATCTTCATCGCTGTATTCTTATTTGCTGCTGTGTTACAGGTCTTCACCTTGCTGGGGATTGCTGACTGGATGGTGCATCACTTCTGGAGAAAAGGAAAGGATCCTGATAACTTTTCCATCCCATACCTTACAGCTTTGGGAGATCTGCTTGGAACAGCCTTATTAACTTTGAGCTTTCATTTTCTGTGGCTCATTGGTGATCGAAATGGCAATGTTGGGGACTAATGAAATATAGAACTGCTGACTGCTCTCAGACTGTATAGAAGAAAGACTTAAGATGGTGGCTTATGACTCCTTTTCAAGGCCTTTAATATAATACAGTAATCTCATTTTGGCTGGGTTAATTTTAAGTTGGAACTGATATGATTAAATGGCCTTAACTTTTCTTAAAACTGAATTTGAATAGAAAATAAAAGTGAAGGGTATTTGCCTTTCATATGAGAGAATGAAGGATGATTTGACATTGAAACAGATATGAATTTCATCTCGGGAGTTAATTAAATCAGAAAATATGGAGGAAGATAAATATGAGTAATTTTGTAACTAGACACATTCCAGGACTGTACTTGGTTGGTGTTTGACTTGTAATGGAAAATGGGGGGTGAGGAGGAGATAATCCTCTTTTCTAATGAATTTGGTTACAATGAAAATTCTAATTTTTTAAAATAACTTTTTAGAGTTTAAAAAGTTTTAACTACTTCCACCTCTGAACCACCTATGAGTTTGAATTTAAAAATTTTGTCTTTTGGTTTTTGAACAATAAAAAATGTAAGAAAACATTGCCTGAGTTAAGAGGATTTCAATTAGCAGGGCAAGAATTGCCCGTTTATAATTCCCTCGAGGCAGTAATGCTAGTAAATAGGCTATCTCTGACAGACTTTTGGCTACAAATACAGAGTACTAAGTTGGGGACTTTTTTCTTCCATCTACCTACTGGTTCTTCTCTAGTGCCTACATATAGGCCTACCCAAATTACCTCCATTATTATGCAAGGTACCACTCCATTTATTATATGGGTATTTGGGATGCTGAAGAGAGAAGAAAAAGAAGTTTGTATGTAGAAAACGGGTAAAAATCAGCTTGAGAAGAGACATAGCCCATCATATAAAAGTGCTTGAGGAAAGAAATGATTTTATTTAAGAGGACGAGAAAGAAAGTGGTCTTCCTCAGCAATAAGAGGACTAGCTGAGGAAAGAAAGGTATTGCTTTCCATCAGTTTATTTACATATTGACTATTTTCAGAATTTTGAAGAAAATTTATAGTTGAGAAACTACAAACTCCAGATTTTTTGCAGATTACTGGAAGTAATATATAATTATATAATATATATATATAATATATAATTATATAATCTCTTTGTGCTATAACTAATAGAACTATAGATTTGGGGACTTTTCAACATGCATTTTATATAAAGCATTAGAAACCAGAAAGAGAATATCAGATGAACATTGAAAGTAGGAAGCAGAAGAAAAGAAGAATGAGGAGAAAAAAAGAGAAAATAAATAGGAGAAGGAGAAGAAGAGGAGGAAAAAGAGGAAGGAGAGAGTGAGGAAGAAAGGAAGAAGAAGAAGGAGGGGGGAGGAGGAAGAAGGGGAGAGGAGGAGGGGGAGGAGGAGGGGGAGGATGGGGGAAGGAGGAGGGGGAAAAGGAGAATGGGGGGAGGAGGGGGAGGAGGAGGAGGGGGAGGAGGAGAAGGAGAAGGAGGAGGGTAGGGGGAGAAAAAAAGAGGGAGAGGAGGAGGGGGAGGAAGAAGGGGAGGAGGAGAAGGGTGGGGAGGAGGAGGGGTGGAGGAGGAAGAGGAGGAGGAGGAAGGTGGGGGGGAGGAGGGGGAGGAGGAGAGAAGAAAAAGAAGAGGAGGAGGAGGAACAAGGACAAGAATTCAAGGACAGCTATCATAGAAAGAAAAGAAAGAAGGTGCTTGTAATCAAACAATACAGAAGTCGGTACAATCTGAAGCTAATGAGAAGAAATATTTGATTGGAGAAGAGGTCTAGCTGATAGCCAGTAGGAGGAAAGCAGAATCCTCCCACTGTAGGAAGAGGTAATTGGGCTTATTGCCCTCTAGGACCATGTAGTTCGAGGGAGGGAAAATCTCACCAGAGTGCTTGTGTTGCTTTTTACCAGCCTCTCCAGTTTAAGATAAGAAGATAAAAGAAAGGATTTACTCTTGTGTTAGAAACTATGAAGATCTTTTTTTTTCCTAAAAAAAAAACTTAAGCCTTTCTCAACAAGGGTATATAGCTTGGCACTGCTTCAGTGACCCATGGATAGTAGGGAAGAGATTTCCTCTAGAAGGGCAATTGTGAAGACCAAAAAGGGAGCAAATATCAAAGAATAAATATCAAGGAAGCCTTTTATCCAGCAGATAAATGTGGCTTAAACTGTTCCACAAGAATATTAAAGAGTTTCCCCAGGCACAGTTTCTTTAAATGTGTGTCCACTCCACTTCCTCACCTGCCAGCCATTTTGTGCATCAGTGGAAAAATGTGACCTAGGTTTATGTGTAAATTAATGTTTTGGTTTTTTTCCCCGACTTTTGCCTTATATTGAATAAACATAATGGTCATTCAGCCTTTGTCTTCTAATAAATAAATGCTATAATTATCTTGCTTTTGCCTTTTTGTTGAGTAAATGTTTCAGGTTTAAGAATCAGCAATGTCATTGTGACTGATTTTTGTAGATGGCAAATGTAGATTTGTTGAGACTCAGGAGTTACAATATTAAGGAATGGGAGCGTATCAACCTCTCCCATGGTATTATTTCTTTTTCTACACCATCTCTTGAATACACACACCTTTGTCTCCATTCACAAAAAGATTTAGTCTAGATACAGTTTAGTCTTCTACAATTGTCTAGATTCAGAAATGGTTAAATACCTAAGCACAAAAACTATTTGTTAAGAGAAAACTCTGACAAATCTAGAAAAACCTAAAAAAATTGAAAACAGCCAGAGGGTAAAAACCAATGATAAATAAATGCAAAAAGATCAGATGCAAGCCTCTCCATCCAGATCAGAAATGTAAAGGACAGAGCCAACTCCTGAGTGAAGAACATGCAAACAAAAGAAAGACTGAGTTCTGAACCCACATGGAACCACTAAGAGACAAAAGCCAGGAATTGAAACAAAGATAAAACTTAATATCAACTATCCTATTCACAGCAGTAGTGACATTGAAATTCTGGAGATGTCAGAACCAAACAAGACCAACCCAACTTATCCAAATGAGTTAGAAAGGATTGTGACCCAAGCATAAAATTCCAAGAACTATGGCTAAAAGTATAAATAAAACTGCTAGTTAAGAGATATGCAAAAAGTAAGCCCAGGAGAAAATAACCTCACAACTACAATCAGAGCTTCAGAGGGGGAAAATTTTTATTTAATCATGAAGCCTTCATAGAAAAAATAAAATTAAAAATCAAATAAGAAATGAAATGAGATGAACTTGGGCAGAATTTGAGAGACAGTAAATAAGAGAAGTGCTTGATTTGTTGTGATTCGTAGATCAATGAAGAATCAGACATTACTGAATAATAATTCAATAGAATAATAACATTAGAGGACCTTCTACATACACAAAGTCCTTCTTAATCACACTCAGTTCACTGTTCATTCCACCTTAAAATTATTTTATTTACATATACAAATATATGTAAATGTATCAGTGTGTATATATCTACATGTATATACATATATAAACATATGTACCCTTTACATATGTGTATAGATATGTATTTATATATAAATATATTAAAGGATATTCAAAAAATGAAATGAAACTTTGGAGAAGAAAATACTGATTGATTGGCTAATAAATGTTTATTAAATAGAATTATTCAATCTCTATATTTAAGAATCAGTTCTATAGTAATGCAAAGTGAGAAACACTTCCATCCTTATGCTGAATTCACATTCTACACTTGGGAAGCACACAGGGAGATGTTATCTTTTCACATAAGAGAAGTGCTTTTTTTGTGTGCTGTTAATGTAAAAATAGTGTTTGAAGTGAGAAAAATATAGAAATGGAATGGTTTGTAGGTTGTTTGAAAATGAACAAGGAGGAAGGACATGGCAAAGAACTATAGGATATTAGAATTTTCTATGTCAGTTCAACAATGGAAACTCAGATGCTAGAATCCAGGTATTGTGACTTCCAACCAATGCCTCTTTAATACATGGTTTTAACATTAAAATGTAGGTGCACGCACACACGTTGTGTTGTTGTTGTTCAGTCATGTCTAATTCTGGCCACTAGGTTTTCTTGACAAAGATGTTTCTTGCCATTCCCTTCTCTGGTGTATCCCCATTTTACATATGGGGAACTGAGGCAAATAGGGATTAAATGACTTGCTCATGGCCACACAATTAGTAAGTGTCTGAGGCTAGATTTCCAACTTTAGGTAGGGCTGTACCACCTGTCTTCCTTATGTGTGTGTGTGCGTGTGTGTGTATGTTTGCATGTGTATCATTTATGTGTGCATGCATATGAGAGACATAGCATCCTCTATGGTGCTAAGCACTAAGATAACAAGAAAAAATAAAAGGTAGTTGGTATTTTGTGGTACTAAGATGTTTAATATTTCTTTGCCACTTACAACCAACACTGCTTCTCATATTCTATGAATAACTAAAGTCTAGGTGACTTACCCCAGCTATTCTGAAAGAGAGATACAATGACTCTAGCTGGAATGAATCCAGGCCATGCTGAGCCAGAGGTTGTCCCCTGAAAGGGAGTAGGAAGAAATTAAAACTTTCACACTGATTTGGACAAAGGAAGAAAATAGGGGAAAACCACAGAAAGAACAACCAAGAGTAGGATCCCTCCAGAGAAGTCAGATCTGGATCCCCGCTTCCCCACCCTCACCCACACTCTGGGCAAGCCTTGGGATTGATCAATTCAGATGCAGTAATCCTTCTGCTTTCAAGTAGCTCTTAGGGAATAAATCAAATAAACAAACAGAGGAGCCACTGTGAAAACAAGGCATGAGATGCCAAAGCAAAATCACCTTTATTAGTCAGCTAACAAAAGCACTCCTGTGTATTTCGGTATCCATTTTGAACAATATCCAGAAGCAAAATATGATACAGGAGATATCAGAGAACAAAGACCATGACGCCCACTGAAACATTGAAATGATGAGGAGTTGGGACCTTCAAGAAAACCCAGCCTTAGGGACTGATTTGGAGTAAATCTTTAAAGCTTTTTTTTATTTTTCTGTTTTTCCCAGGAGTGGGGTTAAGCCCAAGGACTTCATGTTATACTCCAGAATAGGAGGATTATGATTGAGCATTTTCCATCAAACAGACACCCTAAAATAAAGGATCCTGAAGCTGCTCCAAGCAGCCTGATTTCAGAATCGGCCCCCAGGACAGGGCACACAGACCATCCGAGATCCACAGGCTGTGCGGGGCACACTGGGGCTGCAGGAGACAGCTGGAGGACAGGGCAGGCAGGGCTTGCATGGAGAGAAATCAGGGGTACAAGGGTTACAAGGCAGCCTAAGGAAAAGAAAAAGATAGCAGAATTAATGTCATTATTCAATGAATCCTTTTTTTAAATATTTTATTTTATTTTATTTAATAATAACTTTATATTGACAGAATCCATGCCAGGGTAATTTTTTTACAACATTATCCCTTGCACTCGTTTCTGTTCCGATTTTCCCCCTCCCTCCCTCCACCCCCTCCCCTAGATGGCAAGCAGTCCTATATATGTTAGATATGTTGCAGTATATCCTAGATACAATATATGTTTGCAGAACTGAACAGTTCTCTTGTTGCACAGGGAGAATTGGATTCAAAAAGGTAAAAATAACCCGGGAAGAAAAACAAAAATGCAAATAGTTCACATTTGTTTCCCAGTGTTCTTTCTTTGGGTGTAGCTGCTTCTGTCCATCATTTATCAATTGAAACTGAGTTAGGTCTCTTTGTCAAAGAAATCCACTTCCATCAGAATACATCCTCATACAATATCGTTGTCAAAGTGTATAATGATCTCCTGGTTCTGCTCATTTCATTTAGCATCAGTTCATGTGAATCTCTCCAAGCCTTTTTGTATTCATCCTGCTGGTCATTTCTTACAGAACAATAATATTCCATAACATTCATATACCACAATTTACCCAGCCATTCTCCAATTGATGGGCATCCTTTCATTTTCCAGTATCTAGCCACTACAAACAGGGCTGCCACAAACATTTTGGCACATACAGGTCCCCTTCCCTTCTTTAGTATCTCTTTGGAGTATAAGCCCAGTAGTAGCACTGCTGGATCAAAGGGTATGCACAGTTTGATAACTTTTTGGACATAATTCCAGATTGCTCTGCAGAATGGTTGGATTCGTTCACAACTCCACCAACAATGCATCAGTGTCCCAGTTTTCCCGCATCCCCTCCAACATTCTCAATGAATTCTGTTCAAAACTCAAATCAACAACCCAAAAGAGAAAGAAAGAACTTTGCCAGTGGTATTCAGGACAATATGGACAGTAGCCTATCCCCTGAGGATACTTACTTGCAGTCTTCACTCTCCAGTAGGCCCCGGTATGTGGCAATTTCACATTCCAGTCTGGCCTTAACATCCAAGAGAACCTTATATTCCTGGTTCTGGCGTTCCAGGTCAGAGCGGATGTCAGCCAGCTGGGACTCGATACTCCCAATCATGCACTGCATCTGGGACAGCTGAGAGCTATAGCGACCTTCAGTTTCTGCCAAGGTTGATTCCAAAGCATCTCTCTAGTGAAGGAGAAGAAAGATGTGTTAAATAGAAGCTACCATATATGTGATTTTGATGATCTGTCTGTTCATTCCCATTTGACAGACATAATTCACGAGACTCAATTCAATTAAGTCCCTAGCAAATGAGAGGAAATGTGGTATAGTGCTTCAAGGGCTGGTTTTGGAGGAAAAATACTGGGTTCAAGTGCTGACACAAATTAAGTCACTCAACTCCATAGTGCCCTGAGACAATTATGTAATGCAATTAATTACAAAAGAGTCCTTGATCTGCATCAGTGCATGGTTTACATATTAATGGGCTAGAGGGACCACATTCAAAGTACAATTTTTTTTATGTGCAGGTTACTGGGAAAGAAGCAAGACTTTGTCATAAGATTCACTGAGAAGATACTAAGGGAAAATGGCATCCCTAAAATGTATTTGTTATAGTTAAACAGTTGTGATTTTCCCTGGCATATGGAGCCCCCCATAAAGAAACTCCCTCTAGAAAGGAAAATTGACACTTTAGTCTACATATAGTTTTAGAGAATGCCTGGAGCATTGAAAGGTCCCAGAGTCACTCAGTCAGCATGTGTCAGAAATGGGTCAGAAACCCAGGTGTTCCTTGGTAACTCCAAGGCTATCCCCACTTCTCCCCAGTCTCCTAGGCCTGGCTTTTATTGGATTTAGCAAATTTCCCCCGGCTGAAATGCCAGAATCCAGCAATGGAAAATCTAGGAGAATGAAAAGACCTGCAGCTCACCTGCCCAGGCCATGATAGAATGAATTTGGAAAATAATGAGATATTGGCAAGGTCGCATTAGGTTGGCACATGCTAGATTAGAAATCCAAATAAGCTTTTCATTTGAGATCAATCTATTATTCTCTATGTGTCACCTACCCCTGTGACCTAGACGGTATCTCATCTGTTTCCTTACATCTGTGAGTAACTAGTAATTACTCATAAGCTTTATCTTTTCACTCACTTACATAAACACAGAAGTCATTGCTGGGACTTGTCTATTCCTCCTGGGCTTCAAGTCTATAATCACTGTATTTTATACAAGATTTAAGATCTGGGCTTGGGGTGCCATCCACGTTCCTTTGCATGGGGCCCTTGACTCCCAGAGAAGCCCAAATCCTGAGATATTTACTGCATTTTTTATGAGGAAAAAAAATTGAGGGATGCAGAGGAAGCACTTAAGTGTCTATGAAGCTGGATTTTAGAGAGTCTCGGGGTTGGGGCTCACCAGGCTGTTCTGCGCTTGCAGTTCGATCTCCAAGGAATTGACTGTGCGTCTCAGCTCAATGATCTCTGACTGGCAATTCTGCAGCTGCTCTGAACTGGATACCACCTGTTGATTCAGCTCCTCTGTCTGAAATACCGCCCCCCCAAAAAAAGGACTGGGTTAAGAGCTAATCACTTAGTACCAGAGGTGCCAAATGGCTAGAGCTGCCAATAAGTGGTTGGTCACCCCACCTGGGTGTTGAACCAATCCTCGGCATCCCGCCGGTTGTTCTCCACCAGTGTCTCATACTGACACCTCATGTCATCCAGAACACGGTTCAGGTCAACAGGTGGGGCGCAGTCGACCTCTATGTTGAGCCTGTCTCCAAGCTGACAGCGCAGTGCATTCACTTCCTAGGAGGAACAAAGGGAGAAAAACAGTAAAACTCCAAGATCTCATAGATTCTCATTAATCCAGCCTCAAAGGTTGGTCTTTACCTCCTCATGATTCTTCTTGAGACAGAGCAGTTCCTCTTTCAGGGACTCCACCTGGGCCTCCAGGTCAGCCTTGCATAGAGTTAAGTCATCCAGGATCCTGCGCAGGCCATTGATGTCAGCCTCCACCAGCTGGCGCAGGGATACCTCGGTCTCATACCTGTATACAAAGTAGTCCCAAATCAATCAGCAGAGTCATGCATGAATAAATGCTTTTTCATAGACCTTGAGGTACGAGGGACCTCAGAGCCCACCTTCCTCACTTCATAGATGAGGAAACAGAGGCTCAAAACAGATAATTTGTTCAAGATCATACATACAAGTAAGCTTCAAAGATAGGATTAGAATCCAGATCTTCTGAATCCAGCCATTTGTCTCATCCCACCTCTAATTTGGAGATTAAAAATCAATCCACTATACCCATCAGCTGGGGAAATGTCTGAATAAGTTATGGTATATAAATGTAATGGAATATTATTGTTTTATAAGAAATAATCAGCAGAATGATTTCAGAAAAGCCTGGAGAGACTTACACAAACTGATGCTAAGGGAAGTGAGTAGAACCAGATCATTGTACATAGCAACAACAAGACTATACGATGATCAACTGTGATGGAGTTGGCTCTTTTCAACAATGAGGTAATTCAAAAAACATCCCAATAGACTTGCAACAGAAAGAGTCTTCTACATTCCAAGAGAGGACTATGGAGACTGAATGTGGATCACAACACAGTATTTTCACTTTTGTTGTTGTTGCTGCTGCTGCTATTTAATTGCTTGTTTTTTCTCTTTCTCATTTTTTATCTGATTTTTCTTGTGCAGCATGATAAATGTGAAAATATGTTTAGAAGAAATGCACATATTTAACCTATATTGGATTACTTGCTGTCTAGGGGAGGAGGGAGATGGGGAGGGAGGGAGAAAAATATGGAACACAAGGTTTTGCAAGGGTGAATGTTGAAAACTATCTTTGCATATATTCTGAAAAAATAAAAATGAAAAAAATAGAAAATAAAATAAATTAAAAATTAATCCACTTCTAATTGGTATTTCACAGGCTCATAAATCTAAAATGAGAAGAGATTTCAGATACTATTTAAATCAAGAATTTTTAGCCTTTCATGGACCCCTTTGGCAAGCCAGTGAAATCTATGAATCCATTCACAGGAGAATGTTTTTAAATGTATCAAATTAAAATTATAGAATTACATCTATTGAAATAAATCAATTTTTTGAATAATCTATTTTTCTATCAAATTTATTTTATCTATTTTTAATATTTTTTTAAATAAATCTACTTTTTCCATCCAACTTATAGGCTTCCTGAAATTTATTCATGGATTCCTTTTTCCATGGACCCTAACTTAAGAATTATTTATTTAATCCAATCTCCTCACTTTACAGATGAAGAAACTGAGCCACAGCACACCTGAGTCTTTCCTAAGAATATGTAGAGAGTAAGAATCAGAGGCAAGATTTAAAACCAGATCCTCTAACTCCAAAGCCAGTAGAGTCATGCATGAATAAATGCTTTTTCATAGATCTTGAGGTACGAGGGACCTCAGAGCCCACCTTCCTCACTTCATAGATGAGGAAACAGAGGCCCCACTATACCCATCGCAAGTTTCCATCCAAAGCATTTAGTTGTAGCATTGTTAGTATCTTAGTTCTAACACCAGCCATGTGGGATGATATCTAAGGAAAAGACCAGTTCCAGAAAACTTACTTGGTTCTAAAATCATCCACAGCCAGCTTGGCATTGTCGATCTGTACCACCAGTCTGGCATTTTCTGCCTTGGTACACAGAGTCTGGAAACAAAAAGGCAGAATAAATTTGTGAATGAGTGAATGACCCTCAAAAATACTACGTACTAGAGGACAAATATAAATGATCAGCTCCTTCTGGGGCATTTCCTTCCAGGCTCCTGGAGAACAAGTTCTTCATCTAATTCAAGAGTCTTAAAAGTCCTTCAGAATCTGATTTTTTTCTTTCTCTCTTGCTAGCCATAATTTCAAGGAACATGGGCTGAGGAGGAAGAAAACTTCTTTATGGAAGCAATGTAATATAGTGGAAAGGGTGCCATGTTTAATGAGGACCTAAGTTCAAATTCTGGATCAAAAGCTTACTTGCCTTAGCTAGATGATACAATGGATACAATGCTGAGCCTTGAGTCAGAAAGACCTAAATTCAAACTAGGGCTCAGACTTACTAGCTGAGCAATCCTAGGCAGATTATTTAACCTCTGTGTATTCCCATTTCCTCAACTGTAAAAATGGAGCTAATAATAGCACCAACTTCCCAAAGTTGTTGTGAAGATTAAATGAGATGATATTTGTACATATATAGCACAGTACATGGTACACAGTAGGCACCTAATAAATGTTTATCCTTCTTTATTTCTTTTGTTTTGCCCTCTTACCTTTTTCTGGAGTTCCTCAATGGTCCTAAAATAAGACTGGTAATCAGGACACATGTAAGGGACTTGCTGTTCACACCATTCCCGGATCCTGCCTTCCAGATCCGCATTCTCCCGCTCCAGCTGGCGCACTTTCTCCAAGTAGTTGGCCAGACGGTCATTCAAAAACTGCATGGTCTCCTTCTCATTACCATTGAGGATGCCCTCACCAAACCAGCCTCCAATCCCAGAATAGTTAGAAGAGAACCCGCTAGTGGGAGGGCAGAAAGTAGGCAGCCAACTAGCAGTCCTACATCTGGGTCTGTTTAGACCAACAGAGCAGGTAGAGAAGCTCCGAGCCCCATGAGAGAGACTTGGGAGCTTACAGGAGCTACTAGAGTACACCGTGGATACTCGTGTAGAACCCCCACTTGCCCCATACAGACCCTTGAGGGAGCCAGAAGAGAAGGCGGTTTTGTGAACCTGGGTAGTCATTGTACAGGTTCAATGTCGTTTGTGGATCAGGGTAAGTGAATCCCCCAGATCCTAAAAGCCCTTAGCTGTCTCTAGCTCTTATATCCCCATTCCAGTGGGCGTTGGCATGTTACAAAGAGTTTTCTCCTCATTAAAGTTAATTCTTATTTCTACCAGAACATCTCATTAGTCTGTTATTTAGCTGCTCGTGAACATTGCCTCGCCTCATAAAAATTGCTCTCCGTTTGGTTAACTGCTAAGTCCAGACTCATCTCTCCCACTCCATGTCGCTAGGATGAGAGTCTCAGGTTAATTCTTCAAAGGGGCCTGTCATCAGAGCCCAGACCTCAGTCTTGTTAACCAAGCGTGGGAGCCAAGGTCTAGAAACTGGCATCCATTCCCTCACTTTCACCAGCTATTTCTCCTTTTATGAGCCCTAGAGCATGGAAGCTTCTGGGCTAGCTCCAGCCTAGCCAGCAGGACACCTCCTGGGCAGTTAACATTTTGTTTTATCCAGGCAGAAACTCTAGGAGGAAGGAAAAGAGATGGTGAAGCCTCTTAAGTGACCCGGGAGCAGATACTAGCTCTAAGGACATTCTAATTCTGTCCACCTCAATTTCCTCAACTGTAAAGTCAAGATAATAATAGCACTTGCCTCTCAGGGCTGCTGTGAGAATGAAATGAGATGCTATTTTTAAGAGCCTATCACATAGTAGGTGCTTAATGCCTGTTTCTCCCCTCCTTCCTACTTAACCAAAAAAAGACATCATTAAACAGAAGAACTTTGGTTTCATTCTGCTCTTGGAGTCTACACCTTTCTCTGTCAAAAAGAGAGAAGTATGGTTCACAGCCAGTCATCCAACATTTGTATTGGCTATTGGGAGGAAAGAGAGAGACAGAAACAGAGACAGATAGAAAGAGAGAGAGAGAGAGAGAGAGAGAGAGAGAGAGAGAGAGAGAGAGAGAGAGAGAGAGAGAGAGAGAGAGAGAGAGAGAGAGAGAATGATATAAAGAGACTATTTATTAAGTGCAAGATACTATTAGCACTTGATCTTCACAAAAAATTCTGGGAGGTAAATGCTATTATCTCCATTTTACAATTAAGAAAACTGAGGTTTAAAGAGTTTAAATGGTTTGCCTAGGAGCACATAACTAGCAAATATCTGAAACAGGAACTGAACCAAGGTTTTCCTGACTTCAGATCAAGTGTTCTATCCACCAAGCCACCTAGTTGTCCCCAGGGAAGTGATTTGGCCTGGGTTGCATAGATTATGAGTGGTAAAGCCAGGATAAAAACCTTAGCAAGTCTTTTGAGTCCAGTGTCCTATTCAGAATACCTCAGTGTCTCCTCTAGTGGAAATGGGATAGAGTATAAAAGAATCAATGGATATGTAGAAAGGAGTCTATGGAGGAGCCACATAATTTTCTGATTAACCCATCATAAGGTTTGGGATTGCTTTGTCTTTCTATTAGTACAGATGCTGTCTTCCTGTAACTCAGTCCAGTTCTCATCCCAGGATACTGGAACAAATCATTATTAATAATCCAAGGGAAAAAAATGAGCTTTGTCAAGTTCTACAATGGAAAAATCAATGTCTTGCCCTGGCACCTGTCCCCAAGCAGGGTTTGACACTGATTTGTTGTGATAAGACTCTTATTGCTAAGCAACTGTTGCTTATATGTTTAGGAGAATTTTGAGCACACAGAACACATTCTCAAAGGAGTTTGGCCAGAACCCCTGTTTGAAGCAGTGTTTGGGGACCTCATGAGTCAACATGTCATCCCCATGCCCCAGAGGTCCAGGGAAAAAGTGCCACAGCACAATGAAAACAACCATAGAGTTTTGATTGGATGCCAGCTACCTCTCATCACTGGAAATATATCTGAGTGAAAGGACGCCACTGAGACGAGACCAGAGCTGAAAGCTCTGATGATGTTTTCATTCCCCATGCATGTGAGAACAGGTCCCTACTCCATCCCTTGGAAGCCTCAAGGGGTAGACATTATAGAATGAGAGAGACACCTCTATTTTGACCCCAATACTCTTGAGATATCAAGAGGCAGAAAATTCTGGAAGAGTCCAGGAAAAGTGAGGGCTTTTTCAGGCCCTTTCATGTCAGATGTTCTCAGAAGAAAAAATAATTTGGAGAGAGATTAACTTCTTATATAGATTTCTTTACCTAAAGTAAGTTGCTTAGCTAAAGGCAAAAGGAAGGAGTAGGGTGAGGAACCAGCATTAATTGTCTTGCTATCTCCCTTCTGTCTACTCAAATCCTACTTATTCTAGAGGGATATATTGGTCATAAGAAATTCTAGCTGCTTAATAGGATGGAAATAGGGACTGCACCTAGGATTTCCTTAGTGTGAGAAAACTTCTAGGACCGCAAACTCCCTTTATCAAAACCACTATTGCCAATCATTATCTTTCCCCAAACACCTCCTCTCTTCTAAACTTGCCTATTACTGTCAAGGACAAGTCACCCAAGCTGATGATCTCCAAGTCATCCTCATGTCCTTACCCGTCACACAGCAACCACCCTAATGCAGGGTTTAATCACCTCACACCTGGACTATTGCAGTAACATAATAGTTGGTATTCTTGCCACAAATCTCTTCCCATCCTCTACCCTCCATTCAGGAATCAAAGTGATTTTTCCCAAAGCACAAATCTAACTATGTCACCCTCCCTACTCAATAAATTCCACTGGTTCCCTATTACCTCCAGAATCAAATATAAGATCTTCTATTTAAATTTTAAAGCCCCTAGAAACCTTCCCTCTCCTACCATTCCCATCTCTTTATACTTTACTTCATAGTTTTTTATATTTCAAACACCTAGCATCTTCAGATAGGATACTCCCTCTCCTAACTTTGAACTCCTTCACTGATTGTCCCCCATAATCCAGAATGTTCTCCCCCTTCACTTCTCTACCTTTTGGCTTTCCTACCTTTTTTCAAGACTTATTTCATAGCTTGCCTTCTATAAGAAGCCTTCCCAGTGCCTTCCCTTTGAAACTATCTCCTATTTGCACTGTACATGTCCTGTAAGAATATACTTAATTTCATATAATCCCCTCCATTAAAGTGCCATGAAAAGGCAAGCATTTACTCTTGAGAGAAGGGATCATGCTTTTTCTTTCTTTGTAGCCCCAGCATTTAGCAAGCAGTAAACATTTCACTTGATTTTCAATGTAGTTCAGCACTTTCTCTACATCACACAGATTCCTAGGACAAGAGATTGAATGACAAAGAAGAGAAAAGAGGCGAGGAGGAGAGAAGAGTAGAGGAGAAGAGAGGAGGAAGAGAGATGAGAGGAGAGGAGAAGAGAAAAGAGGAGAGGACAGGACAGGACAGAACAGGAGAGAACAGAAAAGGAGAAGAGAGGAGAGGAGAGGACAGGAGAAGAGAGAAGAGGAGAGGAGGACAGAACCCCTGTTTGAAGCAGTGTTTGGGGACTTCATGAGTCAACATGTCATCCCCATGCCCCAGAGGTCCGGGGAAAGAGTGCCACAGCACAATGAAAACAACCATAGAGTTTTGATTGGATGCCAGCTACCTCTCATCACTGGAAATATATCTGAATGAAAGGATGCCACTGACCTGAACAGGACAAGAAAGGAGAGGACAGGAGAGGAGAGAAGAGAAGAGGACAGGAGAGGAAAGGAGAGGAGAGAAGCTAACAATATGTATGAGAAGTAGAGCATGAACCCTGGGGTCTTCCTGACTCTGGAACCAACTCTAACCATAGCACCAAAAACTTAGTTCCTTAATAGTCTCTCCTCTCTAGAAACAGTAGCCAAAACGTGAAACCCTGCAAAAATCATTTTTTAAAGAAACAAAAACCAGCTGGGCAAAGTAGTTCACAAATGAAATCTTAACTAACAAGTAAGTGAAACTGGTGGATCCATTGAGCTTGGGAGTTGAGTTCTGAGCAGCAGTGAACTAAGCCTATCAGATGTCTATACTGAATTTGGAAAGGAAGGGAGGAAGGAAGGAAGGAAGGAAGGAGAGAGGGAGGGAGGGAGGGAAGAAGAAAGGAAGGAAGGAGGAAGAAAGAAAGGAAGGAAGGAAGGAAGAAAGAAAGAAAGAAAGAAAGAAAGAAAGAAAGAAGAAAGAAGAAAGAAGAAAGAAAGAAAGAAAGAAAAGAAGAAAGAAAGAAAGAAAGAAAGAAAAAGAAAGAAAGAAAGAAAGAAAGAAAGAAAGAAAGAAAGAAAGAAAGAAAGAAAGGAAGGAAGGAAGGAAGGAAGGAAGGAAGGAAGGAAGGAAGGAAGGAAGGAAGGAAGGAAGGAAGAAGAAAGAAAGGAAGGAAGGAAGGAAGGAGGGAGGAAGGAAGGAGGGAAGGAAGATAGGAAGGAATGAAGGAGGGAAGGAGGAAAGAAAGACAGAAAGGAAGGAAGGAAGGAAGGAAGGAAGAAAAGAGGGAAGGACGGAAGGAGAGACAAAAGAAAGAAAGAAAAAGAAAGAAAGAAAGAAAGAAAGAAAGAAAGAAAGAAAGAAAGAAAGAAAGAAAGAAAGAAAGAGGGAGGGAGGGAGGAAGGAAGGAAGGAAGGAAGGAAGGAAGGAAGGAAGGAAGGAAGGAAGGAAGGAAGGAAGGAAGGAAGGAAGGAAGGAAGGAAGGAAGGAAGGAAGGAAGGAAGCAAAGAAGGGAGGGAAGGAGGGAGGAAGGGAGGAATTTCAGATCTGGAAGGAACCTCAAAAGTCATTTAATTTAACCCATATTGAAGTAACAAATTCTCTGTACAATTCCCTCCCTATACTTGAAGACCCCCAGTAATAAGAAGCCCTCTATGTCCCAAAGCACTATTTCCATGGAGCTTAATTAGAAGGTGTTTCCTTTCACCAAGCAAAGTTTCCCTTTCTGCAACTTTGATTTATAGATACTCATTCTTTAATTGTTTTATCTTGTCTCCCCATAACTCTAAGCATCTTGAGAACAGAGATTGCACCTTATCTATTGGATCTCAACTTATATGAGAATGAAGACCCCTTTCTACTAGCCAAGAAATTTAAGATCCTTAATAATGGTAAATGTCCATGAGACAGATGGAGAGAGAGACTGAGACAGAGATAGAAATAAACACAGAAAGAAAGAAAGAGAGACAGGCAGACAGAGATACAAATAAAAGCAAGACAAGATAGAGGAAGATAGATGTTATATACACAGGACTGCATGTTGTGGAGATAGCTAAGTAGTGAGGAGGCTTTTTTCTGGGCTAGATCAGGCAGAAATTCATTTACCAAATCCACAATCCTAGAGGCAGAGTCCAAGATTCCAGTGAAGGCAGCTGAGGAAAATGGTCAGAGTGCATACAATATGGTGTGGAATGACTGGGGTGTCTAACATAAAAAAATTACTATAAATTCCAAAACATTTTAAAATGAGTTTGAATTTTATTAACCATGGCAGTGTTTTATATATAGATATATATATGTACATATAAATATATCTTTGAAAAATAGTAAAATTTTACAGACATTCAGTCTATAAAAGGTATGTTTGCTTATATGTTATATAAAATCAAACTAATATTTTAATGGAATTAAATAAAGAACAAGGCACCACAATGAATGGTATACAAACTCTCAGACACTTTGAAATAACTCTAAGATCCCTAAAGATATGCACTTCACAAGCTGGAAACCACTTCATGCTATCCCCTACTACAGTGTTCAATTCACTTTAGCAAACATTTACTAAACATTTTCTATGGACTGCTCTATGCTAAGCCCTGAGAAAACAAAAGAAGAAAGGAAAAATTCTCTATTATCAGATTGTACTTTCTACTGAAAGGATGGGGGAGGACAACATAAGAAGGGATTGTGTAATAGATACACAATTAAGTAAATGAGAAGTATTTTTTTGATCCATTGCTTTATATAAAAAGCAATATCTAGAACATGTAACATGAACCAGGCTATTATAAGCCAATTAATACCTTGGGTAAAAATAATTCCCAAAAGAAAAAATAGTTAAGAACTAGAGAACTGGGGGCAAGGCCCCACCAAGGAGAGAAAACTTACATTGTGATTTGAGGAAGTCTAGGAATTCTGTAGAACACTAGTGAGGAAGGAAAGCATTAAAGCATGGGAGCCCACTAATGCAAAGCCCCTGAGGTGGGATATGGAATGTTGTAAATACCAAATGAGCTACCAAACCAGTTTGACTGGAACAGAGGGGACATGAAAGGAGTGTAATATAAAATAAAACTTTTTTGTGTGGGTGGGAACCAGGCTGTGGAGGGTTTTAAATAATAGACTAAGGATTTTATATTTTATCCTAGAGGCAATAAGTATCCACTGATGATTTTTTTTTCCCAGAGAGGTCATGGCATGGGAATATCTGGGTTTTAATCAGTTGCTGATATTTCTAAACAATAAACTTTCTAAGAGCAAAAAAATGTAATATATAATAATCTGTCTCCCTATTTCCTCCCCTAGCCCTAGCACATAGTGAGTGTTTAATTTTCATTGAATTGAGTTAAATTGAATTCTTATTCAATATATCCTTCAGCAGCCATTCTGGCCATTTATTAATGATATTATTAATATTTGGCTATATGTATTAATAATTAGAAATTAAAGCATCTTAATATTATTTTGTATTTTCCAATTACATGTAATAAAACTTTTTAACATTCTTTTTCTTAATTTTGGGTTCCAAATTCTCTCTCTCTCTCCCTTTCCTCTCCCCTCCTTAAGAAAGCAAGCAATTTGATCTAGATTATACATGTGCAGTCATGAAAAACATATTAACATATTAACCATCTTACAAAAGAAAATGCAGACCAAGAAAAAAGCAAGAAAAAGAAAATCTTAAAAAGTATTCTTCAATCTGCATTCATACTCCATTAATTCTTTATCCCAAATGTGAACATTTCAGTATTATTATGAAAATAGAAAAGAAGAGAAAGAAACAAAGGAACTAGGTAGACTGCAAGTAGTCCTCCTGAAGATTAAAATCACAGACTCATAGATCTAGCAATGGTAAAAAAAAAAAAAATTCATCTGATTTACCCTCTTCATTTTAATGATTTGGAAACTGAGGTTCACATAGGTCATATGATTTTCAAAGAGATCACATTGGTTAAGAAGAAGAACCAAGATTTAAACACGAGTCCAAAGCCAGTGTTTATTCTTCTGTGCTAGAGTACTTTTAGCATTAAAAATTCCACTTGTACTTTACATGTCCAAAGTCAGAATACCCAGTGAAAAGAGGACGGAAAACCAAAATTACATCTAGAATCTCACTTATAATTTTTATAAGATAAACATAAAATGAAACATTTTTGAATGGTTTGAATATGAGGTTAAGACACTTTTAATAATCTGCCTGTTCTTTTTATTTTGACTTTTCCGTTCTTTTTGAATAAATAAAATATTCCTACAGTAGAATTTTTTAAAAATACAACAGGTATAATGAGAAGTACCCCAACCCTACTGTCTGCCCACTTGCCTCCTATATGTGCCTTTGCTCATGCCACTTCCGCTACTCCAGCTTAAATCCCAGTTCTTCCACAGAATCTTCCCTAATCATTCCAATTCTTACCCTGTCTTACTCTCAGAGCTCTTTAAAAAAAAAAAAGTATGAAATAAAACAAGCATTTCCACAACAGTATAATGAAAAAATGATTGCACATCAACCTGCAAATTTATTATGTATAGCTTGCCATTACTTTTAAATATATAAGGAAGCTATCATGTAAATTTATTCTTTCCTTCCTCCTCCCACCTCTGCCCTACAGTTGGTTACCATTAGTCCTTAGGCATAGATAGATAGATAGATAGATAAAATCATTCTATATATACTCCTACTTCTCAGTTCTTTGTCTGAATGTAGCTAGTGTCTTTCTCCATATGTTCTTTATAATTAATTTGGGTATCAGAGTTCTTATAACTATTGTTCTATCTATCTATGTAGGTATCTCTATTTACTGTCTAGTTATCTCTCTATATGTAATAAGTAAATGTGTGCATGTGTATATGTGTATGTGTGTGTGTGTGTGTATCAAAAATCAATCCTATTCCCTTAGTAGTTAGCATACACTATCCTGTACAACTGGACCATGAACTCTTTCAGATTATAATTTTTTCACATCTTCTTCATACCTTCCCTACCAATGCACAACCATACCTCACCTAGCATACCATCTTGTATATAGTGTGCACTTAGAAAATAATTGCTGATTGGTTGGATTTTATGGTATGTGGTATCTGGAAACAAAAGAATGAGATTTGATGTCATCTTAGAAGAACTTTATAAAATATGCTATCTGGAATTAATTGTTTATTATTAGACCAAAATGCCCTGATGCCACAAGGATTTAATTTTTTCATCTGTAGACTTTTATAATAGTTTTGTCTTTTATCTGTGGTCCATAAGGGAAAGAACTTTCTACTCCCACTTCCATTAAATTTACTAGATTATAAGCACTTAAGGGGCTTGTCTTATTTTCAGCCATATCTGACCCTTTATAACTCCATTTGGAGTTTTCTTGACAAAGATACTAGAATGTTTTATCATTTCCTTCTCTAGCTCATTTTACAGATGAGAAAACTGAGGATTTTAATTTAGGAAGATGAGTTACCCTAACTTCAGGCTCAATGCTCTATCTACTATACTGCTAGATGCCCTGGTATCTCTAGAAATTAATCCTTAAAAAATGTTTAATGAATGATTAAATTCCTCTCTGTATCCAGAACATAATATAAAGTTGTATACATATTAGCCTCAAAAAATAGGGTTGGAAATCTACTATTCTTAATCAATGAATCAATAAATACTTATTACATACTAAGCCCTGAGGAAACAAATTTAAAAAGCAAAATAGTCCCTACTTTTAAGGAGCTTACATTCTAGAAAAGGAGTAATGTACATAAATACTATAACAAAAACATGTTCCATTATTGTTCTATTTAAAAAATGATGAACAGGCTGGTTTTAGAAATATTTACACAAACTGATGCTCAATGAAGCAAGCAAAACCAGGAAAACATTGTACATAGTAATACCAGGATTGTGCGATAATCAACTATGACAGACTTGGTTCTTCTCAGCAGCTCAATGATCCAGAGCAGTACCAATAATGCCATCTAGATCTAAAGAGAGAACTATGAAGACTGAATGTAAATCAATATATACTAATTTTTTTTCCAATGGTTTCTCTGTTCAAATTTTCCTCTCCAAAAATGATTCATATAGAACTACATAAAAAGTGAATGTACATGTATGACATACAAAAATTACATGTAATTTGGGGAAAACAAAAAAAAATGAACAGATAGATACATAATAGATACTTAGATTAAAAAATATATTCTGAGTAGAAACAAAGTAATCCTAAAAGGAACTGGGGAGAGGGGGAGAGATTATCAGAAATTACTCCTGAAGAATGTGACATTTGATCTGAATCTTGGTAGAAGCCAAGAATTCTAAGAGTCAAAGGTGAGAAGGAAAAGCATTCCTAGCATGGGTGGCAATCTATGCAAAGCCATGGAGATAGGAGGCGGATTATCATGTGTGAGGAAGAGCAAACAGGCCAGAATTTCTGTAGGAGTATTGGCCTTAGCAAACAGAAAAGTTGCCAATACAATGTTCCAAGATAAATTCAAAAGACTTATAATCAAAATGCTATACATCTCCAGAGAAAGAACTGATAAGAGTCTGAATGCTGATTGAAGCATAGTTTTTTTTCTTTTCTTTATTTTTATTTTTTTGGTCTGCATTTCCTTTTACAAGACGGCAAATATGAAAATGTTTTTCATGACTGGACATGTATAATCTATATCAAATTGCTTATCTTTTCAAGAAGGGAGGACAGAAGGATGGAGGAAAATACAGAATTCAAAAATTTTTAAATGAATGTTCAAATTTATTTTTACATGTTACATAAACATTTTAGAAAGAAATGCTGTCTTGTTATCAGACCCTGCAATGAAGAAAGAAATAGTGGGGGTAATTATGCCAGAAGTATAAAAGATGAGAAAAGATTAGAGTTTAACATCCATGACTGTTTTTTCCCATAAAGTTATAAGGTAATGTGCTCAATTAAAAGGTTTGGAATAGGGAATGCTAAAGGAAGCTTAAGGAGAGGAAAGAATATTTGGAACAATCAGTGTGGTAAGCAAAATTAAGAAACTGTTGGGAAGGAATGAGATTTCTTTGCTGTGGTGAGAGCCCAATTGAAATTAGATAATGTAAATGTATAATGGACTGAGTAAGCACAGAAAATTCATGAATTTCTTCAGGCATGTTCAGCAACATGTAGTGGGGGGAAAAAAGAGGTAGGTGCTAAGAGGAAGCTAAAATTAGGGAATGACAAAGTGTGATAAGCAATAATACAAGTGAACAAGAGATTCTGAGTAGAAGATGAACAAGGAATTCACAGGTAGTGTAAATAGAACTAACTCACAAAAGAGTCAAGTTTATGGAAGGAAGAAAGTATCAGAAGATGGCAGAGTTGGAGATCAGGGTGCAGACAAAGTACAGGTTTAGCAATATTAAGGAGCAAAGAAAGATTAAATAGGAAAATGTTATGACCAGAGAAAAGAACTTTTCAGAATTCTTGACCATTGAAATAGAACACTTGTGAATGATGGCAATATTCAAGATATGACCATTTTTGTGTATAACTAAGGTAGAATGGAGGAAAAAGACATAAGAGTTGAATAGACTGAGGATCTGCTTGGAGAGTTAGAATATTTACTGTTGTGGTTCAGTCATTTTATGTGTATCCAACTCTTTGTGACCCTATTTGGGGTTTTCTTGGCAAAGATATTTGAGTGGTTTGCCATTTCCTTTTCCATTTTATATGTGGGAAAACTGAGGCAAAGAAGGTTTATTGAAGTTTTCTTAGCAGAGATACTAGACAAGTTCACCATTTTCTTGTCCAGCTCATTTTATAGAGAAGGAAACTGAGGCAAACAGTATTAAGTAATTTGCCCAAGATCACACAGTAAGCAATTTGCCATTTTCTTCTCCAGCACATTTTACAGAAGAGGAAACTGAGACAAATACAGTTAAGTAACTTGATCAGGTTCACACAGCTTGCAAATATCTGAGACCAAATTTGACATCAGAAAGGTGAGTCTTCTTGATTCCAAACCCAACATCTTCTCTACTGTGCCACCTAGCCACCTTAGAATAGATGAAAAAACATCAAAGTGTTTGTTGAAATTTCCTAGAATGAGAACAAAAGTTAGAAATACTCTTCATTAGGCACTAAACTCATTGGGAAATAAGGAAAGATATTAAATTATAGCTTACAAGATATTAATTTGTTGATAAGTTTAAATAAAGTGAATCTTAAAGAAAAGATAAACGCTAAAGTGGTGACAATTGAGGAAGAATCTGAAAGTGGCAATGGGGAACAAGAAATATTCAAACTCTCCCCCCACCACCCTCACTAAGACCAATAAGTCAACAGGTATAAGATAATATACAAGCAGAACCAATAGATAAAGCACCTGACTCTGATACTGATTAATAATTAATAAATAATTGATTAATAAATAGTGTGACCATGAAGAAGTCATTTCTCTTTTTCAGGCTTCAGTTTCCCCACTTATAAAATTTAGGCACCTGGGTGGTACAATGGATAGAGCTCTGGCTTGAGGTTAGGGAGACAAGTTCAGAGTTCTTCCTCAGACATTTATTAACTGTGTAACCCTGGGTAGGTCTGCCTCAGTTGCCTCAATTCTAAAATGGGGATAATATCAGCATCCACCCTCAAGGGTTGTGAGAATAAGGTAAAATGATATTTGTGAAGTGCTAAGAACAATGTCTGGTACTACTTATTTTTTCCTTTCCTCCTCTTCTCTCTAAAATGAGAGAGCAGAACTAAATGGTAACCTCAATATGTCCAAAATGGAATTCATTATCTTCTCCCTAAACTCTCTCAGCCTCCTGCCTTCCCTATTATTGAAGAGAAAAACACCATCCTCCCAGCCTTCAGGCTCCCAACCTAGCCAATAATCCTGGACTCTTCACCATCTCTCACCTTCCATATTTAATTTATTGCCAAGGACTGTTGATTTCACTTTTGCATCATCTCTAGAATATACTCTTCCTAGGTCCTTTTCAACCTTAAGTTAGTAAAGTTTGTTTTCATTTCTGTCTTTGTATCCCAACTGTGCCTGCCAGTAGTACTTGATGAATATTTATTGAATTGACTTAAACCAGAGAGTGAGAGGCAGGAAATTCCTAATGAGGCTTCCACTCCACATTTTCACTTAGATAAATGCTTCTTTATCTTACAGCCCCAAGGAGTGTACAGAAATAAATAGAAATCACAAAGAACCAGGTTTACTGTGCCAAAAGAACAAGATTTATTAGAGAAGTTTTCAAAGGAACATGCTTACACAATTTAAAAGATGACCTAGAAATATGATAGAAGAGACATCTTATGAGGAAAAACAAAAAGCAAAAATAATTGGCTAGAACTGGGATGGACCTCCTTGTGATAAGGTATTCATTAGACAGAGTTTCAGCAGCATGATGAATATGAGCTTTCCTCTCTGCTGCGGGCCAGGTTGAAACAGCCGGGATGCTTACAGGGGCCGCTGTTGGACATGCTCTCTGGAAGAAATGACTCTCCCATCTTTGATCTCCTCAGTGATTGTACGGATTTGAGTGCTGATCTGAGGGCCTGAGTTACAGGGGACACTTGGGGGACAGGGGATGCGGATGACAGGCTTGTATGCTGTGGCACAGGGATGGACAGGAAGTCTGAAAAAACAGAGACATTGGCATATGAATTTCACGTCAGGAACATGGGCAAGATTCAGCTAAATGAAATGGACACCACCTGGAAGATTAGTAAAGGGAAAAGTGGCCAAAGTGAGTTTATAGGTTAGAGCTACTTTCTTCTCATATAAAAGAGAGAAATAGGACTGATAGAAAGGATTGTTAAAAGGTTTATAGTATTGTATATTTGGAATTACTTTTTTTTTCTTTGTAAACTATAAAGTCCCAGATTACTTGAGGAAGCCTCAAGAGAGCTTTGCTCAGAAAGTATCTCATTAATTGAATTCACCTATTGCCTCATTTATTGAAGATTGGGCTTCACTGGGCTTGGCACTATAACTAGGATAGGATAACTGGAGCTTTTCCTAGAACATAAACATTGATGGGCATTCTTCTCCTCAATTCATGTTCTTCCTCTAATCCGAGGATTCTTTCACAGTACCATGCATGTCTGCTGCCTCTTCCCACTTCCTCATCCTCCTTTCAGAAATCATGGTCAGAAAATGAGCAGAATTAAGGGTTCATCAGCCTGCCCTAAGTACCAGAATTTCTACCTAACTATGAGTTTGACCTTGCCAATGCCCTGGAATACACACTTACTTGCAGTCTTCTCCTTCTAGCAAACGGCGATATGTGGCAATCTCTGACTCCAGTCGGGTCTTAACATCCAGGAGGACCTGATACTCCTGGTTCTGCCGCTCTAGATCACAGCGGATCTCAGCCAGCTGAACCTCTACATTGCTGATCATGCATTGTATCTGGGCCAACTGGGAACCATAGCGGGCTTCTGTTTCTGCCAAAGTTGATTCCAGGGAATTTCGCTGTAAAGAAAAAAATAAGGAAATCTCTTTCACTTCATGCAAGATTGTTGGACCTTTCTATGATGATTCCCTAGGGACAGGCTAGAAACTCAGTGATCTGAGAAGGCTACCCAGTTGTTTCCTAGGAACTCTAGCACAGGCTGCTTACCATGCTATGCTGGGTCTGTAGCTCAATCTCCAGGGCATTGACGTTGCGTTTCAGCTCAATGATTTCTGTCTGGCAGCACTGGAGCTGTTCAGAACTGGACACCACTTGTTGGTTCAATTCCTCTGTCTAAAACAAATACAAGGCATCAGAGCATGATCAGAAGAGAAAACTTCCCTCTGAAAATCCCCTGCTTGCCTCCCCAGGGTACCTACCTGGGTGGTGAACCAATTCTCCACATCTCTGCGGTTATTCTCCACCAGGGCCTCATACTGGCATCTCATGTCATTCAAGATCTTGTTGAGATCCACTGGTGGAGCAGCATCTACCTCAACATTGAGCCGGTCTCCAAGCTGACTTCGAAGAATCCTGACTTCCTATAATGAGCAGAGTACCAATTAATTCCAGTTCCTAAGCCTGGCCATCTCCACTCCATGGTCCAAACGGGAATATGATGACTTCCCATAGAGACCCTCAGAGTTTAGAACCATTGAAATCTAGAAAATTTTGGTTCAAATTTAGGAACATTAGGACATTAGTGAAGAGAGGACTGGGTCTAGAATCAGGAGATCGTAGTTCAAATAACCTTGGACTAAACCCATATGTCTCAGTTTCCCAGTCTATGAAGTGAGGATAATAATAGCATTTAATTCACAGGATTGTTGTGACAATCAAATGAGATAAATAATTGTATAGCATTTAGCACAGTGTCTGGCATAGTTTAACTGTTGTATTAATATTAGCTATTATTATTAAAATCATAATTCTGACACCCACTGTCTGTTACCCTCATCAGTCAGTCAATTAGCATTTAATGAGTATCTAATGTATGCCAGACTCTGTGCTAAACTCTGAGGCTACAAAGAGAGGAAAATGATAGTCCCTACTTTTGAGGAGCTCACAATCTAATAATTATTTAATTAACCTCTCAGTATACTACACAGGTCTTTGTGATTGTGAATTGTAGAGGAAGTACCCAGCTTCTTTGGATGAGGAAGTTCCTCACTGGAAGGGGCGTAGGTCAATAAAATCATAAGTCCTTCCCTCTATTTAGAATCACAAGATGGAACCCAAAGGAACCAGAAGACATCATAGAGTCTAGCAGTTCTGAACATTTTTTTGTGTCTTGGATCCCTCCTGAAGTCTGGTAAAGTCTATGGAAACTTGCTCAAAATCATGTCTGCTGTTAAAAATTAGTGAAACTAAAGGTCTAATTTTTTTCCTTGTCCTCCAAGATCCCAGAGTCTCTGAAATTTCTTTATAGACCTCAGGTTAAGAATCCCTGAGGTAGCTGAAGCCCTTAACTTCCTCATTCTGCCATCAGCCTTTTTCTAACCTCTTCATGGCTCTTCTTGAGACAGAGCAGCTCCTCCTTCAGGGACTCAAGCTGCATCTCCAGGTCAGCCTTGAATAGGGTCAGCTCATCTAGGATCTTGCGAAGGCCATTGATGTCAGCCTCTACCAGCTGGCGCAGAGAAAGCTCAGTCTCATACCTATAATTCAACATGATGATTGCATGTCAGGCCCAGGCCATAGGTGACATAGAAAAAGGAACTAAATCTGTGACTTCATTGATAGAGAGAACTCCCAAATGAGTAAACTCTCTCTGCCATTGAAGGTCAGTGGTACCTCTGTAACTTATGGTTTTAAAGAGCTATCCAGAAAACCAAGAAGTGAATGTGATTTACCCAGAATCATATATCCAGTATGTGTCAGAGGCAGAATTTTACCCCGGGTCTTGCTGGTTACAAGCAGGCTATCTATCCACAACACCACAGCTGTCTCTAGCCAACATAAGGAGCCATATATCATCACATCAGAATCTTTTTCCATTGTACTTCACCTAAAGTCTGAGTTTGAACATAAAAACAGCACTACATTTTTCATGTAGCTTTTCTCTCTAGTCTCTAAAAAAATGATAGTATTTCATTTTATCCATCCCTTTCCCAAAATGTTTCCTACTTTGTAAATTTGATTAAGTCCTTGGAGAGGGGGAGAAGGGTAGGGATGATCATGATAGTCAGAGGAATTCTGAGTCCAGTCTTTTTTTTTAATCTACCAGCTGCCTAAGGTGGATATGAAGGGTGAAACAAAAGATGAGGGGTATTTCCCACTGAGGCCCACTCACTTGGTTCTGAAGTCATCAGCAGCCAGTTTGGCATTATCAATCTGCAGAACCAGCCTGGCATTTTCAGCCTTGGTCAACAGAACCTAGAAAACAAAGAGGTATCAAAGAAGTTGGGGATTTGGACCAAACTCCAAAGCAACCACTGCTGAATCTACCTAATCCAACCCTGAGACCTCATTTGAGATACTAAGAAAAGATAGACAAGATACCTACAAGATGAAAACATCAGCTTTGGGTGCTCTTCAGCAACCCTCAAGGTCAACCCCAAGTCAGATATCATTTAGCCTACACTCATCATGGATGCTACTCAATGGCAGGACTCAATCAATCAATCAAGGAGAATTTAATAATTGTTACTTTTAAGAACCAGGCACAAGAAATACAAATAGAATGAAAAAAAAAGTGAATGAGATTTCCTGGGAGATAGGTCACCAAGCTCTTATTAATCACCTACCATGTCCCAGACACCTGTGCTGAACTCTGGTTTTCTTTTAACTTTATCTGGAAGGTTAGAAGCCAGTTCCCAGGATGCCCCCATACAGAGAAGAGGGCTCCGTCTTAGGCACATGGACATTTAGCGATTAGAGTTGCTTTTGTCTGTTACCTTCTGCTGTAGATCCTCAATAGTCTTGAAGTAGGACTGATAATCCGGGCAGGTATATGGGATCTGAGACTCATACCACTCCCGGATCTTCTTCTCCAGTGCCGAGTTTTCCCGCTCCAACTGGTGCACCTTCTCCAGGTAGTTAGCCAGGCGGTCATTCAAGAATTGCATGGTCTCCTTCTCATTGCCATTGAAAACCCCTTCACCAAGCCAAATGCTATTCCCACCAAAGCCAGAGGCGTGGTGTCCATTGGGTAGGTAGGTATTGGGCAGGTAGCTTCCTGAGCCACAGGAGCCCACCTTAAGAGAAGAAATTGACCCACTACTACAGGAAAAGTTTGGAACCCTACAGGAGCCCAGAGAGTGGATGGAAGAGACCCGAGAGAAGCCACCACTGGTGCCACAGACTCCCCGGAAAGACCCAGTGGAGAGTGTTGGCATGCAGATTTGGGAAGTCATGATGTTAGGAGGGAAAAAATATAGTTTAGCTAGAAAGCCCAACTTCTGACTTCTCCTTCCTCAGAGAGCACTTATATACACTCTCTGTTGGGTGTTGGCATGTTGGCAAATTGACTTCTCTTGGGAAACTCTAGTCATATTTTGGAAGGTTAATCCCATTAATATGTGATTCTGATAACTATCCGGGATTCCTAGTCTCATAAAAAGTGTAGAATTTGGTTTGCTAAGTCAGGACTCCATGTAGTTGTCATTCCTTAGTGGAATATGATTTTTATTGCAGCTTCAAAGAGTTCTTACATCAGATCCATTAATAGGGAGTGCCTTTATGGGGCTAACACACTTGGCTCCTTCCCTTCCTGAGAATGCCTCAATGGACTCCATCATTGTCCCTTGGTCTTGCTCTTCCCCCTGTTATCCCATCTTCCCAAAAATGGCATAAGAGAAGCAATGAGATATAGCAGATAGATAGTTGAGTTTAGAGTCAAAAAGACCATTCGCAAACATCCCAGCTCTGTTGCTTACTAACTGTTTCAACCTTAGTTTCCTCATATGTAAAATGCACATAATAATGCTTGCACAAAATGCAGGTAATAATGCATGCACCTATCTCACAAGGCTATTGTGAGGTAAGATGCAGGTAATAATGCATGCATCTATCTGGCAAGGCTGTTGTGAGGTTCAAATGAGTTGATATATGTAAAAAACACTTTTCAAACTTCATTGTGCTTTATAAATGCCTATTGTTAGTATTGCCCTTACTATTATGAAAGACATTACGATAGAGTGGATTTGAAGATTTTCACAGTTTAGCTCCAATCTGTCCTTCCAATGTCATTATACACCACTCTTTCCAACATTTTACAGTAGGACCCAGGGGGCCTCAAACTACAGCCCGCGGGCCAAATGCGGCAGCTGAGGACGATTATCCCCCTCTCCCAGGGCTATGAAGTTTCTTTATTTAAAGGGTCACAAAACAAAGTTTTTGTTTTTTACTATAGTCCGGCCCTCCAACAGTCTGAGGGACAGTGAACTGGCCCCCTATTTTAAAAGTTTAAGGACCCCTGGATAATCAAACAAGGCTTTGTTTCATTGTTACCCATGATACTTCATTTTCCATCTCCATATTTTTGTCTTGGCCATCCCCATGCCTGAAATGTTCTCTCTCCTTACCTCTACCACAAAGAATTCCTTACTTCCCTCAAGATATAGCTTAAGATAAACTACCATGTTGTCCTCCTAGCCTTTCAATGGCTGATTCTCTTCCAAGAACTGCCTTCTTGATGTTTATTATGCATTTGCATCTGTGTTTACTTGTATTTAATTCTATACGTGGATATATGTGTAGATGTTTTCCCCCCATGAAAGGTAAGCTCCTTGAGAGTGAGTTCTTTTCATTTTCTTGTCTATATGTCCCCAAGTAGATATTTAAGAAATGCTGATTGATTGATTGAACCTTTGTACTACCTAGATCACAAGAAGATCAGATAAAATCATTTACTTAAAGTGTTTTGTCAGCCATAAAGTGCTTCATCAATGGCAGTCACTATTTCTTTTAGAGGCAGTTAGGAAAAGTACTGGGCTTAGAGGCAGATTCTATACATTATCCATGTATTGTCGTTGCTGTTGTTTTGCTGTTGTTACATCATAACTGATTCTTCATGACCTCATTTGGGGTCTTCTTGGCAAAAATACTTGAACGGATTGCCATTTTCTTCTCCAGCTCATTTGACAGATGAGGAAATTGAAACAAATTAGGCTGAGTGACTTAACCAGGATCACATAACTAATAAGTGTCTCAACCAGATTTGAACTCAGGAAGATGAATCTTCCTAATTCCAGGTCAAGTACTTTAGCCATCATGCCATCTAGCTGCCCAATTATCTATGTGGCTCTGAGCAAATCTCTATACTTCTGTTTTCTTGTCTATAAAGAATAAATGGTTAATGCCTGCATTACCTACTTCACTGGATTATTGTATAAATAAATGAGTTTTAATTGTTATTAGCCATGATCCAATAATATTATCTTTTCTGTTATGCCCATTGGAAAGTCTGCTCATGCACACTTAGTCGTAGCTTTGAAGGGATAGGAATCATGGCCTTAAGTATTTGAAAGAAGGAAGAAAAGGGATTCCATGGATCAACCAATCAGTCCATCAATATCAAGCATTAAGAACAGGTTTTTCTGGATTCTTACATTTTCCCTCTTTGCCCAGTCAATATTGTGGTCTTTACTCTTGATGGGATGTAATGTCCAGACTAGCTCTCTGGAACTCTCAGGATCAGAGTCCTTGGTCTTTAGGTGGAGAAGTGAAGGAGGCAGGAGAGCTGCCACATGGTTGATCAAATATGGAGTCTGGACTCTGGAGTCTGGAGCCTAAAGTCTTCTTTGTTTGAGAGCTCTGCTGCAAAGAGAGCTCTCTGTCCCTCCCCCAGCCTTCAGTACGATTACTTCACTACATCACATTGAGCATACGCAGCCATAAGCACCATGCTGTGATTCAAGTATACCTTTTCAGCGTTCCGGCCAGCTACAATGGGAGACAATTTTTCATTTCTCACTAGACTCTACCATGTCCCCCTTCCCCATCTGGCTGGTATCATCTCACTCTACTTTTCAACTTTCTTTTATATATTGTCTTCCTTGTTAGAGTGTAAGCACCTTGAGGACAGAAAACACTTTTTTTTTTATTTGTATACCCACCCCTAGGCACAATAGCTAGGTGACATCTTAGTGCACAGAGTGCTGGATCTGGGGTCAGAAACTCATCTTCCTGAGTTCAAATCTGGCTTCAGACACTTCCTAGTTGTGTGAACCTAAGCAAGTCAATTAACCCTGTTTACCTCAGTGTTTTATAAAATGAATTGGAGAAGGAAACAGCAAACACTCCATTATCTTTGCCAAGAAAACCCCAAATTAGATCACATGACTGAAACAATTCAGCAGTCCTTAGCACAGTGCCTGGTACACCATAGGCACTTACTAAATATTTATTGACATGAAAGATAGAATCTCCTTCAGAAAAGAGTCATCTGTGGAGTCCTCCTTTCCTGACCACATCTGGTTAGAATACAACTAGCAGAACCATACTCAGTTCTAGATGCCGCGTTTTAAAAAGGGCATGGATAAACTAGAAAGCACACAAAGGATGGTGAATACAAAATTGGTGAAAATCGCTCAGAAACTATTAAGGATTTATTTAAGGGATCTTTAGCTTGAATAAAAAATAATTAATAGAAACTTTAAGTATCTGAAGAGCTAGCATCTACCAGAATTTGATTAGTTTTTCTTGGCCCTGGAGGACAGACCTGGGAGAAATTGTTGGAAGTCACAAAAAAGCAAACATATATTTAAGATTCCTTGCCATTGTCATTGTTGTCTTTCATTTCAGTAATAACCACCTCTTCATGACCCCATTTGGAGTTTTCTTGACAAAGATACTAGAATGGTTTGTCATTGCCTCCTACAATTCAACAGATGAAAAACGGAGGTAAGTGACCAGCCCAGGATCACACAGCTAGGAAGTATCTAAGGATGGATTTAAACTCAAGTCTTCTTGACATCTGTTGTGCCTTACAGCTACGCTATAACCCTCACTATTAGAGTTTTCCAAAAGTAGAATGGGCTACCTTGAGAGATATTGGTAGTCTTATAGCAAATGGTAGATGGCCATTTGTCAGACATGCTGTGGAAGGAATTTCCATTTAGGTTAATTTTGGATTAGATGGATATGAATATCTATGACAAAAGTATGTGCTGTTTTCCTAGGGACATTCAGAAGTCTGGATCCTGGGGGTCTGACCTAGGAGAACCTGACCCCATTACCTATTGATCCCAGGACTGGTACCCTTTTCAAAGTCAGATTCCAAGGATGCACTGAGGACAGGAATTTCCCTGCTTGATCAAAAGAAAAAATGCCAAGCAGAGGTGGAGAGGGGAAAGGAAGGGTGGGAGGAGGGAGGAAGATTGAATCTGGCTTAAGAAATCAAGAAGAGATTTAGAGATGCTTTTTAAAAAACCATTTGCAAATGCTCACAAACTAAATATGGTTTGCAAGGGAAGCTTTTATGGCATATCCTCATACCTCTCAAGTTATAATTTCTCAACCCTTTTAAAAAGTTTTATAAGCTTCTCTCAGGAATTACTCAAAGGTATGATGTACACACCTAACCCTGTCCTGTGAGTATCTCACTAGAACTACTCAGTTCCGCATTTGAGAAGGACCAATAAAGGGTCCAATGGTTCTCCTTCAGAACAAACTTCCTGCTATGGGAACAAGAGAAGCCAGCGTTAACCCTTCCAGTCCATGTCCAAAACAAGAATGAGTTTTATGAAATAGACAGCTATTTAGAGTTAGAAGGGACCATCCCAAGTTTTTGTTTTTACTATAATCTGGCCCTCCAACAGTCTGAGGAACAGTGAACTGGCCACTTATTTAAAAAATTTGAGGACCCCTGGGATTTACCTAAGATCACAACACTAGTTATGTAGATAAGATTTGTATACAAGTCTTTCTGATTCTAAGTACAAAGTTCTATCCATTCCACCACACTGCCCCCTTAAAACTTCTACAGTTGCCCCATCAAGTTTTAAACTAAAAATACCTAGTTAATCTAAGTTAAACCTGGACTTTACCTAGGCTCCCTGTAAGGGAAAAATCTTCTATACAAAACCCGGTGTTATGATTAAAAAGTGTTGGATAGCAAGTTATCAAATGACATTCTTTCCTAATTGAAGCATCTTTTGCTAAGATTCTTCGTATCAATCTGAACAAACTTCCCTAGCTCCCAACTCCTCACCTTCTTTGGAGATTTCTATAAACCAGGAACCTGAGACTATTGATGAGTCATTGCAGCTATGCCCAACTCTTCATGACCCCATATGGCATTTTCTTAACAAAGATACTAGAGTTGTTTACCATTTTCTTCTCCAGCTCGTTTTACAGATAAGGAAACTGAGGCAAACAGGGTTAAGTGATTTGCCCAGGGTCACATAGTAAATATCTGAAGCCAGATTTAAGCTCACAAGTGAGTCTTCCTCATTCCAAGCCCAGCATACTATCCATTGAACCACCTGCTTGTTCTAACCAGAGACTAGCTTTCCCATAAACATCTTCACTATTCCTCCACTTTAGTGTATGTGTCCATAATCACCTAGGTATAACTCTTCAGGTTATTATATAACATTCTAAAAACCCCACTCAAAAAAAGGTAACTTTATTTTTCTTTGTAATATTCTCATTCACTGTCATTCTCTCTGACTCTCTAGCTTTCTATCTCTGTTATCTGTTATCTCTTTCACTCTCTTAAAGTACAGGGGATGATAATAAATCACCATTTCTCCATTCCCTGCCCTCCTTCCCAACCTTCACTCCACTTTTCCTGATCTGAGGACCTTCATCTGAAGGCAACAGTTCCTAGGGAACCAAAGACTTTGGGTCACCTTTTTATTCTGTTCAAGATTTGGATGACTTATGCCATGAAGGGACCAGGAGTCCTTCTTTAGCTTGTCACCATGAGCCTAGGGAGAAAATGAATTCTCTTATCTTTGAAGTGGTTCAAGAATACTTGAGGACCAATAATAGGGTCCAAAGTTAATGTACAGGGGCAGCTAGGTGGCACAGTGGATAGAGTACCAGCCCTGACGTCAGGAGGACCTGAGTTCAAATCCAGTCTCAGACACTTAACACTTCTTAGCTGTGTGACCAAAAAACAACAACAAAAAGTTAAGGTTCAGCCTGTGCAAACTATGGTAGCAAATGCTCTCTACTACCTCTTTTTTTTTTTTCAGTTGAGGCAATTGGGGTTAAGTGACTTGCCCAGGGTCACACAACTAGGAGGTATTAAGTGTCTGAGACCAGGTCCTCCTGACTTCAGGACTGATGCTCTATCCACTGCGCCACCTAGCTGCCCCACTCTATTACCTCTTAATGGACACCCATATTCCAAGGATCACTTAAGAAATTATTTCCCAGAACAGATATTTTGGACAATTGTTTCAATATTGAAAGCCAGTAAGATATAGTAGAAAGAACACTGGCTTCAGGCTTATGTGACTATGTTGAAATCTCACCCCTGGTGCCCACTACCTATATTGACTTTGGGTAAATTAATTAAATTCCTTGAAATTTGATGTCTTCATTTGTAGATTGGGAGACTTGGACTAAGTCAGGGTCTTTAACCTGTAGTCAAGACATTCCCAAGAGGTCCTTGGGTAGATTTTAGAAGGTTCAAGAATTTGAATGAGGAAAAAAATGACATCTTTATTTCAATATAATTGGTTTCCTTTGTAAGCCTAGGCGATTTTATTTTGAGAAAGGGTCTGGGGACTTCATCAGACTGCCCAAGGAGTCCATAGCACAAAAAAAGCTTTTGAACCTCTAGCTCTATACATATGATCCTATGATCCAACATGATACTGTTGCACTTCAATTCACTCTAAAACAATCAGATTCTTGTGGACTTGTCTCACTTAGACTAACCTATTATCCCATTCAAAACACACTTTATTATTCCAAGACTACCTTTGCCCACACTCAAGGATGGATCCAGCTCCTTATCTACCCAAGTCATGAGTTCCCCTAAGTCTCATATTGTCCCTCTTGGGCCTCAACCCATCCCTCTGGGATGCTAAAAACTCATTCCTTTGCTTTTTCTCCCATTCAATTGCTTTTGTTTTAAAGAACACAGTTACTCTTTCTTTATCTTTCACTGGTGACCAATATCCATGCTAGAATATTATTTTAAACTCTGTAAAAAAAAAGTTCTTTTTGGCCCTAAATAATACGTTTCACTTATTTAGTACCTTAAGATCTATCAAGCATTTGAAATGTATCATTTCATTTATTTCCCACAATATCCTGGAAAGTAGCTGCTGGTGGTGTCCCCATTGTACAAATAAAAAAACTGAGTCTCAGAGAGTATAAGTTAACTTTCTCAGGATCACTCAATCATTGAGTGACTGAGGCAGGTTTTCCTGAGACCACATCCAGCACACCATCCACCAGGCCAAGCTATCTTTCACTGGATATAGAATTGACAAGGATTTAGAGGAGCACTGAGTCCAACCCCATTATTCTGCAAAGAAAGAAATTGAGGTCCACAGTGAAATGATTTGTCCAAAGTCATATAAAGTGGATGAATGACAATAGCAGAGCTCGGATTAAAACTCAAATTCTCTGAATCCAGTTCCAAGGAGAGGTCTTTCCAATAGACCACACTGCTCCATATCCCTTTTTTCTCCTTCTTGCCTTTTTCATCACCCACTATATGCATTCTACAGCATGCTAATGCTTCTGGAGGCTTTGTCCACCCATCTTTCCCCATAATCCTCACTCTCCTTCTAATCAGCCTCCATGACTTGCCATGACTCTATCTTCTTTGAGTGAGTAGCTCAGACGATTGCCTTCCTTAGGGCAAAGAAGTCAAGTCTATCTATAATCCGAGGGCTTTCACCCTTCCCCATATTCCAGGTCTTCAAGGATTTCCATTGTTTACATGGAACCTTTGTTCAACAAATAAAACAAATACAAAGATACTAATAAAATAAGTACTAATAAAATAAGTAAACAGGTCAATGAGCATTACTGGAGGTCTTAGTTTCCTAGGATCAATACATCTAGGATTAGATTGGGACTTTGGAGGCAAACTCTAATATTTTGTTGCAGATCTTCCTATTCCCCACAATTCTCTCCCAATACTAGTAGCTTGCCTGCACATACATACACATTTTCACATACTCACAAACTAAGTGGATTTACTTACATCTCAGCCACATTTAGCAGATCAGTAATTCTTCCATCATTTATTTCAGGCTCCACTTGCTTAGAAAAATCCTCAGAGACTTGAGCCCTATATGCCATCCTTCCTCACCCTCTCCAATTTCTTCCCTTCCTACCCTCCAGACTCCCCCACTAACACTGTCCTATCTCTCGCCATGGAAAATGTCTCTCCCTTACAAGATCATCCCTTTCCTCCTCTTCTCTGTCTCCACAACACTCTCCCATCTGATTTTTCAGCTCAGGCTCATTCATTCCTTTATTCTCCACCTTTTCCCCCCACCCAGATTTTATGGACTAACACACTCCTCAGTTGTCATTTCTCTCACTAATGTGCTTGGGGAACTTGTGGTTTTGAAAGATGCAAAATCAGGCCAGACTGCCATCAGAAGGCCATGGGCTTCAATCAGCTAGCTGGTCCCTTTGATTCAGGCATCACTTAGCATCTTCTCCTATGACTGACTTCATTAACAGGAGTTTACTAGGGGTGGGATGCAGCCTGGCTGTCCATCTTGCAACCAACATCAGCTTGTCTAGAAACCAAATAAGATGGCTACAGACTATAATTACCATTTTTTTCTAACCAGGAATTTTACCTTCAAATGGTCTCAGATGCCCAGATGAAAGGCATTATAGTAGCTTCAGTGTTATTAAGGTCATTCATAAAAGCAATTCAGAAGAATTAATAGCCATCCTAGGCCAACTTTCCAAAATGGTAAGCCCCTGTAGGTGCCTGAACCAGTCTCAATAGTGCCCACCCACCCTCCCACCTAGCCTCAAACACTTCAGAATAGTTGAATGGGAGAGATTTTAGCAGGGGTGCAATGGAGACCGAATCCCCAAAGGCCACTGTTAAATTTTCAGCATGAAGTATTTGCACCTTGAAAATCAACAATCTTTATAAAGTAGGCTTTGATTTATTGCTTCATTGATTGTCTAGACTTAAGAAAGTATTTGTAATGAAAATTAAAGCCTGAATACTCTATAGTTACAATGACTAATTTTTACTACAGAAAAGAAATGAGAAAATGCATCTGCTCCCACACTTTGTTGTAGGGGAAGGGGATGACTTTGGATGTGGAGCATTATCTTTTCTATCAACTTAGCTGATGTCTTGCTTGGTTTTGGTGAAGTGCTTTCTTTCCTTTAACTTCTTTAACGTGTGTTTTTATTTTTATAAGAGTATTGTTCAGTCATTTTTCAATCATGTCCAACTCTTAGTAACCCGTACTTGGAGTTTTCTTGGCAGAGATCCTGGAGTGGTTTGCCATTTCCTTCTCCAATTCCTTTTACAGATGAGAAAACTGAGGCAGATAGAGTTAAGTGACTTGTCCAGGACCACAGAGCTAGTAAATGTCTGAGGCTGGATTTTAATTCAAGATGAATCTTCCTGACAACATAGCTAGCACCTATCCACTGTATCTAGTTGCCTTTAAAGAAAAGTAGGGGAAGTGGGTTATTTATACCTTCTGAATGCAATTCTCCCTGTGCAACAAGAAAACTGTTCCGTTCTGCACACATATATTGTATCTAGGATATACTATAACATATTCAACATGTAAAGACTGCTTTCCATCTGGGGGAGGAGGAGGAGGGAGGGAGAGAGGGGAAAAATCGAAACAGAAGTGAATGCAAGGGCTAATGCTGTAAAAAATTACCCTGGCATGGGTTCTATCAATAAAAAGTTATTTTAAAAAAAGTAGGGGAAGATAGATAGATAGATAGATAGATAGATAGATACACATACATACATACACATATAGAGAGAGATTGTTATATTTTTAAATTTATTTTATTTATTTAATATTTTCCTCAGTTACATTCAAAACCAAAAAAAAATATTTTTTTACATTTTTTTTTAAATTTTTGAGTTCTAACCTCTCTTCCTTATCCCCACCCACAATTAAGAAACCACATGTAGGGCAGTTAGGTTGCCACTGTAGATAGAGGATCACCTTTGAAGTCAGGAGGACCTGAGTTCAAATCTGGCCTCAAACACTTAATACTTTCTAACTGTGTGACCCTGGGAAAGTCATTTAACTCCTTTTTGCCTTAGCAAAAAAAGAAAAAGAAAGAAAACACGTGAAATTATGCAGAAGATTTCCATAAAAAACAAAATATATTGATTTTTAAAAAAGAAAAAATAGGAATTATCAATGTTCAAGGGATTGTGAGAAGATAGGCAAACTGATACATTTTTGGTGAATCTGTAAAGCAGTCTACAAGTTCTGCATCTCCATTTAGAATTTTATAAGTGACTAAATTTCCCATAACTTCCAGCAATCTCACCACTGAACATATGACCCTAAGGTAATCAAAAACAGAATTATTCATAGCATCAGTCTTTGCAGTAGAAAAAAAGAGGAAACAATTTATCTGTAATTCAAGAATGGTGAAACCAATTAGATGTAAGACTATGATGGAATATTATTGTACAATAAGAAATGAGGAATATGAAGAATTCAGAGAAATGAGGAGAAATATATATTAACTGATACAGAGCACAATAAGCAGAACCAAGAGAATTATGTATGTGATGATTAAAACAGCATAAATGAACAGTCTAATAAACCAATATGGTTTCTAGAGAAATGATAATGAAATAGATATTCTCCCTCATGGAAGACAGGTAAGGAGCTACTAATACAGAATACTGAATGCACAAGGTCTCTCTAACAAATGTTTCTTAATTTCTTTGTCCAAAGAAAGGATTCATTATGGTAAGAGGGAAAGTGCTTAGTATAAAGATAAAACACATCAATTAAAAAAACTTTAAAATTTTTTAAATAAAGTTATTTGTTAAGATATACAAAGTGAGGAGAGGGCCAGCGGGGTGGCTCTATAGATACATCTGGCCTGCAGTCAGGAAGACTCATCTTTATATGTTCAAATCTGGCCTCAGACACTTCCAAGCTATACAACTTTGGGCAAGTCACTTAACTTTATATGCCTCAGTTTCCTCATCTGTAAAATGAAGTAGAGAAGAAAATGGCAAACCATTAGCTGTGTGACACTGAACAAATCACTTAATTCTGTTTGCCTTACTTCCTCATCTATAAAATAAGCTAGAGAAGGAAATGATAAACCACTCCAGTCTCTTTGCCCAAAAAAAAAAAAAAAAAAAAAAAAAAAAAAAAAAAAACCCACACAGGGTCACAAAGAGTCGAACATGACTGAAAAATCACTAAACAACAAAAGACTACCTTGAACAATTGTATCCATTAACTCATTGTCACAAGTCCTTCTTTGAAAGTGAGAGTAAATATACAAAGCAAGCAGAATGAAAAGATATACATGACATGGTATAAATTTTAGCTCAAAAACAAATGTGTACTTCATTGTTTCTCAAGCTAGAAAGAAATTCAATCAGAAAGAGACTTAACTTCACAGCTTCCACAGAGAGTTCACAAAAGCCTTTATCAGATGCACACATAGAAGGGAGATAAAATAAGAGACGCAAGAAGTATTTTGAGAAAGAATCTTCAGATTTGGTTCTTTCCTAGTCCTATCTGTCCTTTATTCAACCCTTCCTTCTGAAAATACATGATATCTATCCACTGGTGATTACTACTTTTCCTTTTAAAGGGTTCATTGGATGTACACGAGATTGTAAGATTTACTGCCAAAAAAGATTTTATAGCTTATCTAGTTCATCTCTTCATTTATAAATGAGGAAAATAAGATCCAAAGAGGAGAAATTTCTTGCCAACATTATATGGATAGCAGATTCAGGATTCCAAAATAGCTGTTCTAAGGTTTAATTCAGCACTAATTAAAATAGTGAATAGAGTGTTGGATCTGAAATCAAAAAGACCTGAGTCCAAACCTTGTGTTAGACATTTATTAGCTATGTGATCCTAAGCAATTTATTTAACCTCTTTCTGCCTTATTTTCCTTTTTAAAAAAAAATTAGGGATAATGATTGAGATTACATATTAAGGGCTTTGCAAACCTTCAGTGCCATAGAGTGCTACACCATGGTGTTCATTATTACCAGACTTCACTTGGGTAGAAATATATTGGTGAGAAAGGAAAGTCCTGCTACCCTTATTGTGTGTCCTAGGAGAGTATTTTTTTTCCACAGTTCCCCCAAGCAGTTCAGGGATTTCTCAAATGCCTGGATCACTGGGCCTAGAGCGTTCCAAGGAGAAGGATTATCTTGAATAGCTCTTAGTCTCCAGGCCTGCCTAATCTAAACAAGATAAAAGGGTAGAAATGGGTTCTGGAGAAATCATGACTGGGGAACCCAATCATTCCTTCCTCGCCCTCAGCATGTCCTGCAGCTGAAAATTTGTTTTTCAGATACCCCTTACAGCACAACAGCTGGCCTGTGTGGTGTTGAAATATGGAGGGAGGGTCAAAGAAGTGTATTCTCTGGGAGGAGACTGTTCTTTACTCAGAACAATTTTATGGAAGGCCATGTAGAAGAGTCACCCAAGAAGGGCAGGCATGGGTGGGGTCAAATCTGCCTCTTGGAAGGAGTGTCCACATTAATGAGATCACAGGTCCATTGGCATCTTGGAGTAAAGACAGGAATAAGGCAAGAATTAAGGGGTCCCACTCTTTTTCCAGCTCCCAGGACAACTTGTTATTGTTTTATAGTTATATCTGACTTTTCATGATCTGATTTGGGATTTTCTTGGCAGAGATACTGGAATGGTTTGTCATTTCCTTCTCTAGTTCATTTTATAGATGAGGAAACTGAGGCAATTGAGGTTAGGTGATTGGCCCAGAGTCACACAGAGAGTGAGTGTCTGAGGCTGGATTTGAACTTAGGAAGATGAGCCTTCCTGATGCTGGCACTCTGTGCAGTATGGTGCCACCTAGTGGCCCCATAAGTATTAGAACACCTTGACTTCATTTGAAATATTTCTGTTTTCTGGTGGCTCAGCCATAGTCCACATTGCTCTAGGACAGACTCCTTTAATTCTTCTATACTTTTACTTTATAAAGAAGCTCAAATACCCTGACCGTACCAGGGGTCCTCAAACTACGGCCCGCGGGCCAGATGCAGCAGCTGAAGATGTTTATCCCCCTCACCCAGGGCTATGAAGTTTCTTTATTTAAAGGCCCACAAAACAAAGTTTTTGTTTTTACTATAGTCCAGCCCTCCAACTGTCTGAGGAACAGTGAACTGACCCCCTATTTAAAAAGTTTGAGGACTCCTGGCAAGCACCTAGGGCTGGAAGGAATGATCTATCATTCCTTCCACCCCTGGGTCTCATATCTTAAGTATTCCAAGTATATGGTTAAAAGAGGCAGCGTGGATATAATGGAAAGAACTCAAAAACTGGAATCAGAGGACCCATAGCCCCAGTTCTGTTGCCATGTTACTTTTACTTGTTTGGAATCAGACACTATTCTTCATAAAATGAGGGGTCTCTAAGATCCCTTCAGTTCTTCATTCCTGCAGGTACCTGTCACAGTAAGATTTCTTAAGCACCTGCTGTGTACCAGCCCCTGTGCTAAGGGCCAGGAATACAAAGAAAGGCAAACAGCCCTTCTCTCAAGGAGCTAACAGTGTGGTAGGTCTCCTTTCTGGTCTTAGCTGAGAATCCCAGAGTCTTTTCTTTTTGTTCTTCATATAGGGGTCTCATGGGTTAATCTTCGGGGACCATGCTAATTTCCTAAGACCTAAAAGCAGCACTGCTGAGCAATGAACTGGCTGTTTATGGGCTTGCACCAGCAAAGAAAGGAAAGGAGGGAGGAGAGGAGAGCATTTATAGGAATGGCAGTGTCTACCCACTTGGGCCTTTCTACCAAGAATCCAAGCCATGGACGCATCCCCCTTATCCTCAAGAGACTAGAATGAAATCTGGAGCTGTTGAGAAAACCTCCAAAGCCAAACTGGCCTGAAATTCAAACTGTTCACTCTAGCTGACTGAGCACCCGGCCAGAAAGGAACCTGCTTGTTTATAGTGAACCTGGTGAGTGAAACTGGAAGGAGAGGCTGGTTTTTGACAGAGACATTGCTAGAGATCCCGCCCCCTGTCCTAAGGGCTCCCAATTGATGGAGTGAAGCCTTGGCTACTCCCCAAATGTTTTTGTCTCCCTGTCTGTTCTCCAAGATGGAACGGGAGCCTCCTCTGGGCCCGTGCCTCTTTGGCTCTAAGGAAGAATTTCACTTCATAGCCAGCTCACATGAGATTCCTCACCACACCCTGATTACTACAAAGTAGCTCATGGAAAGTGGGATACTGCCTTGGTCTGGTGTTGTGAGGTGTGTTTCAGGCAGGTGCCATAATGGTGACTTGGACACTCTAGGAACACCCTAGGGGACTAGCTAGACTCTAACCCAGCTTGGGAAGGAAAAGAGAAGGAGCCTTTCCTCACTGACCAATACCAGCATGCTCTGCTATGGTGATAGCCAACAGAAGGTCTTGCTAGTCTTGTTTTATTGCCAGTCTTAGTCACTGGCCTAAAGAATAGTGACCAGAAATTGCTCTAAGCTCTGAATGCTCAAGTAATAAAAATCCATCAAGACCACTGGCAGGACTAAGTTGAGATGGATTTTGCTTGTCCTGGGTTCAAGAATAGAAATCCATTCCATGGGATCAGATAATTTTGTAACAACAATGACCTGAGAGATTCTTTACTCTTACCCCATCATCTTATAGAGATAGAAACTAAGGATAGAATAGAAATCATTTGCCTAAGTTCAATGAAAGGAGGTAGAATCACATTCCCCAGGATCTGCTCAAACAGGCTAAGTGCGGAGTACCATGCCAAGTAAAATGAGCATCTAATGAATGCTCTAGGCAATTCAATCTTTAAAAACGAGATCAATATCAAAAATTCGTTTGCAGAAACAGCAGGGAAACCTTTATTGAAATACTTTCATTTTGTGAGAGCATGAGACGTGAGAGACAGAGAGAAATAGAAGAATATCCTCCTCTTTCCTTTAAGGAAACATCACAGTGAGATGGAGAAGCTTCTGAATAAGAGAAAAGAGCCTTCATCTTTAGCCCTCTTCAGGTGAGTGACCGGGGACAGAGTACAGAGGGAGTGGGGTGGGCTGAGCAGGTGCTGGCTCATCAGAAGCTTATGATTTTTCATTCCTCTTGACCTCTACTGTGTGATGACTGATGGAGAGAGGAAGGGATCAAAGACTGAGTTGATTTATGGCTTTCGGGTCTCGGAAGTCCGGCGGTTCCCAGAAGAAATGTTAGTACCACTGCTGATGCCAGAACCTGGAAAAGAAAGGAAAAAGTCTCATTAAAAAAAGTCATCTTTTCCCGCCCAGAAGAGACACCCACTACAGATCAAGGAATGGGTCTACTGGGAGAACCCACAGGGAGGAACACCTTAACTAGCTGGACAAAATTATGTCTTCCTACAACAAAAGGGGAATACTTAGGATGATAATTAGGGTGACTTTAACAAGGAGAATATCATTTGGCCATGAATGTGTTAGCCTTCATAGCTGGGGTACCTCAGCTCCTGAAGTACTTGGAAATCCAGAGCTATCTCCTTGCCCTTAATGATCCACTCTCCCCAACCCACCTCTACCCCACATAACCACATCCAGGCCAGTGTGGATTCTCTTACCTGTTCCAGAGGTGGGGAAGCCAGTCATCCTATAAGAAAGAAGAAAAAGATTGGAATAAACTGCACTTCAGAAAGAAGGACAGAAAATAAGATGTACTTTTCTTTTCCAGTTTCGCAAGAAGCTAAATCACTCTAGTCTGAAAACCTTTGGATTTTGTTCATTGGGTCAGCTACTCTCTAGATTGTAAGGGATCCCCAGTATGTTGTGTTTAGTCAATTTTCTCAACTGCAAAATGGGAATAATAATGGTACCTACTTAATGAGGTTGTTGTAAAAATCAAATGAGATAAAATTTGTAAAGGCGATATACAGTAGGCACTAAATAAATGCTTATTCCCTTCTCCTCCTTCCCTAATCCAAGCTTTTTAAGGTATATACATACTTCATAACTTATTAGTTGTGTGACTCTAGATTTAGTTTATGTGTGATTATGGATTTAGAAGTGGAAGAAATCTTTAAATCCATCAAGTCCACCCTTCCCCAGCCATACACATACATCCCATTTTACAGATAAATTAAGTGGCTTGCCCAGGGTTAGAGCCTGAGAGCTGATTTGAATCCAGATCTCCCTTTCTCTTAATCAGCTGGCCTATCCATTACAGAGCATTGCTTCTTGAGTCATTCCCTGAAGCCCAGGCTGAGAGGGCAGGGTATGGCCATGATGCTTACTTGGCGTCCTGGCCCTCCAGCAGGCTGCGGTATGTGGCAATCTCCTGCTCCAGCCGTGTCTTGATGTCCAGCAGCATCTTGTACTCCTGGTTCTGGCATTCCATCTCGCTACGGAGCTCGCTCAGCTGAGCCTCGATACTGCCGATCAGCCCCTGGATCTGCTGCAGCTGCATGGCGTAGCGACACTCCGTCTCTGCCACGGTAGCCTCCAGCCCGGCTTTCTGGGGAGGAAATGAAGAATAGGTTCAGGAGCTTGATGGAAGTCCGTTACGGAACCGAGGAGTCCCCCAGGGAGGATTGCCAAGTTACCATGCTTAGCTGGGACTGCAGCTCGATCTCCAGCCCCTGGAGCGTGCGTCTCAGCTCCGTGATCTCGGTCTTGCTGGTCTGGATCATTTCAGTGCTGGTGGTGACTTCCTTGTTCAGCTCTTCGCTCTGGGGGAAAAATAAATCAAAGATGGAGCATCTGACTTCCAAAGATGGAGCAGAGCAAAATGCTACAACCTCGGATCGGAGAAGAAGCAGGGTTTGTAAAGGGACGGGATTACCTTCTGCTGGAACCACGCCTCAGCATCCCGGCGGTTCTTCTCTGCCAGAGCTTCGTACTGCTCTCTCATTTCAGCCAGTGTACGGGTCAGGTCAATGCCAGGGGTAGCGTCCATCTCCACGTTGACCTGGCCCACCACCTGGTTACTAAATTCCTTCATTTCCTATAGAGATGAAAAAAACCAGAGCTCATTCTTCCTCTTCTCAGCTCCTATTGTAACTGAATTCCACATTGAAGTTTTGACAGAGAGGGGGGATGTCACTCTGTGTGGATAAAGCCACCAAGCTAATGGACTCCAGGGCAGGTCATCCACTGTTGCCTCCCATCCACTCCCTCACCTCTTCATGGTTCTTCTTGAGGAAGGCCAACTCCTCAGTCAGGCTCTCAATCTGCATCTCCAGGTCTGCCTTGGAGAGGGTCAACTCATCCAGCACCCTGCGCAGGCCATTGATGTCAGCCTCCACACTCTGGCGCAGGCTCAGTTCATTCTCATACCTAGAGGGTGAGAAAACTCAAAATTTAAATAACACTCCAAATGAACTCACATTCTCCTTGTACTCCATTCATTCTTTGAGAGTTTCTTATTCAATATTCCTCAAAGCCCCACCCTTCCAGTTTGACAGATGGGAATCTATCAGAAATAAGAGACAGTTAAAGAGAGGGAGAAAGGGAGAGTGAGGGAAGGAGAGGAAAGAGGAGGAAGGGAGAGAGAGAGAGAGAGAGAGAGAGAGAGAGAGAGAGAGAGAGAGAGAGAGAGAGAGAGAGGGAAGGAGAAAGGGAGAGAGAGGGAGAGACAGATACAGAGACAGAGACAGGAAATAAACAGAAAGGATGAAAAGAGGGGAAAGAGAGGAAACAAGAAGAGAGACAGGCAACCGAAACAGAGACAGAGGAAATTAAAAAAAAAAAAAAAAAACACAAAGGATGAAAAGAGGGAGAGACAGAGTCAGAAACAGAGACACAGAGGCTGAGAGAGAAAGAGATAGAAAGAGATATGGACAGAAAGAAACAAAAAAGACAGAGGCAGAGATGCAGACAGAAAGGGAGACAGAGAGAGGGAAAGACAGAGAGACAGAGAGAAACTTACTTGAGCCTGAAGTCATCAGCAGCCAGCCTGGCATTGTCAATCTCCAGAACAACCCGAGAGTTGTCAATGGTGGCTGCCTGGATCTGTAGGAGATAGGGGACATTAATATCTGGTGCTTTTGGAGTACAGAAAACTTGGGCACTACCTAGCTGTATGATCCTAAGCAAGTCACTGAGCCTCAATAGTCTCCTGTGTAAACTGAGTGGGGATAGGCCCTTTAATCTCAAAGAGCTCTTGAATTTCTGGCATTCCTTGGTTCTATAATTGTCAATATCAGTGCAGGATGGAAAAGAGGACTGAAAAAGACCAGGAGGGCAAGGAATGGCGCCTGGTGCTATCTCTTTTTCTCCAAACAAACATTCCTTCTTGTCATCAATCGTGTGACATTCCTCAGGGTGGAGGATCACTCTCTCCAGTGGTCTGTGGTCCTACTCTCTGGAGTGCTAAGAAACAGCTCAGCCTACCCCTGCATCCTTAAAAATAGCTCAAGTAGAGCCAGACCCCTGATTTTCCTAGAACATTGGGCTTAGAGCTGCAAAGAACCTTAGAAATAATCCAAACAGAAGCAGCATGCTGGAGTAGGTAGCGCACTAGAATTGGAGTGAAGAAAACCTGGGTTCAAATCCTACCCCAGACATTTATTAACTATGTGAACTTGGACAAATCACTTAAAACTTTATCAGCTTGTTTCCTCTTCTGTAAAATAGGGATGAGATAAATAGTAACTACTTCTTAAGACTGCTCTACAGATTAAAAAAAAAAGCAAAGGATGTAAAGCATTTTCAAGCACCAAGGTGCAAAATAAATGGCTATTTATTACACACCCCCTCATTTTACAGAGGAGGAAACTGAGGCCCAATGAAGTTAAGTTGGCATCAGAGATATATAATATCTGTTTAGGATTCCTCATCTTCTTATCCAGATTCCAGAATGCTGAGGACTCAACTCTACCCCACCCTAAGCTAGGACTCTGTTCTCGTCTCAGCATGCTATCATGAATGTGACAAGCACGTCACAAGAGGGGGAATTGGGGATTCAATCTCTTCATCAACATTCTCCTTTCTTGCGATCACAAATGCTCATGAAAAAGTAAACAGAACAGCTGGGAACTGTCCAACTATTCCTTGATCAATAAACAGGAACACATCCCTTTAAACTCTCAAAACTGTCATCAGTTTCTAGAGAGCCAGGAGGCTTGGATTACAGGGAGAGATTCCTTCAAAACTGAATGTTTATAAAGCAATAAAGCTTTCCACTTGAGTAATAGCTGCAGTAAAAATTAACTGTGGGATAAAATGCATGACATAAATAGCCCCATTAGGAGCAGAGACCGCTTGACAAAGCATTAGAACATCCCCTGAAGGGAGGGTGAGATTCTATCCCCAGCATAGCTGTCAGTGCTTCCTATAATCTTTGACCTTGCAGACTTGACCATGGAGAGAATCCCCCTTGTCTCCTCTGTATCCCAAAGCCTTACCTTTTCCCGGAGTTCCTCGATGGTCTTGAAGTAGGGGCTGTAATCCCTCTCAGGGCTGGCGGGACTCTGCTTCAGATGCCAGTCCCGGATCTTGACCTCCAGGTCGGCATTGGCTTCCTCCAGAGCCCGCACCTTGTCCAGGTAGGAGGCCAGGCGGTCGTTGAGGTTCTGCATGGTGATTTTCTCATTGCCAGTCAAGAGGCCACCATCTCCACTAGCCAGATCAAAGCCGCCACCAAAGGCACCTCCAAAGCTTCCCCCAAAGCCTCCCCCATATCCACCTCCAACACCACCACCAAAGCCCCCACCAAAGCCACTGCTGGCTCCTCCACCAAAGCCACAGCTCATCCCACCACCATAGCCCCCCATGGACCCAGAGGACACAAACCTAGAGGAGCAGCCAGACACACCCCGACCTCCTCCCAGTTGGCAAGAGCCCCCACCAAAACCACCTCCATAAACGGAAGAAGAGGTCTGAAGACGGCAGCTCATGGCTATAGCAGCTGGAGATGCTGAGTTAGGATCCTGTTTAGTTTGAGCTAGACCCAAGGGTATGTGACTCTCCCCTGAAACAGGGTTTCTTTTATACACCTTTCGTGGAGGTGGCCCCTCCTCCCATCCCCACCCTTGAGGTCCATGCCAATGACACTCCTGTTTCCCTAAAGCCCAGTTGTCTTGCTGTGTTTCAGAGTGGGTAGTGGCTTTTTGGGGTGTTTTTTTTAATCCCGTAACAAAGAGGATGATTCAGAGTGAATGATGTTTTGCTTGAGACTACCTTTTTGACAACTGAATTCATTTCACCTCTGCTCTTAGGAGGCAAACTTCCACAGGTCTTCCAGCCCCACCCTATATTAGAAGGACACCATGGAAACAAATGTCTTGTCAATGGAAAGTAGCAACCTGCCCTGGTGCTGCTTTCAGCAATTGCTATGAATTTTGTGACCCAAGCTGCTTTAGATACAATCATTTTTTCTTCTTTCTTCCATTCTGGGTCCCAAGATGTCTGATGTGGATGTACTTTCTCCTTGATGCCATAAAATCAGCTGAATACATGCATATATGGACAAACACAGACAGACAATGCAATAAGATGCAGTGAATTCTCATATCTTCAAGATATTCCCATAATCTCACCTGTGACAATAACTCTGTTCCTTGGACAAACCAGGACTTCTGTGAGTCTCAGTTTCTTCAGTGAAATGGATTATAGGAACGTTGGATAGGAAGCTATCCAATTCAACCCTTTGTTGCATAGATGGAGAATCATGGGTCCTGAAAGTCAAGAGCCCCCCAGGTCACACTGATAGGAAGTAGCAATAATAATAAGAGTTGACATTTTTCTACAACTTAAAAGTTTGCAATATTTGATTCTCAAAACAACTGGGGTAGAGGTAAGGGAGGAGTGCTCATATTTAACCTGTTTTTTAAGTGAGGAAACTAAGGCTGAGAGTGGGATCCTTATAATACTTACTTTATGGTATTTGATTTTTTTTAATGTTTAGAAGAACTGAACATGTTTAAACTATATCAGCTTGCTTGCTGCCTTGGGGAGTGGGGAGAGATGAAAAGAAAAAGAAAAATTTGGAATATGAGGTTTTGCAAAGATGAATGTTGAAAACTATCTTTACATGTATTTGAAAAATTACTCTTTTAAATGAAAAAGAATGTATGTAAAAACCTTGTAAATCTTAAACCCTAATAATCAATTTAAAGTGATGTCATTTTAAATCACTTAAAATATTCTCATTTCATTCCTACAACAGCCCTGTGAGTTGGGTATAATTACCATCCACATTTTATAAATGAGTGTGAGAGATGTTAAGGTAGTTGCTCAAAGTCATACAGCTAGTAAAGGCAGCTGTATAACTGAGTGGATAGAGTACTGAGTCCAGATTCAGGAAGACATGGGTTCAGTCTGGCTTCACACAGTCAGACTGTACAATCCCAGGCAAGTCACAAACTCTGCTTGCCTCTATTTCCCCAACATAAAATGAAGATAACAATAGCCACAGCCTTCCAGAATTGTTGTGAGGGGCAAATAAGGTAATAATTGTAATGTGTTTAGTACAATGCCAGGCATATGGTAAATGCTGTATCAATGTTAGATGTAGAAAATATAGTAAATGCCTAAGGAAGGGTTAAAACCCTGGTCTTCCTGTTGCCAACTCTACTTTTTAGTTCTACTAATCAAGATGGATTTAAGGATTTGGGGATCAAGCTATGATGGACATGGCTCTTTTCAGAAATGAGGTGATGCAAGACAATTTCAATAGACTTGTGATGGAAAGAGCCATCTGCACCCAGATAAGAACTATGAAAACTAAATGTGGATCACAACATAGTATTTTTGTTGCTGTTGTTTTTAGTTGCTTGCTTGGTTTTATTCTTTCTCAGGTCTGATTTTTCTTATGCCACATGATAAATGTGGAAATATGTTTGGAAGAATTGCACAAGTTTAACTAATATTGGATTATCTGCTGTCTAGGAAAGGGGGAAGATGGGGAGGGAGGGAGAAGGAAGATAAGATTTTAGAAGGGTGAATGTTGAAAACTATCTTTGAATATGTTCTGAAAAATAAAAAAGCTATTATTATTTTTTTAAAAAGAAAAAACTAAAAAGAAGAAAAAGATAAAAGGACCTGCAGATCAGAGACTTAGAACTGGAAGCAATTTTAAAGATGTCATTTTACCAATTAGGAAACTAGAATGGGATTAAGTGATTTAGTAAATGGTAGAGCCAAGATTTGAATTCAGGTCTTCTGACCCAAATCCCAAGCTTTTCCTATCTCATTTTACATGCGCCACCCCCCTTGGAATGTCCTCTCTCCTTTCTCTTCAAACTACCATGTATACCTAACCTTTATACACAATTTTCCCCCAATAGAATGAAATTTCCCTTCAAGACCTAGCATAGAAACATATCAGGTACTTAAGAAATTGTTGAAGAGTGAATAATAATAATAATAGCTAATACTTCCATGGTTCTTTGAGGTTTTTTTGAGGTTTACTGAGTCCTTTAATTAGGTTTTCACATTTGGTCCTCCTAACAACCTTGTTGGAAAGGTGCTTCTACTGTCCCCATTTTACAGACAAGGAAACTGAGGCAAAATGAGGTTTCCATAGTAAGTGTTATAAGAAGAATAATTTATTTAACTCTTGAAAGTCTTCAAAGCACTTGACATACATTATTATCTCATTTTGACCCTCACAACAACCCTGGGTGCCATTATTATCCCCATTTCATGGATGAGATGCTCAATTGGAAATGGAGCAAGAGAAATTAACCTCTTCATCTGGGATCAGTGTAAAATTATTTTCTACACTGGACTCCAGAGAAAAGGATTCTTAGTAATTTGATCTAAATCTGGAAGATTCCCTTAGAAACCTGTCTTGGGCTGTGATGTGCATGTGCATACACATTTCCCACATTAGGACCCCTAGAATGAAATTGATTTTCATAACTCAAGATTCACAATGTAATTGTGAATTGTAAAAGAGTCATTGTAAAAGAAAGTTCTTTGTCCAAAAGGAGAGAGCTGACATAAAATCTCCCCCTTTGTCCCGGTCAGACAAGAGTAGCCCAGATATTTCCACATTAGAAATGAGAGTGATGAGATTTTGGGGGGTCCATCTGGTTATAATGGACCTGATCAAGCCAGGATTAAGGATTCAGAAAGTGAACCATATCACTAAGGCTTACTTGTAAAGGTTGTAAAGTGATGTTTTTTTTTGTGTATGAACAATTTAGTGGTTTAAAGAGGCAGAGAAAGAACTTTAATTTATTAAAATTGAAAATAAATAAGCACAATTGCTTGAGGCAGACTGCTTGAGGCTTGGACCTTTATAAAGAGTATGGAATGGCTGCAGCTGTAGGGCATTGTATACTTCATGTTTATATCTAGTAGTTACCATCATAAGAATATAAGCTCCATGAAGACAAAGACTGTGCCTTTGGACTTCCAATGCTTTGCACAATATCTGACACATAGTAAGCATTTAATAAAAGTCTGTTGACCAACTGTTTGAATGAATGAAGCCAATGAGCATATCCATTATGTTCAGCTAATGTAATTCTCATATAGAAGAGATGGAGGAGCCTGATTCAAGAAAAGCATGTAATGAGAGGATCTACTCCCTCATTTAGAGCAAAGCTTCTTAAACTGTAAGTCGTGACTCCATAAAGGATCATGTAACTCAATGTAAGGGTCACAAAATATCCAAATATTGATCAACTCTGAAAAACATTGAAGATGTAAAAATAAATAAGCAAATTTGCTTTCCTCTTTAATAAATGGTAAAATTATGTGTATACCAAAGAATTGTTTTAAAATAAATCTCTTTGTGATTTGTTATCAGTAAACATTTGATTTGTTGTATACTTGTTTTATATATCTATATGCCTGGGTTAGGTAAAAATTTATTGAGCAAAAACAAGTCACAATAATGGGGAATCAGGGCAGGGACTTGTGATTCAGATAAGAAACGAAATGCTGCCTTTGGAATTTCAAAGGTGTGTCTAGTCACCTAGGCATCCCTTCTTGCAAGAATGTAAAATATATTTTTCTTGCTTTCAAAAGGAAAAAAAGGTTGTAAATGGAAAAACTAAGCCATGACTTAGAGTATATATAGACATTCTTAACTGATTCCAATCTGTTACCATGTAATAAAGAGATAGTTTACTGATTTACCACAGAGCCAGAAATGCAGTTCATTCCAAAGGTACCAACCAACCAAAGCAAAAGATTAAGATGGTGGAAAGAGAGGACTCAGGCCTTTATCTCTCCAATGGTACCATTACCATAGGGCCAGGGCTCAACCCTAATGTTGCTTCTATCACTGCTATGTCTATTCTTCCTTCTTCGAGATGAAGGAAGAAATGATTATGATTTTATGAACTTGAGAAAATCAGAATGGTAAATCAGTAGAGATATTGCTAGCAAGGACAGAAGTATTGAGCAGTTTGTTTAATCCAACATAGATTGAAGAAAGTCAGAGCCATCCTTCTAGATTCTATTGTCTTTCCTCTGTTGATTATTCCCAATTTATCTTGTCAATCACTTGTATATATATATAATTGTCTACATGTTGTCTCCTCCATTCAATCGGAGCACCCTGAAAGCAGGGATATTTTTGTTTCTTTGTATATCTAGCACTTAGCATGGTTCAGGGCACATAGTAAACATTTAATAAAATGTTTCTTTTTCTTGACTTATTTTTGGACAGACTGACTTAACAATGATTCATCCACTGGTTACAACAAATTCAGAAGTGAACTTGGTAGGGTAAATGCCTTATAGAAATAGAAATTATGTTAAGCTTGAATCCACTCTTCCCAGGAATCTAAACAGAGTAACTTCCATTCCTGCTGTTTCTGTTCGTAACCTTGGTAACCACTAATTAATATTAATTTGTTCAGTAAAACTGGAGCACTGATTATTGGTGGTTGGCATTGGGGATATTATATCAGAATTGTTGCTTAAATTATTGACATCAGAGAAGAGATTCCTCTTTTTCTCAAGGCTTCCTCTAGTACCCTAAAAAGGAAATCTATATAGTCTCATTGTGAAAGGTTGAGTCCAGAGTATTAAAAAGGAATGATTCCAAATTTGGTAGTTGTTCTACCACATTATGCCAGCAAGATCTTTAAATTAATTGAAGAAATAAATAAGCAGAAAAAAGAGGGGCAAAAAAGAAATTCTCAGCAACAAGGATTTATCATCCTTGACAAAAAACCCCAGTTCTGAGTTGTTTATGACAAGTTTTGAGTTATTCCTTCACAAAGCCAGGTCATAGAGTGTCAGAGCTGGGCCCAGAAAAGAGTTGAAGAATGTATTTCTTGTTCTTCTTTGCCAAGGTGAGGGACTAGGAGTGTAGAATTTCTCATATGCTATCAGCTTCAGTTACTGAATGGATTTTGTTTTTATTACAAGGGGCATATCACTAGATAGGAGAGAAGAGAGATATATTCAAAAAATAAAAGTATTATAAAAAATACAATTAAAAATTTTTAATTTTTAAAAATGGAGGATGTCAAGGGGGTTTTGAGGGCTTAGGTAAAGTAAGAGATTCAACCTGACCCCTGAATGTTGCCCAGTTCTCCACAATCTGATGGTTCAGCTCTTTCTCTGTTGAGAAAAAGAAAACCTCTCCAAACTTTTAGAAATCATGGCTCAACCCAAAATCCTGAGATTTCTGGAGGATCAAGGCTGACAGAGGAATGATTAATGAGATTTTAGAAACTGCCAGAACCATAGAGTCTATCACCAATCCTTTCCAGGCTGATTAACAAGTTAGGGCCAACGCCTCTTAGAGAAACAATGTAGTATATCCACTAAAGCCCCTGTAATACAAACAGAACAGGAATAGCATGCCCTCACCTGGTTCAGGTCAGCTCCTATCCTCCCTGGAGATTGAGTTTTGCTGACACACACATCACAGAATGACTTCCTCTAACCCTCAAAAAACTTGAAGTTCAGATATATACCAAGGCCTTTCACCTTAAGGTCTTCCTCAAAATGTAGGTCTCCAAGGAAGCCAAGTGAACAAATGGACCAAAAATGTGAACTATGGCCCAGGCCTCTCCCCAAGGATTGTGAGCTCACATGTTCAAAGAGGATCTAAGGGGCTTGACCCCAAAGTTCCTGATCCATTGCCCCACCTAAATTTGTCCAGGAAAGTCTGCAGAATAAAACTTACAGAATCACAGAACCTGAAAGTTGGAAGGAATTGTAGGGGTCATCTAGCCCATCTCATCCACAAGAAGAATCCCTGCACTGGGACTTGTCCAGCTTTCACGTGAAGGCTTCCAAGGAAGGAGAATTCACCACCTACAGAGGAAGCCCATCCTACTTTCAGATGACTCTAGGTGGCCCACTGGATAGAGTGCCAAGCCTAAAGTCAGGAGAACTGAGTTCCTGGAGCAAGTCACTTAAGCCTGTTTGCCTCAGTGTCCACAGTTGTAAAATGAACTTTTAAAAAATTTAAAATGGCAAAGCACTCCAATATCTTTATTAAGAAAACCCCAAATGGGTTCACAGGGAGTTGAACATGACTAAACAACAATAAATTGTCAGTATTTTTTTTCCCCTGACATCAAGCTTAAAATTTCCTCATTGCAACTTCTACTTATTGTTCCGGATTCACTCCTCTTGAGAGGAACAGATCAAATCTAATCCCTTCTCTATGAGACTATCCTTCAAATTCTTAAACATAACTCTCCTGCCTCAGATCACTGAATCATTTAGCTCGTGTCTAGGGTTTCCCAAAAGTGGAGAACAGAGTTCCCAAATTTCATACAGGCACTCAGTGTAGAATATAGTCACTAAGTATAGGACAGTCTTTTTTTTAGCCTATGGTGAAAATGATAGGATTCTCAGAAAGTCCAGTCTCCTCAGCCATTTTGGACCTTCAGGAGAATAAATATAGAAAGTGGGCTAGAGACTGAACTATATCTTTGCAGTGGCATGAGATATAATTTAACACCTCACTTTTCCTCCCATCCAGGCTCCTGAAGTGTTTGGAACAGAGTAGATTTGATTGAATCTCCAGTGGGACAATCATATCTCCTCTTCCCTTGGGAATTTTTTAATAATAATATCATTTTGCACATATATAATATGTAGCATATAAAGCACATAAATAACATGTATTCATATTTTATATGGTTATATAAATATATAATAAATTAAGGTGTTATTAAAAAAGATATCATTAAAACATAAAGAAAAAACAGGGTATCAGAAATTTATTACATATATAATTTTATATATGTATTTTTTATATTTATGTGTAGAGATTATTTATAGGTTAATATATTATTGTGATCATATATCATTATATATTATATACATATACTCTTACCAGATCTTCACAATAGGTACAATTATTATTATTATTACCATTTCACCTGTGAGGAAACAGAAGCTGAGAGATTAAGTGACTTGTTCAAGGTCACACAGCAGCAAGATCTAAGGTGGGATCAGAACTCAGGTCTTCTCAAATCCAACATTCAATTACCCACCATATCTCCTAAATGCAGACATGGGAGTTAACATGGAATATCATCATGTTCATCTAGGTAGAAAATACTACAAGTGCTTTCTCTTTTGTACTACTGCCTCATTCTTCCTTCATAAATGCCTCTTTTTCATAAATATTTGTGGGGTGGTCCTCCACATGTCAGGATTTGTTTTAGTAATAGCTAGCCCCACATTCTGTCAGCATTTCTGTACCATATAGAAAGCTCATAGTTAATCAGATAACTAGCAATTATTAAGTGCCTACTATAAGCATTGTATTAAACAATGAACAGACCTCCAAAAAATGACAAAATGCACTCCCCACTCTCAAGCTTACAATCTAATGGGGGAGAAAAGATGCAAATAATTTTATTCAAATAAGATATATACACAGATACTTTGAAGATGATCTTAGAGAGAAGAGACTAGCATTAAGATAGCATCAGAAAAGGTTTTTCATAGAAGCTGAAATTTTAGCTGAGACTTGAAGGAATGCAAGGAAACTGAGAGGGCAGCTAAGTGATGCAGTGGATAGAGCTCTGGTCCTGAAGTCAAGAATATTCATCTTCCTGAGTTCCAATCTGGCCTCAGACACTTCTAGCTGTGTGGCTCTGGGCAAAAAATCTAACCCTATTTGCCTCACTTTGCTCATTTGTAAAACGAAGTGGAGAAGAAACTGGCAGACTCCTCCAGTATCTCAAGAAAACCCCAAATGGGGTCATAAAACATCAGGCACAACTGAAATAACAGAATAATAGGAATAGGAATACTGAAAGGTAGAAATGAAGCAGTGAATTCCAGGCATAGGGTATAGCCAATAAAATTAAAGAAATGTTTAAAGTTGGATTGCCATGTTGGAAGAATGCGAGGACCAAGTTTCACTGCATTACAGCATGGTAGGGAACATATAGCTCCATTTCCCCTTTGGGAAGCCCAGCCTTGAGCCCTATGCTTATGCTGGCTCTAAGAGCAAGACATTATTCTCTGTTTTCCACGACTTCTTATGTATCCAAGGTCATATTCTCAATTCTCTATTCTCCAAATAATAATAAATATCCTATTTCCTGTTGAGAGACAAGGATTAGCATTGAAGACCTGACCTCATCACAGGAGGCAGGAAAGGGGTGTGTCCAGAATCTATTTAAGAACACATTTTGGGTGCAAGTCAACTCTTAGGTACTCTTACAGCAAGCCTATTCAGAGATACTGTGGTTCACCTAACCACAGGCTTCTGTGTGAGATATATATCTCTCTAGAACCAGGAACCAGATTCCTAGACTTTCTCTGCTTATCTGACCAGTCTCCAGAAAAGGCAACCCACTGACCCTCCAACTAAGACAGAAGAGAAAGAGAAATTCTTCGTACCCCTCCAGGTACCCTGAAAATTAAAGCCTTCTAGGAAGACAAGAACAGCTATTTACTTTCCCAAGGACTGAGTCCCCTGCCTTCCTTCTAATCTCCTTTGTAACAACTTGCTTTTCCAAACTAAAACCACTGTTTATTTAAATGGCTCAGAGCTTCAGAGAGCGAAAAAGGCAGAATCCCATAAATCTTTTGAGTCATGGATTCATAGAATGACAGAGCTAGGAAGAACTTTAGGAAATAGAAACGGAGACTTAAAACTGCAGGAGACCTTATAGATTATCTAATTGGAAATTTTTATTTTACAGATGAAGAAACCAAAGAATGTGCAGGTGAAAAGGACTCTGGTTTTGAGAACAGCTGAAATTTAGCTGACTCTAATAGCTAGCTAGCTGCTATATATACCTTCAGAGGTATCTCAAGTTGCAGCAAGAGATACTTGAGCTAGACAAGAAGAAGAAGTTTCTATAGTTGTAGACTAGAAAAGACTTAAGGGAACAAGATGGCAAAATGGATACAGTATCCGAGCCTGGAATCAGGAAGACTCATCTTCATGAATTCAAATCCGAGCTCAGAAACTTACTAGCTGTATGATTTTGGGCAAGTCACTTAATCCTATTTGCCTTAGTGTCCTCATCTATAAAAGGAGCCAGAGAAGGAAATGGAAAATGAGTCCAGTAGCTTTGCCAAGAAAACTGCAAATGGGATCACAAAGAGTTGGACATGACTGAACAACTACAACAAAAAGAAAAGACTACTTGGCACAAGTTAGGGGATTTTTTCCATGATTGATTAGATCAACAGATTTTAGTACTGGGGACGGATGGGAGGCAGGGGAGGATGCCAGATGAGAACTGGTCCAATAGAAAGGACTGAGATCAAATCTGCCTCTGATGTTTACTACATATGTGACCTCAGGCAAGATACTTAATTTCTTTCTTTGATTTCCCCTCCCAACTCTATGATCCTATCCTACTATGAGTTGACATACTCCTTCTATCATCTTCCTTTCCCTCTACTCTTAGGAATCTCTGTTCTGGGAGAACTGTCTCAGTGAAATTTTTTCTGTCCTGAGATTCCACAACATGTATTTGCTTTAGCCCAGGCCAGAGGAACCCCCAGGTAGGTACTCTGCCTCATGAAAGCAGAAGGGGAACATGTGGAGAATGTGATTTCTCCAAACTCTCTTGTTTTCAGACAAGTCTAAAACTAGACCACTATCAGTGGTCTTACAGACCTTACAGAATTCAGTAAATTTCTCCCATGCTTTGCCCAGGAACTTAGCTCTTTAGACATTTTGGACTCTAGGGAGGAAGGGAAATGGGAAGAGTCCTCTGCTCTCCTAAAGTTTCACACACCTGTCTTCAGGAGCTTGGTCCAAAATAAGGGAAATGAGAAGCTACCCCCACTCCTTTGCAGAGGCTAGGGAACCACAACTATGGAACACTTCATGTAATTTTACTCCTTTTTTTTTCAATAAAAGAAAAGGAAAGGAGAAAAGTAGGGAGAAGTGGAAAAGGAAGGAGAGGAGAAGAGGACAGGACAGGACAAGAGAGAAAAGAAGAGAGGAGAAAAGAAGAGAGATATGAGAGGAGAGAGGAGTGTCTCAGGAAGAGAGTCCTAAAACCATAAATATAGATTTGATTGCACACATGTAGTTTCAATGAGCTGGCATTTGGGCAGTGAAGGTGAACTAGGAGAGTTGGGGAGTACTGGAGGAGCTGTTTTGACTATTAGAATTAGTAACACATTGGAATTACACACTTAAATCAGAGAGGACTTCCTAGAAGAAAAAAAACTTTTCCCTAGACTTTGAAGGGCAGAAGGTGGAAGCTGGCCAATGGGAGGCAGCATGAGTGATAATGGGTGTGTGGTAAGAATTTTGCAAACGATCATAGGAAGAATCAGGTTGAACAAAGGCAGGACTGGAGGGGGATGGTTTTCCTGGCCAAAATGAGGATGGGGGCAGGGAGAAAAGGAGGCAACACAGACTGGTGGGGGTGTATCCATTGAGAAATCCCCCCATTCCTCAGCTGCAAATATATATATAGGTGGATGGATATGTGTGTGTATATAAATCTCAACACATCAAGAACATATGACCACCAGCATAGAGTCACCCAGGGCTCAGAAAAGATAAATCCATGATCATACATGATCAAGTTTCAGAAGTGGAATTTGAATCCAGAGCATTTAACTTCAAATCCATTTCTCCATCTGACATGTCACACTACCTCTCTGTTTACATGCAATAGATCATAGGATTGTGGATTTAGAGCTAAAAGAAACAATAGAGGACAATTTAGTCCAACACCTTCATTTTACAAATGAGGAAACTGAGGCTGAGAAAGTTTAAATGACTTCTCCAGTGTCTCACAGCACATAAGTCTCAGAGGTGGAACTTGAACTCAGGTCTTCCTGACTCCTAGCCCAGAATTCTATCTGCTGTGCTGCCAGTGTTGCATGCAATAAACCATGAGAGTGAGAACAAGAAGGGATCTGAGAAGTCACTGAGTCCAATTCCCTCATTTTGCAAATTTTACAGGGATCTAATGACTTGTACAAGGTCACACAACTTCTGTCTCTGGAGTGAGCTTTGAGCCCAAGTCTTCTTGATTTTCAGTCTAGCATCCCATTCCCCTACACCAGGATGTCTCGCTTTTATATATAATACAGGAGGTGCACCATTCTATTCAGCAGTAATTTCTACAGACAACCCCCTGGAAATCCCCCAGAATAAAAGACTATCAAGGAAAAGGGGAAGGAAGAAAAAAATTAGGCCTGATTCCCACAATAGCTCAGGAATTCCATAATTCCCCATGAATGCCAATTTAAAAAACTGGACCCACATCAAAAGAACATTTGCAAACAGAAGGAAAAACTTTATTTCACAGAAAAAAAGAGTACAGTGAGTGGAGCACTAGTTACACAATATACTTGCTTCCCCAGGCTTCCATACTGGGAACTAACTACTACTTACTAAACATACTACTGAAAAATGGGTGGGGTGGGGGTCCAGTGGGCTGAGGAGAAAGGTGAGGATAGCACTGGAAGTTCCCATGTTTGCCATCCAATTCCCACTGCAAAGACTTGAATTTCCATCCTTCTCCCCACTGTGGCTGTTCATGCTCTCAGCCAGGCGGGTAAAGGACCTTCTCTTTTGCCTCGAGTGAAGATTTAGACTTCCCTTTTTTGGGAAGAAATCACCTTCCCATCCACTGATTCCTCCATGGTGATTTGGACTTTGCTGCTACTGCTACTACCACCTATTCCACCAAGGGAACCTATGAGGGGAAAAAAGAAAGAAAAAAAAAAAAGATAGAGAGTAGAAACTACTTTTTTTTTCTAATTTTTAATAATAGCTTATTTATAAAATACATGCAAAGATAATTTTCAACATTCACCCTCCAAATTTTGTTCCAAATTTTCCTCCTTCCTATCTTCCTACCTCTCCCCTTCCCTATAGAGCAAGTGATCCAATATAAATTAAAAAGGTGCAAATCTTCTAAATATATTTCTACATTTATCATGCGGCACAAGAAAAATCAGATCAGAAAGAGAAAAAAAGCAAGCTAACAACAACAAAAAATTTGAAAACATTATGTTGTGATCTACATTCAGTCCCCATAGTCCTCTTTCTGAATGCAGATGACTATCCATCACAAGTCTATTGGAATTGCCCTGAATCACCTCATTGTTGAAAAGAGCAAAGTTGAATGGAAACTACTATGGGGACGAAAGCTCATTTTTCTCCAGATTTAGGCAAGGCTTTTGATCAGATAAAAAAGGGCAAAGAGACTCTTAAGAGTATCCATGCTAAAAAACCATTTATTTGTTCACTAAATATTTAGTTAGCACCTATTCTACAGGATACTATGCAAGGCACTGAGGGAATGCAGACAAATGAGACTGAGTTCCTGCCTTTGATGTCCCCAAATCTACACAAAGATCTTAGCACAATGCAATTTGAAAAGGGATGAGATAAACATATCTTGGGTTTGGACCATAAAATTGGGGCATTCCAGGCTGCTTTGGTTTTAATCATGAGATCATGCATTTTAAACTGAATGGGCCATCAGAAACTTTTTAATCAAGAACTTTTGTTTTGTAGATAATGAAGTAAAGAGAATTTAAGCAACTTGCCTAAGTTCAGACAAGGAGTAAACATCAGAGGCAGGATTTGAACCTACATTCTCTTTCCACTTTACTATCTGAAGGCTATTGAAAAAATAGCAAATAGAATCACGGAGTCACTATAAGCACTCTAGCAATAAGCATTTAATAGACATTGACTATTTGCAGGTTCTGCAATAGGATACAGGAACACGACTTGGTAAGTTCCTTCAAGATAGAGAATGTGTAATGATGGTACAAGACCTGGACTGTTCTTTGCTCATGGCTAGTGTCCAATATATCCAACGATAGCCTTTAAGGTTGGAAGGGACTTTATGGATCACAGAATTACAGAATCTAAGAGTTGGGAAAAAACCTTAGAAGTCATCTAGTCCAACATACCTGAACATAAATCCCCTCTAAAATATGCCCCAAAAGTGGTTTATCTCCATTGGATACCTTGCGGGGTATCCCTTTTAAATGTCCCTTTTAAAATATGGTGCCTAGAACCAAACACAATAGGCTAAACAAGTGCAGGGGTATGCTGGAGCCAGCTTGAACACACTCCAGACAGATGATTGTTAAACTTTCTACGTGAGTATTCACATACTTTGGGAATCAGCAAACTACAAAGTAGGGCCTGATTTGTTGTTTTGTTAATTTTCTAAATTTAAGAAAGTGATGAGGAAGATTTAATAATGCAGATTAAACTTAAGAGTATGCCTTCTACATACATTTTTTTGTGGAGAATGAGGGAGCTTATTTGTTAAACATTTACGAGCACACTGTTGGAATGGGTTCCTAATCTTTTTCTGTCATAAACTCCTTTGGCATTTTGGTGATGTCTAGAAAGCTCTTCTTGGAATAATGCTACTAAATGCATATTATAAAATACATAGGATTCTAAAGGAAATTCATTATATTGAAATTGTTTTCAGATTATTCAAAAAACAAAGTCAAGGAACTCAAATTAAGAATCCCTTATCTTTATGTCTGACCAGAAAAACAGTGCATACAATGAGACTGTCACCTTCTTAGTACTGGAAAGGCTGCCCTTCTCACTAACAATTATCTGGTTCTTTTCTCCTCAGTTCAGCCCAACAACAGTTCCCTGTATATGACCCTGACATAATAAATCTGGAAAGAGGGAAGGGAAGGAGGGAGGAAGAGAGAAAAGAAGAAAGAAAGGAAAGAAGGGAAGAAGAAATGAAAGAGGGAAGAAGGGAAGAAAGAAAGGAAGAAGAGAGGGAAAGGGGGAGAGAGGGAGAAATGAGAGAGAAAGGGAGGAAGGGACAAGAGAGGGAGAGAGGGAGGAAGGGAAGGATGGAGGAAAGGAAAGAATGAAGGAAAGAAGAACAAAAAAGAGTGGAAGGAGTGGAGGGAGGGATAAGGGAAGTAGGAAAGGATGAGGGAAGGAGGGAGATAGGAAAGAAGGAAGGAAAAAGGGTAAGAAAGAAAATGGAAGAAGAGAGGGAGGGAAGAAGGAAGGGACAAGGAGAGAGGAAGTATTAGAAGGAGATAAGAGGGAAGGAAGGAAGGAAGGAAGGAAGGAAGGAAGGAAGGAAGGAAGGAAGGAAGAAAAGAAGGAAGGAAGAAAGGAAGGAAGAAGGAAGGGAGAAAGGAGAGGGAGGAAGGAAGGAAGGGAGGGAGGGATGGAAAGAGAAATGAGGGCGGGAGGGAGGGACAAAGGATGGAGGAAGGAAGGAAGAGTATCTGTCACTTGGAGGAAGGAGGGACTGAAGGAGAAACAGGAGTTTACTAGGAAAGAAAATGTAGATCATAATGGAAGCAGCCTCTTCATAGTGAATAGATATAAAGTTCTATTAAGTTCTGTATCTCAGGCTCCTGGTAAAGAATCCATAGCTATCTCCACATTTCCCCAAACTTCATCCAGCTCTGGCCAAAGCCAGACAGGTCTTACCTTCTCTGGTACTTAAGTCAACCATCCTAGAAAAGAAAGAGGAAGATTCCATTCAATATAACAAATTCAATATAACTGTACACTATGGGCAAAACCCTGTGTGAGGACCCCCCAGGATAAAGTTCAGTGTAGTCATTATCTTTAAAGTTATCCTACTACATTCTCTCTTTGTTTCATACACAATGTGAATATTATTGATAATAATTTACAGATAAGGAAACTGAGGTTCAGAGGTGTTAAATAATGTGTTGACTCATAGGCTATGGAGCTTGGTAGAGATCACTTAATCCAATACTTTAATTTTATAGTTGAGAAAACTGAGATTAAGTAATTTGTACATAATCATAAAGTTGGTATGTATTGAAGCCAATATTCAAACCCATCAATCAGTGATAATAACAAATGGTTATGTTTTTGCTGGGGTCCATATGAGCAAGAGCAAAGCAGAAACCATTTCAGAGCTTGAGGAAGTTGGGTGGTCCACTGGATGGAATGATGTATTTAGATAATTAATAGCTGAATGGCCCTGGACACATCACTTCTCTCTGGATCTTAGTTTACTCATCTGTAAATTGAGAGGGCTAGACCAAATATTTCCAAGTTCCAGTGCCTTAAAGTCCTAAAAATCTTCTCTGCAAGAACTAGAACTACTAAAACCAGTTCCAACAAGTTATACCACTCTCTAGATTGGATTCTCAAACTCCTTTCCTTCAACTATACTGGCTTTAACAAGGACTCACAGCCCCACTGATGATTCTACTAGAAAGATAATCCCCATTCATAAGATGGCCCCCAGACCCTTTGCCTACTTGGAGTCCTGGCCCTCTAGCAGGCTGTGGTAAGTGGCAATCTCCTGTTCCAGCCGGGTCTTGATGTCTAAGAGCATATTGTACTGCTGGTTCTGACACTCCATCTCATTGCGGAGCTCACTGAGCTGGACCTCGATGTTGCTAATCAGCCCCTGCATCTGCTGCAGCTGGGTAGCATAACGGTTCTCCGTCTCTGCCAAGGAGCTCTCCAGCCCGGCTTTCTGAAGAAGGGAGGGAGAGGAAAGCATGAAAAGGCTCTGACCCAGCAGAGATGCAGAAGCAGGGAGTCTGGGGGAGGAAGGGAGTGCCTACCACGCTGAGCTGCGACTGAAGCTCGATCTCCAGCCCCTGGAGCGTGCGTCTCAGGTCAGTGATCTCAGTCTTGCTGCTCTGGATCATTTCAGTGTTGGAAGCCACTTCCTTGTTCAGTTCTTCAGTCTGCAAGGGTCCCACAAAGATGGATGAGTCCCATCCCAATGGCAATTCACTGAGGCAACACGACCCCCCAATGACCACCAATGAACATTGAGGGCCTCGAGGAGGGGTCTTACGCATAGATTCACCTTGCTAAAGAACCAGGCCTCAGCATCTTGACGATTCTTCTCGGCGATGGCTTCATACTGCTCTCGCATCTCAGAAAGGGCACGGGTCAGATCTACCCCTGGGGCTGCATCCATCTCCACATTGACTTGACCCACTAGCTGGTTGGTATACTCTTTCATTTCCTGAAGGAATGGAAAGAAAATCCAGATTGGACATCATGCTTCTAGCCCTGAGCAACAGGAAAAGAAAGAATGATTCTATCAACATCTTGTTTCTGAGGGAAGAAGCACATTTTCCAGCTTCTTCCCTCAGGAACAAGGAAGGGGACTAATCATCCAAGTTTTCAGAGGGAGAAAGTGATATACAGAGGTTTACCCAAAGTTATTTCCTATTTCATTAACCAAACAATGCTGGCCATCCTAATTTCCCTCTCATTGGCTAGGGAGAAGAACTGAGCACATCTAGGCATAAATGTTTTGCTGGGATCTGAGAGGAGCCATGAATGTCTAACTCCCTCCTGGTCCACCAAATCTCTCTGTTTGGACACAGATTGTGGCAATATTCCTGAAGAACTGAGCTCTTCCTCCAAAGTCTATGGCTGCTGTGAAGAAATAGCCTGGGTATGAAATGAGACCATTCAGAAATTGCCCTGTTGTCCCCTCATCCATACACAGTTCTAGACAAGGAGGAAAAACTGGATTTAAAGGTCCAATGTTCAAATCCTAATTGTCAATTAATCTTGGACAACTTGGACTGAGGGTTCCCTAAATTTCCTTCTAACTAAATCTAATCCTATGCTCCTACAAGATGGAGGGTTAATAAGCCTCTGGCCATTCTTCTGTCTGCCTCCTGCTTTCTTCTCACCTCCTCATGATTCTTCTTGAGGAAGTCCAGCTGTTCTTTCAAGTCCTCAATCTTCATCTCCAGGTCAGTCTTGAGTAAATTCATCTCTTCCATTACCTTGTGCAAGTCCCTGATGTCACTCTCTACATTCTGACGCAGGTGCAGCTCATTCTCATACCTGGGAAATTAAGAAAAAAGTTCAGAATCAAAAATAGTGGAGCAGTTCTATTTCTTTGCATGAGGATTTTGGCCAGAGAAGCAAAGGGAAGGAGAGACTGAGAGAGGGATTGAGACAGAGAGAAAGGGAAAGAGGGAGGGAGAGAGGGAAACTAGGAGAAAAGAGAGAGAAAAGGAAGGGAGGGAGGGAATGAGGTAGAATAGGAGGAAAAGGAGTCATGAACTTACTTGTTTCTGAAATCTTCAACAGCCAGCTGAGTATTGTCAATCTCCAAAATGATGCCAGAATTGTTAGCTTTGGCTTCCATGATCTACAAAAAGGAGAGACCTGAATCTCCCTGGATATCTCCCCTGTATCCTCCTTCCTTGTTGTCTCCAGTAGGGCCTTCCCACCCCTCCTCATGCATCTTTTTTAACAGGTATTGCTCTTTCTGGCTGAGTTTGTGAGCTTTCAGAACCTAGCTGCAACCCTTCCAAGTTCACCGCATAGCACCCTTACACGGCTCTTCTCCTGCCCGCCCCCCTTGCCCTTCCACACTAGGTCCAGAATCAAGCACCTCCCGAAACTACGCACATAAGAATTTGAAGAGATAGAGCTGCTCTAAATAATCCACAGCTGAGCTAAGAAAAGGGGTCTAGCTAGAATGCCATAGAATTAAGAGTTTAAGTCTAGTTAGTGATAGAAAGGATAAGAAATTCTAACAATAAACAGAACTCCTAATTCTAATCTCTCCATTTTACTGCCCCAGCCTACATATACTGCCTATGGAATGCCAGAAGTATCAGAGTGTCCGCAATGGAGAGGCTCTTAGAATCCATTTAAGGCAGAAGTTCTTAATCTTTGGAGCTCATGAACATGAACATGAACTTGGGCACCCAGTTGGAAACGATAGGTCTCTTCTCAGAATAATGTTTTTAAAGATACAGAGTTAAATACATAAGATAAATAAATTGAATTAAGGTGTCATTTTTTTCCTATCCAAGCTAAAGTATCCCCTAAAATCTTTTCACAGACCCCAGATTAGGAACTCCTTGATTTGATCCAGCTTCCTTATCTGAGATGTTATATAGACTTAGAGTCTGCTCCATATATGACTTGGAAATTTACCAAGCACGTGAGAATAGCCAAATGATTGTCAGAGCCCTGTCTTTCTCTATGGAGAAAAAATGGAGCTGTTATTTATACTCCCATATTCATAGAGCTGATATAAGGAAAGTGCTCTAAGAAGACCCTCCTCATTAGCAATAGAGTTGGGACTGTTCTTTGCCAAATATTGTATCGCTAGCACTTAGCACTTATGTCTGCGGCAGAGCAGGTGCCTAATCAATGTTTATTGACTGACTGACTGACTGACTGGAACTCAGGTCCCACTTTATGTGTGTGAGCAGTTGCTGCAAGGGATTACTGCAGTCTTCATTTCCCACTGAGTCCAGTTATGAGCTCACTATCATTTATTTCAAGAAAAAGTTAACAAAAAAGCCAAGGCAGCTTTTCTCACTGGTTTGCTTTTTCTGTCTTATTAACTGTGCTCTCAATCATAAGGAATGGATAATGTGCCCTGTTTGCTCCCCCTGCTGCCAATCAGAAAATATCCCTCGCATTTGCCAGTCGATAAGCACCTCCCATGCTGCAAGACACCAAAAGTTATTTTGTACATGAGGACGTACAATACAATCACTGTCTGAATCTAAAATAATTGCTTTTGTGTCATCAGTAACTCTGAAAGTAGAAATCTAGGACTCAGCTAGTGCCCTGGTTAGCTGTCATCTCTGCCCAGCTCACAGCCTTACCTTGTCCTGGAGCTCCTTTATGGTCTTGAAGTAGGGGCTGTAGTCCTTCTCAGGGCTGCTGGGACCCTGCTTCTGGTACCAGTCCCGGATCTTCACCTCCAGGTCCGCGTTGGCTTCCTCCAGAGCCCGCACCTTGTCCAGGTAGGAGGCCAGGCGGTCGTTGAGGTTCTGCATGGTGACCTTCTCATTGCCGGACAGGAGGCCATCGTCTCTGCCCCCCAGGTCAAAGCCGCCTCCAAAGGCACCTCCATATCCTGCACTGAAACCCCCGCCACTCCCTCCACCAAAGCCATAGCTCATTCCACCACCGTAGCCTCCCACTGACCCAGAGGAGACGAACTTGGCTGAAGAGGCAGAAATCTGACCTCCCCTGTAGAGACTCCCCCCTCCGTATCCTCCACCAGCCAGGAGAGAGGCTCCCCTCAAGGAGCCCCCACCAAAGCCACCCCCATAGGTAGAGGAAGAGCTCTGAAGAAAGGTGGTACTCATGGCTCAGTAGCCCCCGGCCTCAGCAGTCAGGAGTTATAGAGCTTCAAGGAGAAACAGGGAGAAGCCTCTTTTACCCTTAAGCCACAGCTATTTTTATACTGATTCCTCTGGGTGCGGGGTGACCGCGCCCCCCATCCCACGCCACTCAGATTCTCCTCCCCCCTAAAAAGAAGCCAACTCAGATACCGTTTTTTTATACACGTACACAGCTGCCCATATACCTCAAGAAGCCCTTGGGGGTTGTTATTGTTGTTATTGTTGTTGTTGTGTGTCTGTGTGTGTGTGTGTATGTTCTGTATGTATGGTGTTTGTTTTTTTTTTTTTTTTTTTTTTTTTAACAAAAGAGATGATTCAGAGTTAATGATGTTTTGCCAGAGGGTATGGTTTTGACACGGATTACAATCTTAACTCCACACTCCAATAAAAAAAAAAAAAAAGCAAGGAGAGAACGCTGTGCTCCTCCCACAGAGAAGCTTAGGATTCCTGGTGTACAAGTACAGAGTTTTTCTATGACCATTCCGTGCTAAGAGCCTCAATCCCTCGACACCGTTTGGGTTTCTGGGGCAATGCTCTGCAGCAGTGCTCTGACTTCTCCGTTGCTTGACCTGAACTCCTTCTTATTCCTTTCTGTTGGCCATTGGGAGAGGAGTCTAAAAAACCAACAATTGCTGGACTTAGCAAGGTAAAAGGGCAACTTTATCCCAGAGAGGGAGATGGGAAATGGGGAAAAAAAAGGGGGACAGAGCTACCTAAGGCTATACATGGCCCCCAGAACATCCCACTTCAGAATCAATCACTAGGCTTGTATTAAGAGCCCACAATGTATCAGCTTCCTGCTAGTCAATGGGGATCCGAAGACAAAAATGAAGCTGTCTCTTCCCTCAAAGAGCTTATGTTCTTTCAGAGGAGATGATATATATATTAAAATATATAAAATTAATATATAAATTAAATAAAATATATAAAATATAGAATGATGGCCTGAGGGTTACAGAGTCGAGGAGAGTCCAAGTTAAGAATTTAGGCAGATTAAGCGAATAGAGTGCGAGACTTGAAGTCAGGAAGATCTGGTCTCAAACACTATGTGACCCTAAGGACGTCACAACCTCTCCATGCTTCCATTTCTTCATCTCTGAAAACAGGAGTAATACTAGCACCTACTTAACAGGGTTGTTCCAAGGTTCAAATGAGAGAACATAAAGTTCCATGCACGTAGGTGATATTATAGAGATATATGTGGGGGGAGAGAAAGAGCATGTAGGCCGTTATAACAGATCAACATCCAGCACACGTCAGACCCCACTTCTGCTCCCTCTTGTTTCCTTCATCCAGTTTTCAGGATTTAAAGAGCAAAGCTGCCGCGCCAGAGCAGAATGGAGCCCAAAACCTTCCGGGCCTGCACAGCCCACTTCTCTCACCCTTTTCCCAGTCCCCTACTGACACTGACATTCCAGGTGATGTAGAACAGCCTCCAGGCTGACAGGGGGCTGATTGAGCATCCGCCACCTGCCAACTGAGCGTATCACTGAACTCTGCTTGCTTTGGGGACAGGTTGAGGCAAACCCCACGGAGATAACCCTGGGCTTTATTCCAGAAAGCCCCTGCCTCCCTCCTCCCCACTCCTCAGAGACATGTCACTGCTACAGGCTCAACTTAACCCCTGCTTGCTCTCTCTGGAGCTGAACGTTCTGGGAGTATCCCAGCCCAGAAGTCCCTGTTTTGAAGGATCCGAATTTCAGGAGGCAAGTTCCCCAAGAAGGAGAGTCATGGCTTTATACAGGAACATGAGGGAATTCCTCAGCCTCCACAACATAATCACGTTTCTGAATTTGGAGCAAGAAGAACCTGAGTTCAGATTCTGCCTCAGTCACTCACTAGCCCATGCGATCCTAGGTGAGTCACCTAAGGTCTCTCAGCTTCAGTTTCTTCATCTATAAAATGGAAACAATAATGGCACCTACTTCATAGTATTCTTGGAAGGATCAAATGAGATAATATAAGTAAAATATTTCTCAAACCTTAAAGATATATGTGCATATGCATACATATATATATATGCTCTTTTTTTTCTTTTAATAGTATTTTACTTTTCCATGCAAAGGTAGTTTTCAGCATTAACCTTTGCAAAACTTTGTGTTCCAAATTTTTTCTTCCTCTCCTCCTCCTCCCCAAGATAGCAAACAATCTGATATAGGTTAAACATGCTAATTATTTTATATTTGAAATCTATGATCTTTCATTGGTCCTAGTGTAACCTTGGAGCCCCTCTGGTCTCTTCCTTATTTTTCATCCCTTCTTCAGCTGCTTAATGGGCTCCCAGTAGGGCCAGGAACAACTGGATTGTCTTCCATAAATCAATAGCCAGTGGGGATGTCTGAATGCTGAAGTGCTGGGATGCAGGAATGCTGGAGTGCTGGGGGCAACACCCAGGTTCATTGCACAAGAGATTTAGTTTTTAGCTTTTAGAAACAAAGTACAAGCCTAGCCCCTGAGGGTAGTCACACATCTGTAGCTACTCAGCTGAGGCAGCTGAGAGAAGCAGTCCATCAATAAACACTTATTAAGCACTTACTGTGTGCCACCACAGCGCCAAGAACGAGGGTAATAAAGTAAGGTGTTATTGGTCCTAATCTGTACTTAGGAGCATAGTTCTAGTGCTGGAAGGAAACTTTTTAGAAACCACCTAGCCCAACCACCCTTCATTTTACAGATGGAGAAACTGAAGCCCAAGAGAGTAAAGAGAGTATAGTGTCAAGGGCAGGATATGAACCCCAGTTCTCTTAATAACAGAACAAATATCCTTATACTATATCAAATCGTTGCTATGCTATGCTACATTTATACATACACAAAGTAGAGTAAGCTTCTTGAAAGTAGAAATTGATTCTTTTTTTTCCCTTTGTATCAACAATACACAGCACCTGGCATACAATAGGTGTTTAATAAATGTTTGTTGAATCTATAAGGATCTCATGATAAATAAGGACAAACACTCAGCAGGGACAGCTTGGAGTATGGCTAAATTGCATATCCCACCCCATTCCTTCTGCTAGAGAAGAGGAGATTGGCCTCCCAGGACTTTGCTCTCCATTATTCTATCCATCTCACCACAGGTTTCAATGCAGGGAAAAGAGGGATGATCAGGATCTTCCAGCAGCCATGATTTTCTTTGTGTTTTTCCTTCTTGGCACTGGCAGAACCAGACAGTGGCATATTGTAAGGGAGAGAGTGGTAGGGTAGTGTCTCTTGTAGGGAAAGAAAAATAATCAAACCCAAGATCACAGCCAGAGCTCATTAAAGCTTCCACAGACATTATGGGCCCAGCAATTATCACATTCACATCTCTCTCTGGGCCTGGGGGGAAGAATGACTGGACCCCAGCCCAGTCTCTCTTTCTCTGTACCTGTCACTTCCCCTCAAATCTATCCCCCTCCCAGGTTTGGGACAGTCCCTCTAAAGGGCACAAGGAGGGGAAATTCTCCCTTTTTTTTTAAAGAGGAGAGAGAAAAAAACTTTGTTCCCCCAATCCAGAGATACTGGTGTCCCTGAAAATAGCTTCTTTGTGCTGAGGTGTGGGTGAGGCTCCCTAGTCAAGGGGTACAGACAGGAGCCAGGGGTATGTCAGAACCAGCTCAAACCTGCTACAGAAAGCCTATTGCTAAATTTTCAGTGTGAACATTTACACCAGACATCAGCAAACTTATACCAAAACAATTGTTTTGTTTATATTCCCTTTATATAGCATATCATATTTGTATTTTATACTATATTTTATATTTAAGAAATTGAGGAAAAGTTAATATTGCAGATTAAACTTAAAAGAGTGTTGAGAACTTTTTTTTTTCCTCAGAGTATTAAACATTAACCAGCACATACCAGGAGGGGAGCCCCTCCATTCCAAGGCTAAAAGTAGGAGACAATCACACTTCCTTTGGCCCGGGGTAGGCTCCAATCCCAGACCCTTTCATGGCCACAAAACTCCATAATAAATACCCGACAGCCCTGGCAGACCCTCTGGAGGCCTGTTGCCTAATTAAAACCAACTGGATCTCCTCCCTGAGATCTCCTGGCAGTGACTACTTCCTGGAAGCATCTTTAGTATGCGGTTGCTGCCTCTGGGGCTCCTATTTCTGTCACCAGTTATCTTTTGAAGCTGATTCAGTTACTAGAGATTGGAGGCAATTCAGTGGGTAAATCTGAGCCCACTGCTCACGCCCCCACACACAAAAGGCCATTTTTCTGCAGCCCTGGAGCCCTGTCCTGCCCTGTGTACCCAAACCACACCTCTGGAGTCACATACCAGGAAGTGACAGGTAGATGAGGGAAGAATTTCTGCAGTGTCGTGGGCTAGAGCCAGTTTTTCCAGAGAAAGGGGACTGACCCTTCAAAACCTAGCAGTTGCAACCTAAAAAAATGGAGTCTTGTCTGACTCAAGGCCTAAGGAGGGAGCATGGAGATTTTCTGAGAATTTATCTTGAAAGAAGGGAGGGGGGATTGAAAGGGTCTCTGATGTCACAGTAGATAAAATACCAGAACTGGAGTCAAGAAGCTTCATCTTCCCGGCCTCTGACTCTAGTTGTGTCATCCTGGGCAAGTCACTTTGCCCTGTGTGCCTCAGTTTCCTCATCTGTAAAATTAGCTGAAGAAGGAAACAGCAAATCACTTAAGATCTTTGCCAAGAAAATACCTCAGGGAGTCATAAAGAGTAGAATTCGACTGAACAACAATAATTTCTAGATCTCAAATAGGTTTTTTGGTTGCTTGATTGGTTGGTTGGCTGCTAGTTTTCTATACAGCAGAAAAGTAGAAGCTCCCTCAGTCTCTCTCCTTCCTTTCTCCTGGCTCCTCATTGTCCTCTCCAGGCCAGAGAGGCAGAGCTTCGTGCTTAGCCTGCACCTTGCAAACAGGGGGAAATATCTTCTTTTATTCACCCTTAATTGGCACTGTTACTTGGCAACTTGGTTATATACCATGGGTGCAGAATCCTCCACCAATAGGGACACTTGATACCAGGAAGCTTGTGTTCCTATATTCCTCAGCTGGCATTAGACCCGGACATCAGCTCAGGGGCCTGGGAGGGGTTGGATTATGGCCCTTTAGTCCTTAGGAGAGCAGCTGGATCCTACCAGGGTTCTGCACTGAGAGACTGACTGGGAGCCTGGGGCGGGAGGGGGTGGTTAAAGGGGAGACATCCTTGTTGTCCCTAATCTGGAAGAACCGCTTCCACCGTTGCTGGTGCATTGGCAGCCAAGTTACTGGCATTTTCCCTACATGCCAAACTGAACCTCTACTCTTAACTGGGGATAACCCATGCTGGCAGCTGGCCAGGGTACCCTCCAAAAAAAAAGCACATCACCCGAAAGGGCAGGGGAGAACAAGGACACTTTAATTTTCCATTTTTCAAAGTCATGCCTTTTAATGCCATAAAATTCTCGTCTCCATGGCACTCCCTCCAAAGTTCACACGGGCAAAATTTTCGAGCTTCACCTTGAGTACACAAGCCTCTTTATTCCCTGCAGCCCGGCTTAGTTTGACCACAAACCTCAAAGGTCCCTGGGGCCCGAGTTGTTTTTTTTAATCCCTCCAAACTGGTATATTGACCTAATTTCCTCTTTTCTTGCCCTTAGTCCCTGTACCTAATCAGTTGCTAAATTTAGTCAACTCTACATCGAAAAACTCTCCTATCCCCAGCTGCTATTTGCCTTTCTCCTCTCATAATCTTCTACCTATTCTGAATAATCTTTATATAGTTATTTGCATGTCTTCTCCCTTATTAGAATATATATGCTTTATAAGGGAAGTCACCAGTTTTGGCTTTCTTTGTATATCCAGTGTTTAACATAGTGCCTCCACAAAGATTTGGTGCTTAATAAATTTTGTTGATTGCCTATATTTTCATATCTCTCCACTCAGAAAAATCACACTTGTTCTGATCCTAATCACCTCTGTCTTGGACAAATGCATGAGTCTTCCAATGGATTTCTCTCTCTCTCTCTCCTCTCTCTCTCTCTCTCTCTCTCTCTCTCTCTCTCTCTCTCTTTCTCTCTCTCTCTCTCTCTCTCTCTCTCTCTCTCTTTCTCTCTCTCTTCTCTCTCTCTCTCTCTCCTCTCTCTCCTCTCCCTCTCTTTCTCTTTCTCTCTCTCCTCTCCTCTCTCTTCCTCCTTCCATCCCTTCCTCTCCCTTCCCTCTCTCTCCCCCTTTCTCTTTCTCTCTCTCCTCTCCCTCTCTTTCTCTTTCCATCCCTCCCTCCCTCCCTTCCTCTCCCTCCCTGCCTCTGTCTCTCTCTGTGTGTCTCTCTTAATCCCTCCCTCCTTCTCTTTTCCCTCTTTGTCCCTCCCTTCCTCACCCATGCACATAGCTGCCAAAATAATCTTCCTAAAGCAAGAGTCAGACCATGTCATTCTCTTGGTCAAGAAATTTCAATGGCTCCCTATTAACTCGCAGATAACATATAAACTCATCAATCTAGCATTTAAAACCATTCACAATCTGGTTCCAGCCTGCCCTTGCTAGATTTATCTAGCATTGTTCCTTTTTGTACACTAACCTTCCTGAGGAACTGGACAAACTCATTCACTGAACTCAACATTCCACTCCCTCTCCTATCTCAGCAGATGGCTTTGTACCTGGTGACCCTCCCTCTCCTAGATGCACTCCTTCTACCTTTCCAGCTGTTAAAAACCCCTTACTTCCTTCTAGGCTCTATTGAGTAGATTTCTCCAGGAAGTTTTTCCTCATTGCCCTACATATTACTCAACCCCTCTTCAAATTATCTTATATTTATTCTTCATTTACATATTACATATCCCATAGCTAATACTCCCCATTGAATACTTGGGGTCAGAAAACTGTGAAGTTTATTTTTTTTTATTTTTGTTACCTCAGCTTATAAAAGGCAAGAGTGTAATGTATAAGTGGATCTACTTTGGAGTTTTAAGTTCAGATCCAGACTTTGGCATAGGCGATGGGCACAGAATTTAATCTCTACCCTCTCCCCAATGCCTGAGGGAGCTCTCTTAGGCTGTTATGAACAAATTTCCAACTTGCACTAGTAAAGGGAGTTTCCACACTGGAAGCTCCTCATACTGAGGAAATCACAGGTCTGACAAAATAAATCCCCAGGATCAATTAACATGTTTTATACTTAATGCTTATTTAATTGAATTGCGTGTGTCAGACTTTGCAAATTATCTTTATGGGATATAAAAAAATAAAAGGAGGAAAAGATCAAGATGAACAATGTGGGGTAGTGAGCAGGAAGAACAGAATCAGGGGACTGACCCCAAGATATAAACACCCTATGAATTCCAACATGCTATAGAAAATGTTCTGGGGGCAGATGAATGGCATAGTAGATAGAACACTGGCCCTAAAGTCAGGAAGACCTGAATTCAAATCTGATCTCAGACACTTGGCACTTACTAGCTGTTTTTGACCCTGGACAAGTCACTTAACCCCAGTTGTCTCCCCCCTCCCAAAAAAAATCAGATAGTAAACATTGTGGAGCCTGATGGAAGGGGATAAGCAATATGTCCAAAGAACTCCTTTCTTGTGCCTGTTTCAGCACACAGAAATGAAAATATCATAAAGGTCTCCATAGAAATTGCTTCTAAACTCAGGAAATATGAATACTCCTAAGAGTAAGGAGGTAGAAAAGAAATGAAGGAAAAGAGAGACAGCAAAAAGGAGAGAGGAAAAGAGAAATAAGAGAAAGTGGGGGAAAAGAAGAGAAAAGTCTGGGTGGAGGGGAAAAGAGAAGGAAGAAAAAGAAAGATGAGAAAAAAATGGACATTTTAAAGGCGATACAATGGGAGTTAAGGCTAGGCCCACCCCAAAGAAGCGAAACCAATCATTATTTCCTTGAAATCAGAAGTTTTATTAGGGGGTAGATGGGAATACAGCCAGAGCGCTACCCTCTTTCACTCAGACATCCTCACTTGGCTGCTTCCTCAGGAGGGCCCTGTACCCAGGACTCTCCATGCAGGACCCTCCTCTGATTCAGACAGATTTTTGGGATATGCATACATTGGTGTCTTGGCCATCGTGGCCTTCAAGCAGGCTACGGTAGGTAGCAATCTCCCGCTCCAGACGACTCTTGATATCCATAAGGAGCAGGTATTCCTGGTTCTGGCGCTCTGTGTCTGCTCGGATGTCACTCAGCTGAGCCTCAATGTTGCTGATGTAGACCTGTATCTGTGACAGCTGGGCGCCATAACGGGCTTCTGTTTCCGCCAGTGTGCCTTCAAGGGCCGCTTTCTAAAAAGAGAAAAGAAGAGAAGAAGAAAAATTGAAACGCCAAGCCCAATCAGAAAAACATTGTACATAGCAACAGCAAGATTATGCACAGAGTTGGTTCTTCTCAGTAGTTCAGTGATCCAAGGCAATCCCAATAAACCTGAGAGAGAAAAAAACCATTTGCATGCAAAGAGAAAACTATGGAGACTGAATATAAATCAACATTTGGGTTTTTTTGTTCTTTTTCTTCTGTTTTTTTTTTTCCTCTCTCATGGTTTTTTCCCTTTTGTTCTGATTTTTCTTCCCCAACTTGATCCATAAGGAAACAGGTTAAAAAGAAAGAAAGAAAGAAAAGAACGTACACATATAACCAAAAAAATGTTTTTACATATAGGCGGAGGAAATAAAAATTTAAAAAGAAAAGTTGAAAAGAGATTGGTGGAAAGTTTTGGCTAATTGTGCCCCAATAGAAAAAGTGGATGATGGAGACATGGACATAGCCTGGATACCCGGGATTACTGGTTTTAGAACAAATGATGGAGAGAACAGTTTAGAGAGTCCAGTCCTGCCTCAGGCTTAGGTATCACTAGAAATCATTCCTTCCAGAAATAAGGGCTGTGTGTGGATCGCCCAGGAGCTAAGGCTGTACATACCATGCTGAGCTGAGACTGCAGCTCAATTTCTAGCCCTTGAAGGGTCCGCCGGAGGTCAGTGATTTCAGTCTTGCTGGTCTGGAGCTGTTCTGAATGGACCGCTACTTCTCTATTCAGCTCTTCTGTCTGAAATGAGGAAAACCAGGAAATGAGTTTTTTAGGAAAGACTTTCAGGGGAATAAATAGCCCAGACCTTAATGCGGCCAAGACTAGAATTCTCCCACACAACACTGCTCTTTCCCCAAAATTTCTTCTTTACCTTCGTGGTGAACCAAGCCTCTGCATCATTCCTGTTCTTCTCAACCATGGCTTCATACTGGCTTCTCATGTCATTCAGGATCTTGGCCAAGTCAATGCCTGGAGCCGAGTCCACCTCCACGCTCACCTGGCCACCTATCTGGCCACTCAGAGCACTCATTTCCTGAAAAGACACACAAGGAGCTACACTTAGCTGGCTGGACTATGGCCAGGGGAGGAAGGGACTGGGAGGTGGGGACTGGAGCTTCCCTAAGTTCAGTCTAGCTAACTCCTAAGTGATAAAACTACATTTGAATTCAGTCTATTTTCAAATTAAAAACATTTCTCTCACTATACCGTACAACTGGTGTTTCAGGGTAAATTTAATCTAGATTCTAGCCTTAGTGTCAGTATGTCCTTCCTGAATGGACACATTAATTACCATCTATGGAGCTCTACCTCTTTCCTTGATGGTGCTCAGGGTTGTTCAGGGAGTGTGATCATACTAGGGGAAAAGGCTTTGAAAAGTTGGGGGCTTTTAAAATGTATGCTGAGACATATCATCAGTCCTTGAGGTGGGAGGCTAGGTACCCAAGATGCCAAGAAAGCTCAGTGGATGGGGTAGAAGGAAAGGTGTTCAGGAGAGACCTTAGATTACCTCTTCATGGTTCTTCTTGAGATAGGCCAGTTCCTCCTTCAGTCCTTCAATCTGCATCTCTAGGTCAGTTCTAGCCAGGGTCAGCTCATCAAGCACCTTGCGCAGGCCATTGATGTCAGCCTCCACACTGAGACGCAGGGCCTGCTCTGTCTCAAACCTTACAAAGGAAACAGGTAAAATAATCAGGATGAGAAGAGAGAGAACGTTTATCTCTGCTTCCAAGAAGTGATAGCCCCCAGTTTATCAAGGTTCTCCCTGCTTTCATAGAATTCAAGAATCTTGGGAGATAATCTTGCAAGAATAAGGGAGGCAGAACTCTCCCCCCATATCCTACTCCCTTGGACATTCTGTGGCTCCCCATAACCACCCCTGAGCAGCAGAGGCACTCACTTGGTTCGGAAGTCATCCGCAGCCAGACGGGCATTGTCAATTTGCAGAACAATCTTGGAGTTGTCAATAGTGGCGCCAAGAATCTGAAAGACAGAATATAGTTACAGACTGAACCTGCAATCACTGCCTAGGCCATGCAAGACGAGCATACAGAAATCACTCTAACCACTCCCAGATAGCTCACCTATAAAATGAGGGGGTTAGACTAGATCAGAGGTTTTTAACCTGAGAACTATTAATTTTATATACATATAAACATATGTATATACACAACACAAAATCAACACAAATTATATATATATATATTTTATATATTTGCATTTATATTGACTATATTTCCATATATTTGAATCCTTATCTTAAATGCTTACAAGAGATAGTCTCTCTTAGAAACTGAAGGGCTGGTCTGGTAATTAGAAAGATGGGTTCAATTTCCATTTCCATTGTATATTAACTGTGTGACCCTTAGTGCCTCTCAGTGGCACCAGACAGCTTTCTAAATATCAGAGCAGCTACCAATCTGAATTATCACAATAAGAATAATCTATGTCAATAAAATTATGGGTCTGGTCCCAAAGAGTGTTCTTTAAACCATTCACTTTGCATATAGGTAGACAATAAACTCCAGTAAGGACAGGCAGACCAAACTTTTTATGCCCCAAGGCATAAAAAGATACAAAAAGTTTTTCTTTTTTACTTTTTACTTTTAATTTTTTACTCTTTGCTCTTAACTATTCTCAGCAGCTGACCTGAGACCTCCCTCAATGACTTATCAGCTTTCCAGAACAAATAATTTCGTCTCTTAATGCCCCAGATTTCATCTATAAAATGAGGAAAATTTGTCTTTTTTTCCCCTTACAACCGTTGTGCTTTAAAAAAAAAAAAAAAGGCATAGAATTGTACTAATGGTGAGAGAGCCCCCCTCTGCCAGCACTGATACAGCCAGGCTGGCATCCAGTCATTCCCGGCTCTCCATCCCACACCATTCCATTTGCACAGCATAGATGCTTAATAAATGCTGCCTGCCTTGAGCCTCTGAGGCTCCTTTCTGCTTCATTCCCCCTCTCTGCTTCCTCTCCCTCTCCCGAGCGGCTCTTGGGGCCGGAGGCAGGGTACCTGGGTGTGGCTAACCACTGCTCCTTCTGCCGGTTCCCCAGAGACCACGCCTTCCTCCCCGGCTAGCCCCGGGCCAGCGGCGGCAGGTGCAGTAGCGCCAGGAGCTGGCGGTTCTCCGGCCTCAGGGCCCTGAGCAGAGGACCTAGTCCCCCCTATCTCCTTTACCTTATCGCGGAGGTCCTCGATAGTCTTCATGTAGGCGCTGTAGTCCCGGGCGGGTCCGGGGCCCTGCTTCTGGTACCAGTCCCGGATCTTCACCTCCAAGTCGCAGTTGGCTTCCTCCAAGGCACGCACCTTGTCCAAGTAGGAGGCCAGGCGGTCGTTGAGGTTCTGCATGGTGATCTTCTCGTTGCCAGCCAGGAGTCCGTCGGTTCCCCCATAGCCCACGCTGAAGCTGCTGCCACTGCCCCCATAGCTCCCACTCACGCCCGAGGAGACAAAGCGGGACACGGACACGCCCAGGCCCCCGGAGCCTCCGTGGATGCTGGGTGCCCGGAACGTGGTCCCGCTTCCAAAGCGCACAGAGTTGTTGCTCCCCAGCCCCATGGTGGAGGTGGAGGATGACTGGCGGTAGCTGTAGGAAGTCATGGCGACGGCCTGGAAGTCTGGAAGCTCGGACCCTGGAGGACAACTGAGTGCTCGGAAGTTAGAGCAGAAAGTACAGAGGACCTCACCTGCCCCTTTTTATGGCTGAGCACAGTGGGTGGTGTCAGAGGCGATATTTGAGCCCTGAGGAATTTCCTGGCTGCGGAGTGTAAACATGCCCTTTCCCTATTGGTCAGTCCTAGGTCCAGACACACCCAGAACAACCCCTCTATTCCCCCCACACACACTCCCATCTGCCCTCCACCCCCATCTCAGATCCCCCATACCCAGATCCTCCTCCTTCCCTACCCCCAACCACGAAAGGTACAATGGAAAGGGGCGGAGGAGGGGGAAGAGTACTCGGAACCACTCGGCTCTTGCTATTCTCTGGAGACAAAGGGGCCCCACCTTATTCCTATCCCAACCCCATTAGGGACTGTTCTGGGCCCTGCACCTGGAGCCAGCTTCAGGAGCGTGCTGGGCTCTTCACTGGGCAACCTTTACCCACCCGTTTTATGTAGTTGGGAACCCTTTTTCTTAGTCTCTCCAGACCACTGGATCCTCCTCTTTAACACTAACACCCGACTCCCCTCCCCAAAGCTCTCATGGCTCCGACTCAGCCCTTCCAGCCCTACAAATCTCCCTCCTATTCCTGCTGGTACTCGGACTGAAAGTAGGGGTGGGGGATATTAACCAGAAGGGTGGTGGGAGAACAGGCTCATAAGGCCACAGATTTAGAGACGATAGGAACTCTAAAAGTCTTGTCGTATATGCTTTCTTTTTTACTAATGATGAATCGGAGGTCCACAGAGATAGTGATAGATACCAGGGTTTGCCACACACACTCCGTCCTTGGATTTTAAATCCATTGCTCTTTCTATGAATGTGTGACATTCCCCATCCCTTCAGGAGTCCCACTGTCACCCGAATTCCTATTTAGGACTAGACTGCGGACAATGCTTTACTCCCTCCCCAAGAAGCAAATTCTTCTGGCCCTGCCCCCACATTCACCCCCATCCCTGAGAATATGGTAAACTAAACATTTTCTTCTTCAGATTTATTTTACAGATGAGGAAACTGAGGCAAATAGGGTGAAGTGATTTGTCCAGTGTCATACAGCTAAGTGTTCGAAGTCATATTTGAATTCAGGTCTTCCTGATTAAGACCCAAAAGTTCTCCAAAAGAACCACTCCCCCTCCCCCAGCCAATTCCCCGTTCTTTTAAATCAGAGAAAGGCTTCTTTTGTAAGAACCCAGAAGGTTGTCTTTCAGGGCAAAAGAGAGTGAAGGGAGCAGGGGGCAGAAATGTGGCAGAGGTCTAAGGGATCCAGGCAAGTCTGTAAAGTTAGGGGGTGCTGGGAGAGGGCCACTGGCTCTTTCACAAAGGCTAAAGCTGCCTGAATCCTTCTGGCACCATGTATGCGTCACTCCTTCCCTTATCTCTTCCTGGGCCAAACCCCTAGAGATCTGCTGGTCAGATAGTTGCCATAGCCACCTTTTCAGGTGGGGCCTGGTGGGGAATCAGAACAGTCCATTTTTCCTGAAAAAGCTGAGGCCAAGAACCCTTGGAATGAGAAAAAAAAAGATCATTTCCACTGTTTTCCCAGACTCCAACTCCCTCTTCACTTAAAACTAGTTCCTAAATTCCAGTCTTTGAACCTTCTCTTAGTCCTGGGATTTCAAGAGAGAATTACCTCATAGGAACTGCAGGAAGCTATTTCCCCAACTGCCCGAAAAAGATCCTATATGCTGCCGTTCCTTCAGGGAGAGTCCTAGGCGGGAATCAAGAGATGAACAGCAAGCTAGATTAACTGGGCCTTCCCCTGACATACTAGGTGGATGTGGACCTGATCCCTAACTTCTCTAGGTCATCTGGCAAATCAAAAGAACAACACTCTGCCCAAGTCCTTCTGGAAGTTCAATAGAGAAGCCTTGATTCCTATCCATCAAGGATTCAAGGTACCTAGTTTGCTACCCCACCTAGGGCAGAGTTCTAATTTTTAGAACTACTTCAGAAGTTCAAGGTCTCTAGGAAAGAGAAGCCTGTGATTGAGGATATTGTTCCCTGGTAGAGAGAGGCACTCAATGAAAAGATCATGGTCCTTGCAGGGAATGAAATGGAGTGAAAGAATTGAAGGCTAAATTTGGAAGGGAGAATTTAGGGATCATCCAATTCCTAAGAGTGTACATAACTGATTAGTGGCAGAAATCTGACTCCTGAGATAAAGAAAGAAATATTAAGGACTTGGAAAAGGTTTCTATGTTTGAGAAGTCAGTCAAGAAGCATTTATCAACCACCTACTATATGCCAGACACTGTGCTAAGCACTGAAGAACACAAAGAAAGGTAAAACAGTCCTTCCTCTGAAGGAATTAGGTGGAAGGAAAGAGAATATACAAACACAATAGGGACAAGATAAATTGGACATACTTTCCAGAAGGGCAGCTAGGTTGCAGAATAGATAGAACATGGTTCTGGATAGTCAAGAGGACCTGAATTCAAATTCTCCTCAGACACTTACTCAGACACTGAGCAAATCATTTAACCCCAATTGCCTTAAAAGGAAAAGAAAAAAAAATCTGGCAGAAAGAAGGCATGAGAATTAATGGGAAGCCATGAAAGGTTTTCTGTACAAAGTGAGATTTTAACTGGGATTTGAAGAAGCCAAGAGGCAGAGATGAGTAAGGAGAACATTCCAAGAGTGGGGGATGCTTAGAAAAACCGCCCAGAGTAAAGAGATGGAGCGTCATGTTTATGGAATGGCCAAGAATTCGGGGGTCATTAGGTCAAAGGAGATATAAGATTTAAGAAATCCTCCTCAAAGAGTATGAGGAATGTAAAATGTAAAATCCAGAAGACTGGAAATGGGGGGAGGAGGCTATGAAAGCCTCCACCAGAGAATTTTGTAATTGATCCTGGAAATGATAGGTAGAGACTGGAATTTATCTAGAGAGGTGATATGCGAAGATCTGTATTTTAGGAAAATCACTTTAGCCGCTAAAGGGAGAATGGTCTAAAGAAGAGAGTTGTGCAAGTCATCCAATCAATAGCCTATTGCAGTAATTCAGATGTGAGATAATGAGGGCCTACACCAGAGTAGTGGATAACATGTCAGAGAAAAGATGAAGGCTTTTAGGAGAGATATTAAAAAGGTAAAATTGCCAAAAAAAAAAAAATGGACTTAAAGTGGGATGCCAAAGGAAGAGCTATTGAGAAAGGAATTTAGGATTGGAAAGGAGGGAAGGCTTAAGAGTGAGGGAGATCCTCTCTCATCCTTAAAGAAAAGAAGTCACTCATAGTTTAAATGATGGGGACATAAGACCTGGAGGGGATAGTCATGGAAGGCAGGTTGTAGTTCCTAAGGTGGAAGGAAATAGAGTTGGAGGGAGGGAGGGACTTCCTTGGAAGTCCATGGGTATTAAAAAGTCACTTGTCTTTATCCTCAAGAATTGATAATAGTAGCAATAATTTGATAAGTCATCAAGGGTGTCACCATCTTTCCAAGTTCTTGTCCTTGATTCCCCAGACTTCCTCACCTACTTACTGACAAATCTTCAATCCTATTTTCAAAGCATCTGTCCCCTCCCTCCATTCACATAGCCATAGCACGGCACACACACATACCCTTTTGTGTATATTTGTATCTCCTGTGCTTAGCATTATGGTTGGCACTGGTTTTGGGGTCAGTAATTCAGTTATAGCCCACCTTCATGACCTTATTTAGGCTCATGAAGTGGAAAAGTTGTTTGCCATTTCTTTTTCAGATTTATTTTACAGATGAGGAAACTGAGGCAAATAGGGTGAAGTGATTTGCCCAGTGTCATACAGCTAGTGTTTGAAGTCATATTTGAATTCAGGTTTTCCTGATTAAGACCCAGCACTCCATTCACTGCACTATCTAGCTGCCCTTGGCACAGAGCTCATGCTTAATAAAGGCTTTTTCATCTATTCATTCATTCCCTATACTCATGTCCCTATGCTTCTGTTCTCTATGGAAGTCTCTGTCACCAGAGCAGTGTTTGTTCAGGTTTTAGAGCACCAGACACTCATAGGACAACATACAAAATATTAGAATGTTCAGGGGCTTGGGGCCATTGCTGTGTTCCTTTCCCTTCCCTCCTCTTCCCTTCAAAGAGTGATGGAGAAGGCTGCACGCCAGGTTATAGCCTCTAATGTCTTGAAGTCCCTCAGTCCCCTTCCTGTCCCCTGTCCTGTCCTGCTATACTCTGGTTGTGTGCTATGGGTGGGGCTGCCCTCACTGCACCTTCCAAGCAGATCAGTGTCATTTCCAGTAAAAAGACACAATTGACTCTGGAGAAGGGGAACTGGTGATGTCGGGGAAGCCTCCCACTGTCCTTTTACAGCCTCCAGGGAGGAAAAACCAGCCTAACTAGAATCTGGAGCCAAAATCGTTGGAGGTGGGGGTGGGGAGGAGAGAAGCACTGAGGGAAGAAGAAGATGGTCAGGGAGGAAGGAGGCCAGCTGCTGTTCTGGGCCAGTGCTGGAAGAGGGTGTGGCTCACACCCGCCTCTCGGCCAGGTGCCGCATTCTCTAGCTGGACTAGGCAAGGACTGGAGCAAGCCCTTTGGCTATAGATTCAGTGACTTCAGAGCTTAACCCCCTCTCTAAGCTTCCCTGAGCTGTGTGTGCGTGCCTGGAGTCACTCAGAGCTCTCTTCTTATTCTATGGGAAGAAGAGAAAAGGAGAGCAGAGTCAGATTGAAAAAGGGAAATCTAAGGATGATCAGACAGAGCATGTCTCTCTCTGCAAAAGTCTCTATCCCAACTCACCACGAGTCTGTCAATAAGCATTTAAATTAAGCATATGAATTAAGGATGTGAAAAAAAAACAAAAAGCAAAAAACTTGGTCCCTTGTCCTAAAGAATCTCATGCATACTGATATAGGGATTCTTTTTTAAAATTTTTTTATTAAAGCTTTTTATTTTTCAAAATATATCCGTGGACAATTCTTCAACATTAACCCTTGCAAAACCTTGTGTTTCAATTTCCCCCACACCCCCATGCCCTCCCTTAGATGGCAAGTAGTCCAATGTATGTTTAACATGGTAGAAATATATGTTAAATCCAATATACGCATATAGATTTATACAATTATTGTGCTGCAGAAGAAAAATCAAATCAAACCAGCAAGAGAGAGAGAGAGAAAGAGAGACAGACAGACAGACAGAAACAGAGAGAGAGAGAGAGAGAGAGAGAGAGAGAGAGAGAGAGAGAGAGAGAGAGAGAAGTAAATAAAATGCAAGCAAACTACAACAAAAAGAGTGAAAATACTATGCTGAGATCCACACTCGGTCCCCACAGTCCTCTCTCTGGTTGCAGATGGCTCTCTTCATCACTGAACAATTGGAACTAGTTTGAATCATCTCATTGTTGAAGAGAGCCATGTCCATCAGAAATGATCATCACATAATCTTGTTGTTAAAGTGTATAATGATCTCCTGGTTCTGCTCATTTCACTCAGTATCAGTTCATGTAAGTCTTTCCAAGCCTCTCTGTATTCATCCTGTTGGTCATTTCTTACAGAACAATAATATTCCATAACATTCATATATCATAATTTACCCAGCCATTCTCCAATTGATGGGCATCCACTCAGTATCCAGTTTCTGGCCACTACAAACAGGGATGCCACAAACATTTCTGTACATGTGGGTCCCTTTCCCTCCTTTATGATCTCTTTGGAATATAAGCCCAGTAGAAACACTGCTGGATCAAAGGGTATGCACAGTTTGATAGCTTTTTGAGCATAGTTCCAAATCACTCTCCAGAATGGCTGGATCCATTCACAGTTCCACCAACAATGTATCAGTGTCCAGTTTTCCCACATCCCTCCAACATTCGTCATTATCTTTTCCTGTCATCTTAGCCAATCTGAGAGGTATATAATGGTATCTCAAAGTTGTCTTAATTTGTAATAAAGGGATTCTTAACCTGGCATCTTCACACCCCTTAAATAGATTTCTAAACCTCTGAGAGTTTGAATAGAAAAAAATGTCTTTATTCAAATTAACCTGTAAGCAAAATCAAGCATTCCTTTAAAATATTTAAAAACATCATTCTGAGAAGGGTTCTATATGTTTCACCAGACTGATGAAGGGGCTATAACATACAGAAAAGGCTAAAAACCTTATTTTAATGACATGTCTATTCCTTTGGAAGTCCTCTCCCTCAAGCTCTCAAACCTCTTGGATTTGGTTGGCAGACATGGGACTGGTTATACCTTGAAGAGTAAGGTGAACTAAGGCAGGGCATGACTTGAAGAAGATTTAAGTTTAATTTCTTCTTTAGATAACTTATTCCTGTGTTAAAGTGTTTTTGCCTTTTTTTAAATCCCGAGCATAGTAATAAATGAAAAAAAAAAAAACCTAATTCCTAGAATTCCTACCCTAATTGCTAGAATCTTCAAGAAGTTATCAAATTTACCATCTCCCAGTGATGTTCCTTTTCCTTCTTCATTTCTAGAGTCAGTATGTTATTTTAATATTCATTTATTAAGTACCTATTATGTTTCTATGCACTAGACTAGATGCTAGGTAAACAAAAATGAGAGTTTCTGTCTTCAAGAAGTTTATAATCTAATGGGGGGATACAAGACTCAAAAGAAGGGGGAGAGGTAGATAGGATGAAGAAGTACCAAAGAGTGAAGTAGGGTAGAGAGCAAAGAGGTGGCTGGCCTGGAAACCCTCTTTAAATGGAGATTCTGGGAGGAGCTCTCCATTTCTACCCTTCAATTAGAGTAAGGTACCCCAGGGGCAGAGATACTGATAAGATGTGAGTTCTAGGACTGAAGTGCTCTGGTGAATCAAGTAGGCTATTACCTCCTACCTCAGGACCTGTTTATCACTGTGACTGCCTTTAAGGCCTATCTAACCTTTTCTCCAGAATGTTTCTAGTCTTGAAGTTAGATTGCTGATCCCAAATCCTAATGTTGTTTCCTAGACACATGTATGCATAAAAATATTAAATAATATCTATGTAACTCTTCAAAATTTGCAATTCTTGGATCTTATCATTTATTAGGCTTCAATTACCAAATCTTGTAGGAACATAAATTAACTCCCTTTGACAGCTACCTGGGAAGGAAGGTGTCCCAATTCTACCTATCTTCCCTGAGAGCATTCTTGGCATCTTAATCAGCTGGAAAGAGCCCAAGATTCTCATCCATAATGCCTCCTGGCAGCCCCTGGAGAAACCTGGCATTTTAAACCCAGCATGATTTAATTAAAATGCTAATTAAAGAGAGATGACAGAGGATGTCTTTTAAAAGTGGGCTACCAGGAGCTGGCACTGGGTACCAGTCCTGGAAAACATGCTCTCTTTTCTCCTTTAGAGAATTCCAAGTCCAAATATCATGGTACCGACCACTGGTCTAAACCAGAATCCTTGGCCTAAAGAGGGAACTTGAGCTATTGTTCTTTGCCCAAGAAGACAGAGCTTGAAATATCCTTAGGAGGAGGGGAGGAAGAGGAAGAGAAGCAGTGCCAGCCCAGCTTTGGCACAACTGTCAAACTTTACCCAAAACTTGTAAGATAAATATTAGCATGTTTCCTCTCTAGAGTGAGAAGAATGGGACCTCCCTCCAATACACTCCCCAGTGATTCAGTGTTAGCCTGTGGCAAGATCCCATGAGTTCCCAGGGGCACCTCATTTCCATTCTGACCAAGATCTATCCCGAAGCTAATCTATCCATCACTACCCCATTTCTGTGCCAGGCTTAGAGTCCAGAGGCTAAAGACCACCCCCAAGCCTGTGTGGTCTAGATGAAATGAGAGAAGGGATGGAATACAGGAGCTCCCCTCTCATCTCCTGGCTTTCCCCAACCTAAAAATCAGCCTTCATTACAGTCATAATCCCCTTCACTAGGGTTGGAAGTGAGGCTGGGAAACAGAAAAATCCACAGATAGTAGTCAGTCTAAAGGCCCCAGAGACTACGTGACATCCAACCAGCTAGGACCAGATGATCTGATAACACTGGGAAACTAAACAAAAAACATTCCTAAACAATGAAACAGCAAAAGTGGGAGAAGAAAGGTAGGAAGCAAGATACAGGAAAGGGGGAGCAGGGAAAGAAATGAGAGAAAGAGAGAGAGAGAAAAGAAAAAAAGAAAGAAAGAAAGAAAGAAAGAAAGAAAGAAAGAAAGAAAGAAAGAAAGAAAGAAAGGAAGAAAGAAAGGAAGGAAGGAAGGAAGGAAGGAAGGAAGGAAGGAAGGAAGGAAGGAAGGAAGGAAGGAAGGAAGAAAGAGAAAAGGAAGAAGGGAGGAAGGAGGGAGGGAAGAAGAGGAAGATAAGGAAGGAAGGGAGACAGAAAAGAAGGAAGAAAAAAGAAGAAAGATAAAGGAAGAAAGAAAGGGAAGAATGGAGGAAGGAAGAAACAAAGGAAGAAAGGAAGAAAGAGAAGAATGAAAAAAGGAACAGAGAAAGAAAGGAAGGAAAGAAGAAAGGAAGGAAGGAAAGAAAGAAAAGAAAGCCCATTGCTGTAGCTCTTTAACTACTTTCTACCCTCAAGGGAATATGGAAGTCTTATATATGGGAGACATGAGTTCATGGATCTAGAATTTGAGGGATTATTAGATAGAATTCAACCATCTCGTTTTATAAATGAGGAAACTGAGACCCTGAGAGTTTAAATAATTTACCCAAAGTCAAGCCAGATAGTAATTATCAGAAGTGGGATTTGAACCCAGGACTTTATAGAGCAGGGAAGTTTACATTAAATGAATGATAGAACTTAGATAGGGGTAGCTAAGTGGCACAGCAGATACAGCATGAAATAGGGAAGACCTGAGCTAAAATCCAGATCTTATTAGCTTTGTGTCCCTGAGCAAGTCATTCAATCCTCTTTACCTCAGCTATAAAATGAACTGGAGAAGAAAAAAGGAAATCACTCCAATATCTCTGCCAAGAAAACCCCAAATGGGGTCATAAAGAATAAAACACAACAAAAACAACTGAACAGCAGCAACAGAAACTAGAAAAGGATTTAGGATTAAGAAAAGGAAAGAAAAATTTTGTAGACAAAGAAAAATACATAAGGAGATTGGTATTCACATAGTGGGCTTAGCAAGAGCTAGAGGACTCATGTAGGCTAGTAGTGGGACATGAAATTGGAAAGAATTTGTAGGTCTCAAATCCCAGGGTTAAGTGTTTTGAATACTATCTGCTGGGTCAGAAAATTGACTGAAAATTGGCTTGGAGAACAGAGTGCTAGAAAGCAGAGAAACTTGAGTTCAGGATCCTCCCTCAGATACTTATTAACTATATCACACTAAGCAAATAATACAACAGCTCTCTGATTCAGTTTCCTTATTTGTAAAACGAGGTTAACAACAGCGCCCAACACAAAGTTATAGTGAAAATCAAATGAGATAATATTTGTAAAATGCTACCAAAAATCACTACATAAAGGCTAGTTATTGTTATTATTATTATTTTGGCTTGGGATTGGGCAATGTGGAGTAAGGTGTCTAAAGTAATATGTGTCTGGAACAATCTGCAGGGCTGACTAAAAATTCCAAGCTCCACCTCTCCAATTTTGGCAGAACCCTCCTTACCAGAATCCTTCTTCTCATCCCCTTCAGCTACCACTTCTGTTTTGTGTCTTAAATCACTTCTCCAATACCATTGCAGGAATTGCTGCTGGGGTTTCTAGTTCTACTTCTACAATTTATCCTTCCCTTGCTGCTGGCTGAGCCTCCCTAACACACAGCTCTGATCCCAGCGCTGGCTAATCAAGAAGCTTTCAATAATTCTCTATTGCCTGCTGAATAAAGATGTCACTCATCAACTGGCATTCAGCACCTGCCAGGTTCTGCCCAGTTTCAGTTTATACTAATCCCCTTTAAATGTCGCATGCTGCAGCCAACTAGAACTATTCACCATTCCCCAAAAATGAATCACATTTTCCTGTTCCTGTGTATTTGCCTGTATTACCCATCCATTCTCCCTAGAATGACATACATCTTTTATCTGATAAAATCTAACCAATAAAAAACATTTTTATTAATTGTTATTAATTGAGATGATTCTTCCTACTCAAAAGCCATCTCTTCCACAGGGTGATTCCCTGATCACCTCCAGCCAGGTACCATCCATCCTCTGTTACATGTTTATGCCAAGAAGAAAGGAAGAAAACAAACATTAATTAAGTGCCTACTATGGGCCAGGTACTATGTTAACTATTTTCCAAATATCTCATTTGATCTTCACAACAACCCTGAGAGATGGTTGCTATTGTGATTCCCATTTTGTTGTTGAAGAAATTGAAGCAGACAAAAGTTTGAGTAATTTGCTCAGTCACCCAACTAGTGTCTGAGATAAAATTTTATTCAGATTTTCCTGATTCCATATCTGTTCATATGGTACTTTGTTTATTTGTCATAAGCTGTTGAAATAGATTGAGTGCCTGGCCTAGAGTCAGGAAAATCTAAGTTCAAATCCAATCTCAGACACTTAGTAGTTGTGTGACCCTGGGCAAGTTGCATAGCCCTGTTTGCCTCAGTTTTCTCATCTGTAAAAACGACAAACCACTCAACTATCTTTGCCAAGAAAACTCCAAATTGAGTCATAAAGAATAAAATATAACTAAAAAAGGACTCAACAATTGTGAAGGTGCTAGTTGGGTATGTTACTGTGATAATTCCTTTCATATGGGAGTTGGATTAGATCATGGAATCATAGATTTAGAGCCAGAAAAGACTTTAGAGGCCATCTAGTTAGACTTACTACACAGATAAAGAACTATTACTTAGAAAGCTTAAATAATTTATCCATAGCTATTAAATGTCTGAAATGAGATTCAAATCTGGGTCTTCTCAATTCAAGTCCACTACTGCACCCTTAGTGGTTCTCAGAGTATGGTCTAGAGAATCCTGGGGATCTCTGAAACCCATTTCCAATATGGTAAATCTCTATAAATATAACTCAGGTAAACAAAAACGCTTTGGAGAGATCCTCAATAATTTTTAATAGGATAAAGGTACTGAAAAAAAAAATTTGAGAACCACTGCTCTAGATAATGTTGCCTTTCAGCAAGGTGATTACTGAAGTCCTTTCCAGCTCCCAGATTCTGTGCATGTGTGATTCATCTCCTTATGTCTGGACATCCACAGCTGTATAGTACAGAGAATAGAAAGACTTGAATTTGAATGCTGCCTCAGATATTTATTAGTTGGATGACCTGAGCAAGTCATTTATATTTCTCTATGCCTCAGTTTTACCACCTATAAGATGGGGATAATAACATCTTTCTCATAGGTTGCAAAGTTCAAATAAGCTAACATATGAAAAATACTTTGCTTTAAATTGCTATATATTATTATTATCTATTAACCTCTCATTCATAAAAAGCACACCTTCCTCACTTTCACCCATTGAAATCTTTCTCTTGCATTAAGATCTTAGTTTGGTGCCTCCTCCTCCACAAAGCCTTCCCTGATTATCATCCTACTTCTCCACACAAATTGCTAGGTGGAACAATAGACCAGCCCAGCCTGAAGTCAGGAAGACTTAAGTTCGAATTCAATCTTAGATGCGTTATTATGGGACCTATAGTCCTTAGCAATCTGCCTCAGTTTCCTCATCTGTAAAATCAGGATAATAATAGCACCTATCTCCCAGAATTATAATGAGTATCTTATTTGTAAAGTGCTTAACACAGTGTCACAAAGATAGTAGGTGCTAAATAAATGCTTGCTTCTTTTCCATCCTTCTAGCTGGTAAGTAAAGTCTTCCATATTCAGCATTTATCACATTCATTTTGTATCATGCTTATTTGTGCACATATCTGTAGAGACCCTAGATAGTCATAGTAATTAACAGGGCTTCAGGGGCTATACCATGATCTGACCCTTAAAAGTATCAGGTTGCTAATTAATCACTGGCAGCCAGGAGCTACCTCATACTGCATCCTAGTTAAGTCAGGTGATAATCCAGATAAGGGACCTTATAAGTATGAGCTCTCAATTCCTCTGAGTTTCTCTATTCCATCACCCCAACCACCAATAGCAGCAGCAACTATCTACAACCTCTTTAAGAGGATGTCTCAGAAAATAAAACTTATTTTCATTACTTGAGGCTAATCAGTCTCTATATTCATTCTCAGGATCCATCAAAATAATTTTAAAACAATATCACATTCCCTTCTTAGCCATCAAAAGCAGGAGTTCGGTATGTTTAGAGGGGGAGAAGGCAGGCAAGGAGGTATCCAACATTCCTGCTCTCGGTGGCTCTGAAACAGTAATTTGCAAGATAGGTGCAAATCTGCCTTGGTAGAGGGAATTTTCTGATTGGGAATTCCCTATCCCAATGAAATCAAAGGTCTAGTTCAAATTTAATAAAAAAAAAATCTTAATAGCAAATAGCAATTGGCTGCAGCATGTGACATTTAAACGGGATTAGTATAAACTGAAACTGGGCAGAACCTGACAGGTGATGAATGTCAGGTGATGAGTGACATCTTTTTTTCAGTAAACAATAAAGAATTATTGAAGGTTTCTCCCACTAGCCAGAGCTGGGATCAGAGCTGTGTGTTAGGGAGGCTCAGCCAGCAATAAGGGAAGGATGGATTGCAGAAGGAGAACTGGAAACCCCAACAGCAATTCCTGCGATGGTATTGGAGAAGTGATTTAAGACACAAAACAGAAGTGGTGGCTGAAGTGGGTGAGAATAGCAAACCTAATAGTAGGCACTCCTTTTTCCCCAATTCACAGAAAGAAGCTGCAGGAAGGTTGTGAGATCTCTGCAGCTCTTCCTTGATCATCTTTTCCTTGATTTTATTTTTTATAATAACTTTTTATTTTTTTCAAATAAAAGAAAAGATAGTTGTCAATATTCATCTTTACACAATCTTGTGTCCCAAATTTTTCTCCCTCTCTCCTCCCTATGTCCCCAGACAGCAAGCAATCCAATATAGGTTAAATGTGTGCGATTCTTCTAAACATGTTTCCATATTCATCATGCTGTACAAGAAAAATCAGATCAAATAAATGGTCAAAGGATATGAACAGAAATTTGCAGATGACAAAAATTAAAGCCATCTGTAATCACATGAAAAGAATGCTTTAAATCACTATTGATTAGAGAAATGCAAATTAAAACAACTTTCAGATAGGTTAAGATGACAGGAAAAGATAATGATAAATGTTGGAGGGATGTGGGAAAATTGGGACACTAATGCATTGTTGGTAGAGTTATGAAATGAACCTATCATTCTGAAGAGCAATCTGGAACTATCCCCAAAGAGCCATAAAACTATGCATACCTTTTGACCCAGCAGTGCCATTACTGGGTCTGTATTCCAAGGAAATCATAAAGGAGAGAAAAGGACCCACATATGCAAAAATGTTTGCAACACTCTTTTTGTGGTAACAAAGAATTAAAAAATGAATAAGTGTCCATAAATTGGGGAATGGCTGAATAAGCTGTGGTATATGTAAGTAATGAAATATTATTGTTCTATAAAAAATGATGAACAAGCTCATTTTAGAAAGGCCTGAAAAGATTTACACAAACTGATGTTGAAGGAAACAAGCAGAACCAGGAATATATTGTACACAAAAACACCGCAAGAATATGCGGTGATCAGCTATGAAAGATTTGGTTGTTCTTAGTGGTTCAGTGATCCAAAACAATCCCAATAGATTTTGTTTGTTTTTTTAAATAAAGCTTTTTGTTTTAAGAACATATGCATGGATACTTTGACATTGACCCTTGCATAGCCTTGTATTTCAGATTTTCTTCTCTTTCTTCCCACCCCCTCCCTTAGATGGCAAGCAATCCAATATATGTTAAACATGCTAAAATATACGTTAAATGCAATATGTATAAGCATATTTATACAATTCTCTTGCTGCACAAGAAAAATCAGATCAAAAAAAGAAAGTAAATGAGTAAGAAAACAAAATGCAAGCAAACAAAAACAAAAAGAGTGAGAATGTTATGTTGTGATCCACATTCAGTCTTCTCTTTGGGTGTAGATGGCTCTCTTCATCACAAGGTCATTAGAAATGGCATCAATCATCTCATTGTTGGAAAGAGTCACATTCATCAGAACTGATCATTGTATAATATTGATGTTGCCATGTACAATGATCTCCTGGTTCTATTCATTTCACTTAGCATCAGTTCATATCTCCCCTGCCATTTCTTACAGAACAACAATATTTCATAACATACATATACCATAACTTATTCAGCCATTATCCAACTGATGGGCATCCGTTCAATTTCCAGTTTCTTGCCACTATAGAAAGGGTTGCCACAAACAGTTTTGCACATTGTGGGTCCATTTCCTTCCTTTGAGATCTTTTTGAATCCCAATAGACTTTGGACAGAAAATGTCATCTGCATCCAGAAAAAGAACTATGGAGATTGAATACAAATCAACATATACTGTGTACTTTTCATTTTTCTGTTTTTTTTCTCTCCCATGATTTTTCCCTTTTGTTCTAATTTTTCTCTTCCAACATGATTCATAAAGTAATGTGTATTAAAAATTAATTAATTTTTTAAAAAGAAAAATAAGCTCAAAAGAGAAAAAGCATGAGAAAGGAAAAGCAAACAAACAAGCAACAACAATAAAAGATGAAAATATTATGTTTTGATCCACATTCAGTCGCAATAGTTCTCTCTCTGGATGCAGATGGCTCTTTCCATCACAAGTCTATTGGAATTTCTTTGAATCTCCTCATTGTTGAAAAGAGCCAAGTTCATCACAGTTGATCACATAATCTTCTTGTTGTTGTATACAATGTTCTCTTGGTTCTACCCACTTTACTTAGCATCAGTTCATGTAAGTTTTTCCAGGATTTTCTGAAATCAGTCTGCTCATTGTTTCTTATAGAACAATAATATTCCATTACATTCACATCCCCTAATTTATTCAGCCATTCCCCAATTAATGGGCATCCATTCAGTTTTCACTTCCTTGCCACTACAAAATTAGGAGCTACAAACATTTTTGCATATGTGGGTCCTTTTCCCTTTTTTATTATCTCTTTGGGATATTGACCCAGTAAAGACACTCCTGAATCAAAGGGTATGCCCAGTTTTATAGTCCTTTGAGCATAGTTCCAAATTGCTCTCCAGAATAATCAATTATTTCACAACTCCACCAATGTCCCAATTTTTCCACATCCCCTCCAATATTTATCATAATCTTTTTCTGTCATCTTAGTCAGAGAGTGTGAAGTGGTTCCTCAGAGTTGTCTTAATTTGCATTTCTGTAATCAATATGATTTGGAGAATTTTTTCATCTATGCCTAGAAATTGCTTTAATTTCTTCCTCTGAAAATTCTTTTCATATCCTTTGACCATTTATCTATTGGCTTACCCTTGGTTTTTGAGGAATAAACCTTAAAAAGAAGACTTGGTGCATGAAGAGAACTCCATAAAATTTTTACAATTGAACTATATTTAATAAACCATGTGGTTTCACAAAATGATTGGTATGTAGAGCAATAATAAGAAAAATATAGGTCATAATTGAGAAAGGGAGCTTCCATAGATCTGAACATGGAGGCTCTAGAGTCAGAGACTGTCTTACTGTTTTCCCATGATTATTCTTTCTCATTCTTTTAGAAATCAGAATTTAAGGAATAAAAGTCTCTTTTCTGACCCTGGTTTGCACACAGGCATTCAGATATCCCTCACTATTCCATTATCTTGGAACATCATAGTGGTTCAGGTCTATTTTCACTGATAATTCCAAACTGAGGCTGTTAGATTCCTTAAGATTGGATTCTGCACTGCAGAAGGAATAAATCCCCGACTGGGTTTCTGGAATGGTGGCCCAAGTCCCAGGGAGTGGACAGGGAACTAGCCCAAGTTGGAAATGCAACAGGTCAAAATTTCCATAGCCACCAGCAGTGATTAGATCTATGAATGATAGTAACATTTCCTGATTGAGATAAGGAGACCCAAAATCCCAAAAACTTTTTTTCTAATTAGTGTGATACCCAGTTTTTCTCAGGGTTGCAGACAGCAGAGACAGGAAACAGGTACTAATTGCCATTGTTGAATCTTCGGGAAAAAAAAATCGTCACCTGAAAAACCAAACCTTCTCTCTCCCCACCCCACCCATCACTAAGAACATAACCCACATGATCCCAATGTCACACATGAAGAAAGCCCCAGGAGACCGTTACAGGATGTACTTAGTGGATTAAGAAAAACGTTATCATTTGGGAAATATATCCTTTAGCAGCCAAAATATAGGCTGTAAAAGTGCAAATTAAGCCTTCCAGAGGCCTGAGACTATAGGAACTCATAGCCGCTAGTCCAGTCAACTCCAAACTCCCCACAACCTCCTTGGCTTGTCATCTCAAATGCCTCAATTCACCTACTCAGTGAAAGTCCTTGTGTCAGTGGAGTTTGGGGGCAGGGTGGAGAAAGAGGCAGTGCTGGCGAGAGGAAGAGATTAGGAAGGAAGGGCAACAGGTAGATAGATCCCGAAGGGCTCATATATAGGTAGGTCGCACAGATTGCCAAAGGAGGAGCTCGCGATCGGGTGGAGTAAATTAGCTAGCGTCTCCCCAGCAACCAAGTACTGCAGGTTCCTGGGCAGACAATGTGCTCCACTTCCCATGGATCAGAGGGTGTTAGGGATTCACGTCTCTGAGGTTTGGCCGCCTTGAAATGATTATAAAATTGGAACAAAGCGATTGCAAAACTGCTGGGACTGCTAGGTACGCCTACAATTTTCGCGTCCTTGAAGTTATGAGTTTCTGAAGTCCAAATACCATCCAATTCTCTTAGGGTTATTGATGGATATGTCTCCGTTTCACAGGTCACCTTGATCAAAGAATTGACCAACCACCCTGCCCGTAGTGCGACTCTCTAAACTTAGCTAGACCCTTCTCATCTGTATGGTCTTCCTTAAAGCACAGATCTTTTGTCATTTCCTTCACAAAAATCTTCAGTGGTTCTCTGCATAACATAACTCCTCACCTGAGTCTGAATCCCACTACCTCTGACACTCACTATGGGCTATTTAATCTTCTGGTTCTAGTTCAGTTCTCATTAGTATGTATAATTGGAAAAGGAAGTGAGCATGTCAGGCATTGAGAATGGGCAGTCTCAGGACTATGTTGGAAACTGGAGAGAGAAAAACAGAGATATATGAAGGAGTGTGTGTATATGTGTTGTGTGTGAGAGAATGAGAGTGAAAAGAGAAGACGGAGAGTACGTGGAAGTGAGAGAGAGACAGAGAGAGAGAGAAAAAAAAAAGAAAAAGAAAGAGAAAGAAAGAGAGAAGAGAGAGGGAAGGAGGGAGGAAGGAAGGGAGAGAGAGAAAGAAAGAAAAGAAAGAAAGAAAGAAAGAAAGAAAGAAAGAAAGAAAGAAAGAAAGAAAGAAAGAAAGAAAGAGAGGGAGAGAGGGAGAGAGGGAGGGAGGGAGGGAGAGAAAGAGAAAGAAAAAGAAAAAGAAAGGAAGGAAGGAAGAAGGAAGGAAGGAAGGAAGAAGGAAGGAAGGAAGGAAGAAAGGAAGGAAGGAAGGAAGGAAGGAAGGAAGAAAGGAAGGAAGGAAGGAAGGAAGGAAGGAAAGAAGGAAGGGAGAGAGAAAGAGAAAGAGAAAAAAGAAAGAAAGAGAAAAAGAGAAAAAAGAAAGAAAGATAGAAAAGAAAGAAGGAAGAGAGAGAGAAAAGAAAAAAGAGAGAAAGAGAGAAGAGAAAGCAAGAACTTATAAAGCTCTATGAGACTGTTAGGGTTATATAAACAAGTAAGACAAGGACAAGAACTTTATTTTATAATGAGGGAAGGCAGCACATAAAACAGAAGTGGAATGAGGAGGGAAGAAAGAAAGGTACCCATACAAAATCAATGAGGCAGTCAGTCAACTACCATGTTATTAAGGATAGCTAGGTGGAACAGTGGATACAGCGTTGATCCTAGAGTCAGGAAGACCCGAGTTCAAATATAGCTTCATACATTATTTTATGATCCTGGGCAATTAACCTTAACTCTCTCTACCACAATTTTCTCATATGAAAAGTGAAGTTAAGTATAACAATTATCTCTCAAGAATTGTTGTGAGGACCAAATGAGATGATACTTGTAAGTATTTTGCAAACCTAGAAGTAGTATACAAATGCTAGCTATTATTGTTGTTGTTATTAAGTACCTATGATATGCACACAAGCAAGGAGTAGTATCTGGAGAGAGTCTGAATGTGAATGAAATGAAATATGGCTGTTGTTACTTAGTTGTTTCAGTCACATCCAACTCTTTATAATCCCATTTAGGGGCTTTCTTGGAAAAGATACTGGAGTGGTTTGCCATTTTCTTCTCTAACTCATTTTATGGATAAGGAACTAAGGCAAATAAAGTTAATAATTTGCCCAGGGTTATATAGTTAGTAAACTTTTGAGACTAGATTTATACTCAGACCCTTGGAGTCCACCCTAAAATAAAATCGTGGATTGGTCCAAATAATTTTATTTGTCTTATCTTTCGTACCTAGAAAGGTGATAAAACAAAATGTTCTAGAGGTGGAATAAAAAGACCTGCTTTCAAATCCTACCTTAGATATTTACTAGCCATGTGATCTTGAGCAAAGCATTAACAATTTTCTGAAAAGCTATCTCATCAGTAAAATGGAGTGATAATTGCACCTACTCACAAAATGAGAAAATGTGTATAATTTATAAACCTTTAAATGATACATAAATATCAGCCATTACTACAAAGATTGCTACTACTACCTCCACTATCACCACTACTATCATGGTTGCTATTACTACTCCCACTAATTCTACTACTACTACCACCACTATTTACAACTAAATTGTAAGATACCTGAACATGGGGACTCTTTCTTATAGAAGTTTCTGTCCCAGTTCCAAGCAAGTGCAGAGCATACTATAGATTCCTCAAATATATATTGTTCTTCTTTTTTTAATTGAATTGAATTCTCCCAGGAAAAAGAGTACAGAGTAGAAAGGGGATGGGGACAGATAATGAGGTCACTGAGTGGAGCCAAGGAGGGAATCCCTGTGCTGACTTAAAGGGAACTTTGAAAGAAGGGGGATTACTACAGACAATGAAACAATCAATCAGTATGTGTTTATTAAAAGCTTACTACATGCCAAGTATTGTGATAAGCACTAGAAAGAGAAAAAAAGGCAATAACACCAAAGAGCAGTAAAAGAAAGAAAGAAAGAAAGAAAGAAAGAAAGAAAGAAAGAAAGAAAGAAAGAAAAAGAGAGAGAAAAAAAAGAAACAGGACTAGAAGTCAAGAATCCTTGGCTCTGCCACTATCTCACTATTGGATCGATTAACTTAGTGTCCTCTATTAAAATGGGTAAGTTGAACTAAGTGATCTCTGAAGACCCCTCTGTTCTCTGAGATAGTATCTAGTATATTGCAACCAATATGTCCTGATTTCTGGTTGGCTAACTCCTCTCCTAGACCCTCCAGGGGTTATAGTGGCCCTTTGGCTCTTTGTGAATTGGCCAGTTGCCCTTGTACACCTCCAGGGTCTGTGAATCATTGCTCAAGAAGCTGGTTCTGCCTGAGGCTTTGTCCAGAGGTCTGCCACTCCCAGCTGTGTCCAAGGCCCCCTCATCTCAGAAAATGAGATCATGAGAAAGGTCCTGGTGGAAGGTAGGTGGGGCATCCTGGGCCTTAAAGCCTAACCTTATGCTTCAAGCTTATCCAACACAAGCCCATCCATTCTTGGAGATTCCAGTCATCAAGGCTGAAAAGCCCTGGAGAAGCAGAGGATTAAGAGGCAGAGATAGGAATGGCTGGCACAGAATTCTCTAGAGGGAGGAGTGATAAATGTGAGAGGAAAGTACAAAGAACAAGAGAAAAGGAATTAGCTTATCTTACCAAAATGGATTTTGTGAAAGAAAGAAAAAAAAAAGAAAGATAGAAAGGAAAAGAGGGAGGAAGGAAGGAAGGAAGGAAGGAAGGAAGGAAGGAAGGAAGGAAGGAAGGAAGGAAGGAAGGAAGAAGGAAGGAAGGAAGGAAGGAAGGAAAGAAGAAAGAAAGGGAGGGAGGGAGGGAAGGAAGGAGGGAGGAAGAGAAAAAGAGAAAGAAAAATGAAAGATCAATAGTAGATAGGTACATGGTAGATGGATAGGGCAAACATTTATTAAGCATTTATTATGTGCCAGGCACTACTCTGAGCACTGAGGATACAAAAACAAGCAAGAAAATAATTCCTATCCTTAAGGACCTTCCATTCTAATGGATGAGGAAAAGAGTTAAACACAGGATCATTGATTTAGAGTTTGAAAGAAATTTAAAGGCCATCTAATCCAACTTCCTTATTTTGCAGATCAATCCATCAAAAAACAAGCATTTATTAAATGCCTCTTGTATGCTACATACTAGCAGGGCAGTTAGATGGTGCAGTGTATAGAGCCCAGGGCCAAGAGCCAGGAAGACTTGAATTCACATTTGTCCTCAGACTTAACTAGTTGTGTGACCCTGGGCAACTGGTTTGACCCAGTTTACCAGAGTTTGCTCATCTATAAAATAAACTGGAGAAGGAATTGGCAGTCACTCTATTATCTTTGCCAAGGAAAACCCCAAATGGAGTCACAAAAAGTTGGACACAACTTAAAAAGGACCTAAGTAGAAACTAGGATCTAGCATTATGAAAACAAAACAGTTTACCCTCTACTTACAGTCTATCCAGAAAACAACTTGTTTGTGAAAGTAAATTTTAAAAAATGTACAAAGCAAAATATTGGGAGAATGGATATAGACAATACTAGTTGTTTGAGGGGAGGGATCAGGAAAGGCTTCAATAAAAGGTCTCCTTTGAATTGGACTCTGAAGAGAGCTAGAGATTCCAAGAGTAAAAGGGTAAGGAGAGATTGTTTGCATTTCAGAAATAAGGGGTCAATCTGTGCAAAGACAAGTAAGGAAACATCTATAGGGAAGAACAAAATGCCAGTTTGGCTGGAATGTGAAGAGAAGGATTTTGTTCAGTCATTTCACTTTGTAGAAATAAGGTTTTCTTTGCAAAGATGCTAGAGTACTTTGCCATTTCTTCTCCAGCTCATTTTACAGATGAGGAAACTGAGTCGAACAGGATTAAGTGACTCGCCCAGAGTCGTAAAGCTAGTGAGTATCTGAGGCTGATTTTGAATTTCCTGACTCCAAACCCAATGCTCTGTCCAGTGTGTCACTTAGCTGTCCTGAATGAAAGCGTGAAAGCTTATTGTGAAATAAGCTTGGATAATTAAGTGAAGTCAGATTGTCAGATTAAATTATTAAGGAGCCACCAGGGTTTATAGGAAGGGAGTGATGTGGCTAGACTAGAACCTTATGGAAATTTTTGCAGTTGAATGAAGGCTGGATAGGACAGGGGAGAGATTTGAGGCAGAGAGACCAATTAGGAGGTTATTTCAGTATTTCAGGTAAGCGGTGATGAGTCCTAAATCAGGGTAACAGCAGTGTGAGCTGAGAAGAAATAGGCCATAGTAACAGTGCTGGATTTAGAATCAAGTGGGACTTGAATTCCTAGAGATGAATGAAAACTGAATCATATGATCATATGAGATAGTTATATAATATGCTTTCTAAATCTTGAAATGTTATGTAAGTGGCAGCTGTGGTGATTGTTTCCCAAAAGGTTTTTTTGGTAATTTTGGACAAGAATGAAAGCTTATCTTGCAGAATGACTAAAGTCCCAAGGCATCAAATTTTAGAACATCCAGGAGTAGGCTTCCTCTGACATTTCTCTCCTACCCTCCAGCAAAGTTCAGGGCAGCACCATACTACCTGGCCCCACCTTCCCCCAGCAGCTACATTCCAGACCCCCAGATGCTGAACACCAACCCAAAAGTCTCCTGCATTTAAATTGCAAAATTAATGGATAATATACTGATCTTTGGGAGCAAGAAAAATTCGCTTCAAATTCCATCTTATTAATTGTGTAACTACACAACTGTGTAACAGTGTAATTTTGGGGGAGACACTAAACATATGCCTCAGTTTCCCCATTTATAAAGTGAGGAGATTGGATTCAATGGTCTCTAAATTCCCTTCCATTTTAAAATCTATAGCCCTATGAAACCCCATTCATCTCTCCCCATCTCAGTGCCCCTTATCCTTCCTTTGCCCCTGGCACCAATATGGCTTAGTAGGATTTCTTAATACCACTTCTGGCCTACTGTTCCCCATCCCTGGGGAGAAGAGAAAGGGAGAAATTGGGCCAAGCTGGACTCAGGCTAGCCATAGGAAGGGACAAAGGCCTGCTGAATCTAGCATAGAGCTGCCTCCTACCCTCTGTGGGGGCAGGGAAGGAGAAAACAGAGTGTACCTGGTACTTCCTGGCCCTGTTTCCAAGAGCCTGTTTCCAATACTCTGCTGGGCCTCCACCAGTGACTCATCCCTCAAACAGTCCCAGGAACCCTCCCCCATTCCACATAATCAAGGATTTTTGCTGGTCGACCTTACTCTCCCCTCCACCAGACAATATCCACCCCACTAGCCCAAAGCTCTGTCTTCTTAGCTTCCTCCTCTCCACCCCCCAACACAGGCTTTGATGTGTTTCTGCAAACAGTCCCCTCCTCCCCTACTGTCAGCCAGTCCTCGGGGAGCCAGGAAGCATTGGAATTCCCAGCCTAGGCTTCAAGTGGTTCTAGGACAATGAATTAGCCAAGAATTCCTGAAGGGTCCCTGCGCCGCGTTTGGGGGGCTGTGCCCAGTATTTGTTGCTGATGGACAGTGCCTAATGGACAGGTAGATGGATCCCTGTGTGACCACTATGCACATGATCTAGCCCCTCTCCACTAGGCTTGGTCCTAGAGCAGTGGTTCTCAAACTTTTGTTTTCAGTATCTTTATCCTATTAAAAATTATTGAGGATCTCTCCAAAGCGGTTTTGTTTACCTGGGTTATAGTTATAGACATTTACCATATTGGAAATAAAAACTATTTTTGAATTTGTAGACCCTCTAAAAGGGTTTCAGAGATCCCCAGGATTCTCTAGACCATACTTTGAGAATCACTGTCCTAGAACAATAGACAGTTACTCTTTTGGCCCTCCTTCTGCTTTCACTGGCTCACTCCACCATCAGGGAAGTTAAGATCCATTTCCCTGGGAGTAAACACTAAACAAGAAATATACTCAGACTCCGGGAACAGTGTAGGAACAATTCAGTAGCCACAGCATCCCCTGGAGGCCATTTAGGGAATCACCACCAAGCCGCTGGACAGAGCTCCTTTGTTCTGATTCATTGCTTCCCTCACAAGGCAGACGGACTGGCTTGGGGATGAGAGCATTAAGGATTTTACCCAGTGCTGGTCTAGCCCTGGAGTCCAACCTTGTTGTCGTTCCACCTTCATTTTCAGAGAAACTGGAGACCTCACAATATTGCAATCTGATCAGCTATAGCTGAACAATATTGTGATATTCAACATTGTTCTTCAACACTGAACATCACAATAGGTTGATCAGAACAATACAAGTTTGCAAGTTACTACTACAGATTGGGCACAAGTAGATCATCAGAAAATTTAGATTTTTTTGCATAGCTCAACCCAGCCTGTTGCTTCCTCCTCGGATCCTGGGTCATCAAAGACTCATGGAGAAATTGGAATTCTGGGCTAGGAGATGTAGTTTATCTTTTTTTATATATTTTCCTTTTATTAAAAAAATTATGGATACCTTTTGCTTTTGTACTGTATTCATTCCAGAATTCAAGTAAGCCTTCCTTTATAATTTTTTTTTAGAAAAACAGTTTGGCATTCCATTTTTTTCTTTTTTATTATCAAGAATAACTTTTTAGAAGAGAAAGAACATAGGAATGCATTGGAAAAGCAAAGTGATGTAAAAATGAAATAAATCAATGTAATTTTTTTAAAAGAAAAAAGTTCAAAAAACTAATCAACATATTATATATGGCAGCTTATGCCACATTCTACACCCATAATTCTCTATTTCTTCAATGAAAGGAGAGAGGGAACTTTTTCTTATATCTTCTTAGTTATTATAATTACATAGTACCCAGTTCCATTTTGATGCCTACACTTTTGTAGTCATTATTAATACTGTTTTCCTGGATCTGCTGACTCTATTTCTGTAACAATTCACAAAAGTCTTTCCTTGTCTCTCTGAAGTCTTCATATTCATCATTATAATAGATTGTAAATTAATTAATAATATAAACAGATAAATAGCTCATTACATTCAAATGTCATGATCTTCACTTTGTTTCCAGTTCTTTGTGATCACAAAAAAAAAAAACTTCAATTAATATTTTGATTTTCCAGTGACTTGACCTTCTTGATGTATATGTCCAGAAGTAAGATGTCTAAGTCAAAAGAAACAGACATTTTGTCACTATTTTTCAATGAAGGCTCAACTAGAAGTATATAAATCTATCAATGATTGAATCATTGATTAAATGTGTCCTATATATAGGCATTATGCTAAATACTGGGAATACAAATTCAAAAATGAAATAACCCATTCCCCAAGGAGTTTACATTGTATTGGAGGATATAATGAGTACATACATAAGCATATAAATATATATATACATATATATCAAACAAATAAAAGATAGTTAATTTATAAGGAGAAAATGCAATAGAAGTTGAGACAGGGTAGAATCAGTTGAGGCTTCGTGGAAAAGTTGGTGTTTCAATTGAGCCTAGAAGGAATGGAGAGATCTTGTGAGGTAGAAATAAGTTAGTTTCCAGGCATAGAGAAAAGCAAATGCAGTGTATTATATGCTTATATAACAACAGACCCTCTAGGCCCATGGGTCTGTGCTTAGATGGCCATGAGGTTTAGTCCTGGAAAAGCCAGGCCTCTGAAAAAAAGAAATCGGACTTTTTCTTGCATTTTCTGACTCTTTAGGCCCTAAAACTCAAGGGAATATTAATTACAACTAAGTCTTAATGAGTACAAATAAAGGATCTTCTGAAATGTTTGAATTATTCAAATTTGCATGGCATTTTTCCCTTTAGCCAGAATCAATTATTATATTTTACATAATTATAACTTTGAAAAGTGCAAATTCAAATACATGTGACTATTCCAAAGGATTAATTATTTACATTAATTGGGACTTATCCATAAAACTTAGGTTTAGCTCAACTGTAGGGTTTCCCAAGAAAAGATTAAAGAGATACTCAATGTGCTGTGTAGATCAGATACAGGATAGCTATTTATTTCTTCCAAACACAAAAAAAAATTAAAAACACAAGACTCAAAAGCATTGTTTAATAAAATCTTAAATACACTATAGTAATCTATAATTCTTAGAAGATTCTCCTGGGAAATTGGTACTTAGAACATTAAAACATCAAGAATGTCTTAATTCCCCCATGAAACTCTCCCCCATAGGGAATCCAGGTCAGGGCTTGAGCTTATCCTTTTATCCTCCCTATCAGTGATCAACCAGTTGGGGAGAGCACCTTCCAAAACACAGTCAGCACTGACTAAGGGAACTAGTTAGATCTAGATATCCTAGATCCAACTCTCTCTCTCGGAGTTACAAAATCTCCCCAAGTGAGAAACATCCATATCAACATCGCTGTTTAATCATCTTTTCTCAAAGCAGAAGAGATAGCCAAGGAATTCAAGTGTTCACTGCAAACATCAAGCAAAAGTGTAAAATTCTGCTGAAAGTTGTTTGTTCATGATACTGAGCAAAATAAGCAGAACCTGAAAAACATTGTACAAAGCAACTATGACAGACTTGGTTCTTCTCAGCAATTCAGTGATCCAAGGCAATCCCAATAAACTTTGAATGGAAAATGACATTTGCATTTAGAACTATGGAGACTGAATGTAAATCAACATATGCTATGTTCACTGTTTTTTCTTCTGTTTTTTTTTTTTAAACTCGTGGTTTCTCCCTTTTGTTCTGATTTTTCTCTCCCAGAATAATTCATATGGAAATACGTAAAAACACATGTATAACCCAAAAAATGTTGTTTTACACATAACTTAGAGGGAAAAAAATTTTAAATGGGGAGGGAGAAAAAAGAAAGTTCTTTGTACATATCTTTTAACTACTTCTCTGTTGTTCATGGTAGAAGCCTAAGATTTGTCACCATTCCAATGGCAACAAGGATACACATATATGATGTGTACACATGCAGGTGCACGTGCACACACACACACACACACACACACACACAGTAAACTTACTCCTTCAGCTTTCTGGGAATAAAGCCAAAAAATCTGTCAAATCTTGTACTTTTCAGCAAAAAATAGGCCAAGAATAGAATAAACATCAGTCAGATTCTTTCTCCTGAGGCCCTCGCTTGCTTTCTGATACCCCAGGGCGCGGGCCTCCCATGTCATTCTCACAAAAGCTTGCTTGAGCAGTAATACCAGTCTCTAATTATCAAGATGAGAATGAGAAAACCCTGAGCTATCATGAAACCTTAGAATATTTCATGATATGGCCACAAGGGGGCAATGCAGCCACAGCAGTGGAGGGAATCAGGATCAATAACAGCAGCTTGGTGGAAAAAGTCCACCTGCCTTTATCACGGCTAGCCAATCACACTTGACCATGGAGATATTTGAAGCACACTGTATTAATGAAACCTTCATTCAGACTCTGAGTACTGGAAGAAGAAAGAGAATGAGAAGGAGAAGAAGGAAGGGGAGATGGAGGGAGGAGGAAGAGGAGGAGGAGGTGAAGGAGGAGAAGAAGAAAGAAGAGAAGGAGAAAAAGGAGGAGAAGGAAGGGGAGATGAAGGGAGGAGGAAGGGGAGGTGAAGGAGTAGAAAGAAGAGAAGGAGAAAAAGGAGAAAAAGGAAGGGGAGGAAGAGAAGGAGGAGAAGGAAATGGGAAGAAGAGGAAGAGTAGGAAGAAAATAATGAGGAGAAAGAAGAATAGGAAGAGGTGGGGGAAGAGGAGGAAAAGGAGGAGGAGGGAAAGGATGGGGAGGAAGAAGAGAAGGAGAAAGAGAATGAGAAAAAGGAAGGAGAGAGGGAAGGGGAAGAAGAAGAAAAGGAGGAGGAAGAGAAGGAAGAGAAGAATGAGGAGAAAGAAGAAGAGGAGAAGGAGAACCAGAAGAAGGAAGAGAAGAAAGAGAAGGAGGTGAAGAAGGAGAAGGAAGAGGAGAAGGAGAAAAAGGAGGAGGAGGAGGAAGAGGAGGAAAAGGAAGAGGAAGGTTATAAGCACTTTACAAATATTGTCTCACAATAACTTATCCTCCTTTTACAGTTGAGGAAACTGAACAAGGGTTAAATGAGCTACCTTAGTGTCACAATCAATAACTCTGAAACTGGATTTGAATTCAGATCTTTCTGACTCTGGATCCAGCATTCTCTTTAATTCATGACTCCTGGTCCTGTCTCCAAGACCAAACAGAACAAATCTAATTCCTTCTCCATATGCCAGTCTTTAAACATTTGAGACCATTAACTTGCCCATCCCTAACCTCCCCATTTTCTCTTCTCCAGGCTAAAGTGAGCAATTCCTTCGGTTGCTCCTATAATATGGAGTTAAAATCCTTCACTATCCTGGGTGCTCTCCTGTGGAGAGATAACTCTCTAGCTTATTAACATCTTTTTTAACTTGTAAACAGAATCTAAAACAGAAGACAAGACTTGAGATGTGACCTAGCCACAGCAAAGCTAATAAAGGGGAAAGTCTCCTTATTCATAAAGTTCTACCTTTCTTTCTACAGCGATATTTGCTCTTTTTTTGACTACTACATCACATTGTGGACCCATATCAAACTTACTACCCTCAAAAAATCCAGTGTGTCTTTTTTTTTACAAACTACTATTAATCATTCTGTATTTGTAAAATTGATCATTTGAACCTAAGTGCTAGACTTTATATTTAACTTCACTTAATTTTATTTTATTAGATCCAGCCCAGAGCTTTAATCTGCCAAGATATTTTTGGATCCTGACTCTATCCATCCAGGGTATTATGTCTCCCCTTCAGTTTTGTATCATATGGAAATTTGACACATCTGGGATCTATGCCTTTATCTAAATCACAGAAAAAAAAATGTTAAATAGCACAGAAATAGTCTTGGAAGGGGGGATACCTCCCTAGAGAGCTCTTGCTAGATTGATATTGAACCATTCTATTCTTTAAGACTTCACAAGTCAAAAAACTCTTAACCCATCTAACTATGTTTTAGCAAATGTCTTGCTATATATCTACTTAATTGACCTAATCTATTCATTTAGGGAAGGCAGGCAGGAAGGCAAGAAGGCAGGAAGGAAGGAAGGTAGGAAGGCAGGAAGGCAGGAAGGCAGGAAGGCAGGAAGGCAGGAAGGCAGGAAGGCAGGAAGGCAGGAAGGCAGGAAGGAAGGAAGGAAGGAAGGAAGGAAAGAAGGAAGGAAGGAAGGAAGGAAGGAGGGAGGGAGGGAAGGAGGGAGGGAGGGGGCAATAGTTAGACAGACATGATCTGTTCATGATGAATCTGTGCTAACTTTTTATAATTACTACTTTGTTTTTAGATGCTCATTAACCATCTCTATCTTTTTTAATTACATTGATATGTTTTGTTTGCACATTACAAATATACATAGATTGCTTCCCACTCCATTAGTGGTCTCTCATAACAAAGTAAAACAATTAAACAAAACTAACAATACAGTTACCTCATCTGAAAGTGTATATGATATTCCACATCTGTAGCACTACTCCATATCTCTCTTTTTTCAATTAAAAGAAATTTTTCATCCAACTATTTTGGAGAGCAATTTGGAACTATGCTCAAAAAGTTATCAAACTGTCCCTACCCTTTGATCCAGTAGTATTTCTACTGGGCTTATATTCCAAAGAGATCTTAAAGGAGGGAAAGGGACCCACATGTGCAAAAATGTTTATGGCAGTCCTTTTTTGTAGTGGCAAGAAACTGGAAACTGAATGGATGTACATCAATTGGAGAATGGCTAAATAAATTATGGTATATGAATGAATATTATGGAATATTATTGTTCTGTAAGAAATGATTTCAGGATGATTTCAAAGAAGCCTGGAGAGACTTATATGAACTAATGCTAAGTGAAATGAACAGAACCAGGAGATCATTATACATGGCAACAACAAGACTATATGATGATCAATTCTGATGAATAAGGCTCTCTTCAATAATGAGATGATTCAAACCAGTTCCAATGAAGAGAGCCATCTACACCCAGAGAGAGGACTGTGGGAACTTAGTGTGGTTCATAACATAGCATTTTCACTCTTTTTGTTGTTGTTTGCTTGCATTTTACTTTGCTTCTTTTTTTTTCTTATGTGGCATGATAATTGCATAAATATGTATATATATTGGATTTAACATATATTTCTACCATATTTAACATATATAACTTTATATTTATATATATATAACTTTAATTTAAAATATTTATATATATATATATAAAACTTTAATTTAAAAAAGGATTAAAAAATAAAATCCTTTAATATATACTTTAACATATTTAACATGTATTGGACTACCAGCCATCTAGAGGAAGGGATGGGAGGAAGAAGAGTAAAAGTTAGAACAGAAGGTTTTTCAAGGGTCAATGTTAAAAACAACACATATGTTTTGTAAATAAAAAGCTATAATAATAAAAAATATTTTAAAAAATAAAATCCTTATTTCTAAAGAAAGAAAGAAAGAAAAGGAAAAAATTTCTCTCCTTCCCACCTTATTGCAGGGGCAGAGTTAGGTGGGGCATTGTTTAATGATTTCAACCACATCTGATTCTTCATGATCCCATTTGGGGTTTTCTTGGCAAAGATATTGGAATGTTTTACCATTTCCTTCTTCAGCTCATTTTACAGATGAGAAAACTAAGGCAAGCAGGGCTAAGTGACTTGCCTAGAGTCACACAGCTAGTAAGTGTCTTAGTACAGATTTCAACTCAGGTCTTCCTGAATATAGGCCCAGTGCTCTGTTCAATGTGCCACCTAGCCTACTGGAAAAGAGGGAAAGAGAAAAGATGAAATATGTTACCTACTTCCTCATAGAAAGGTGATGGAATCAAATACAGATAGAGGCTTTTTAACATGGAAAGTTTGGGAATTTGTTTTGTTTAACTATATATGTTTGACTGTGCATACCCTTTGATCCAACAGTGTTTCTATTGGGCTTATACCCCAAAGAGATACTAAAAAAGGGAAGGGGACCTGTATGTGCCAAAATGTTTGTAGCAGCCCTGTTTGTAGTGGCTAGAAACTGGAAAATGAATGGATGCCCATCAATTGGAGAATGGCTGGGTAAATTGTGGTATATGAATGTTATGGAATATTATTGCTCTGTAAGGAATGACCAGCAGGATGAATACAGAGAGGCTTGGAGAGACCTACATGGACTGATGCTAAGTGAGATGAGCAGAACCAGGAGATCATTATACACTTCGACAACGATACTGTATGAGGATGTATTCTGATGGAAGTGGATTTCTCTGACAAAGAGACTTAACTGAGTTTCATTGGAGAAATGATGGACAGAAACAGCTACACCCAAAGAAGGAATACTGGGAAATGAATGTGAACTATTTGCATTTTTGATTTTCTTCCCGAGTTATTTTTACCTTCTGAATCCAATTCTCCCTGTGCAACAAGAGAACTGTTTGGTTCTGCAAATATGTATTGTATCTAGGATATACTGCAACATGTTTAGCATATATAGGACTGCTTGCCATCCTGAGGGGGGGGTGGAGGGAGGGAGGGGAAAAAACGAAACATAAGTGATTGCAAGGGATAATGTCGTGTAGAAATTATCCTGGCATGGATTCTGTCAATGCGAAGTTATTATTAAATAAAATAAAATTTATTATAAAAAAAAAAAAAAAAAAAAAAAAAAAGAAAATGGCTGGGTAAATTGTGGTATATGAATGTTATGGAATATTATTGTTCTGTAAGAAATGACCAGCAGGATGAATACAGAGAGGATTGGAGAGACTTACATGAACTGATGCTAAGTGAAATGAGCAGAACCAGGAGATCATTATATATCTCAACAATGATACTGTATGAGGATGTATTCTGATGGAAGTGGATTTCTTCGATAAAGAGAGTTAATTCAGTTTCAATTGATCAAGGATAGACAGAAGCAGCTACACCCAAAGAAAGAACACTGAGAAATGAAGGTAAACTGCTTGCATTTTTGTCTTTCTTCCCGGGTTATTTCTACCTTCTGGATCCAATTCTTCCTGTGCAACAAGTGAACTGTTCGGTTCTGCACACATATATTGTATCTAGGATACACTACGACATATTTAACTTGTATAGGACTGCTCGCCATCTGGGGGAGGGGGTGGAGGGAGGGAGGGGAAAAGTCGGAACAGGAGTGCAAGGGATAATGTTGTAAAAAAAATTACCCAGACATGGGCTCTGTCAATAAAAAGTTATTAAAAAAAAAAAAAAAAAAAAAAAAAAAAAAAAAAAAAAAAAAAAAACTATATATGTTTGAAAAGGGAATTTTCTTTCTGGAATAGGGGAGAGTGCATATTTGAACATTTGTTTTAAAATTTTTTTTTAAAGACAAGTTTCTTGTAACAAATATACCTGCTCAAGCAAAATAAATTTCTTAATTCACTGTATATAAAAATATATATGTCTCACTCAGCTCCATAAATCTTTCAGCTCTCAGTCAGTAAGCACATCATTGGTTTCATCACTGGTCCTCTGGCATTATGAAGGTCATTGTATTAATCATAATTCTTATAGCTTTCAGGATTGTTTGTTTTCACAATGTCACTAATTATTTCTTCAATTAACTATTCAAGAATTTTCTCGGGAAGGCCAACTCACTGGTCAGTTGTCTGCAAGCCTATTGTCTTTCAGCACCAGAAGATATCGTACTCCTGGGCCAGATAATGTGAATCCATAAAGGGAAGCTAGCTACTCTTTTACTATCTCCTTACTTCTTCTGAGTTTCAACTCCTGAATTGGCTATTTTTATTCTGTCTTTACTAACGAAAAGATCATTTTTCTTGACGCAGAAAACAGAGTGGGTGGGGAAGAGACAGAGAGACAGAGAAAAACAGAAACAGAGAGAGAGGGAAAAGACAGAGACAGAAACAGAGGGGGAGAGAGATAAAGAGATAGAGAGTCTGGGAGCAACAGAGAGAGAGAAGAGAGACAGTCAGAGACACAGAGAAATAGAAACACAGAGAGAGACAAAGAGAGACAGAGACAGACAGACACAGAGAGAGGAGAAATGAAAGTCAGAGACAAAAGAAGGAGGAACAGAAATAGAGAGAGAGACAAATGAAAGGAGAGGGAAACAGAAACATTTTCATCAAATGTAAAATAAGTTTCTCCCTCTCTCATTCACTTCTTTTTCTGTCTAATATTTGGATTCCTTGAGGTATATCTGGGGTCACAGATTTAGAGCAGGAAGGGACTTCAAAGGACCTCTAATCCAATCAATTCATTTGACAAATGAGAAAACTGAGGTTCAGAAATCAGGGGTCCTCAAACTTTTTAAATAGGGAGTCAGTTCACTGTCCCTCAAACTGTTGGAGGGCATGACTATAGTAAAAACAAAAATTTTATTTTGTGGGCCTTTAAATAAAGAAACTTCATAGCCTGGGTGAGGGGGATAATCATCCTCAGCTGCTACATCTGGCCCGCGGGATTTGAGGACCCCTGGAAGTGATTGGTTCAAGCTCACCCAGCTCTAAGAGACAAATCCCTAGGTTCTTGATGCTAATTTCTTCTTGTTTTCCCAGGAATTTTTCCAGTTTTCCAGTTTGGTCCTGAAATTTGGTTCTAATTGTTTTATCTGCTTTGATATAAGAAAGTTGGCATGAGAAAAATGGGAAAAGCTTGCCTAGAGATCCAGGCATTTAGCTGGAGCTTTGTGTGGTCATAGCTATGTGGGATGTAGAAGATCCTTATGCAAAATGACTACTCAGAGTCACTCAGTAGAAAGGTTGTTTATTAAATCTCCTGAGGATGAGCCATCCCATCACAAGATAAGGGAAAGAGAAAGCTTGTGGTAGGAGGGCCAAAGAAGTTGTAAAGATACACAACTTTTATACAAGAGATTACATCACAAGTAAGAGAGTATGGTGGGGGGGGGGGGGAGGGGGGAGGGGGGAGAGGCAGGGAACATCTAAGTGGTTGTTGCTATCCGGAGAGATTGAAATGGAAGGTTTCTGTTTCCCTGAAATCACCTGATTTCTAGGAAATCAGAAAATCAGGCCTTTAGGCTTCAGATAATTAAACAGACAGTAGTCAAGCTAATAGACTAAATATCGATAAATGTCAGATACTGATAAATGTCATCAGCTCAGGTTAAGTAAATATGTTTATAGCTGACCAAGGCTCAAGTAAATATGGGCCTGCATATATTACACAGATCATAGGGGAAACACAGAAATAATGAAAATAAAATATAGAAAAAGAATTCAGATTCCTGTAAGTTCTTCTTCACCTTATCTCTCTATTCCACACAATCTTCACTTAGTTAATTCCTTACAGACACAACTAAATGACTAAATGAGATGTGAAGATAACCCAGTACTAGCCCCAGGAGTCTTTAAAAAAAAAGCTTCACTCCATGGCACACCCTTCACTTTATACTCACTCCTATAGTGTGAAGGGACTGATAGGTCTTAGAGCTCTAGCTAAGAGGCTGTTCAGGCTCAGGACTACTTTCTGGTACATTAAACCAGGCTAAGTCTTCTCACAGCAGCCCTCTAGACCTATAATAGCTATATTAATTATTCTTCTTAGAGTTGGACACAACTGAAACATCAAAACAACAAAATCACTCTATCTTCAGTCTGTTCCCTCTCTAATCCATTCTTTATTTCTCTGTCTTATTTATCCCTATATCACCTCCGTACCAAAATCCTTCAGTGGCTTTCTATTGCCTCCTGAATAAAACCCAAATCCCTAGCTTTGGCATTCAAAGTCCTTCCACAATCTTGATACAACCTACCTTTCAAGTCTTATGATATAACTAACCCATTGTGTACTTTAATTTCAGCCTACTAAGCATGTTAAAACAACTAGATGGCATAGTGCCATCAGGCAATTCTAAGTTCAAATCTAGCCTTAGACTAATTGTGTCTCTCTGAGTAAGTTACTTAACCTTTCTCAGTCTGTATCCTCAACTGTAAAATAAGAATAACAGCATCTACCTTGCAATGTTGTTGGCAGAATCAAATAAGAAAATATTTATAAGGTGTTGATCACAATGCTCAGTATACAGTAAATGCTCAATAATTGTACCTTTCTATACTAAGCTACTCTCTGGCCTCCATTATAACTCTGCTCTACCTTCTCCTTGCCTTTGTTCTACCATCCTCCATGTGTGAATTGTCATCTCCATCTATGGATCTTTTCTCGAAGGCTAAAACTCAGTTACCATCTCCTCCATGAAACCTTCCCCCTCAAAGTTATCACAGTCTCCTCAAATTCTTCAGAATATTTTGTCCCTTTTCTGTGTATTTATCTTAGCTTGTCTGAGAGTCACTTATGTTCATCTTTCTATCTCCCCCAGCCCCACTGCCGCTAATAAAAAGTAATCTTTTAGTAGATACAGTTTCACATCTCTCATAATCACCTTGTATCTAACAGCATCTATCAAGCAGTAGAAACTTAATAAATGTTTTGTGTTTAAGGAAATACTTCAAATGGGGATAATTAACATCAAAGGCAAACCAGCTGTTTACTGCTCATTGAATCCTTCACCTTTGGAAAGTATCTGGAATCTCTCTGCTAACTTTTTTCTATGCAAGCCCTTCAAGTGTGATTTATCTTTTGTTAATACCTCCATTCCATCCCTCATTCAGGAGGAGAGAGCCTTTCAGAGAAGACCAGTGAACTTGCCTGAAACACCTTCTTTGAGGGTTCTTTACCAAACTTTCCCCACAACTTAAATATTAAAACTCATTTACCTGAGATTAAATTCAGTTGCTCCCTTGGGAGGTTTATTTTTTAATATTTTATTTTTCCCCAGTTACATGTCAAGAAAAATTTTAACATTTGTTTTAAAATTTTTGAGTTCCAAATTTTCTCTCTCCCTCTCTCACCTCTTTCCCTGAGACAAGAAGCAATTTGATATAGGTTATACATATTCAATCATACAAAACATATTACCATATTAGGCATTATTGTGAAAGAAGAAATAGACTCTTGGAAAGTTTATAAAAGCTAACACATAATTACTATCAATAAATGTTTTCTTCTTTGGAGCAAACCCCCAGCCAGGAGAAAGCTCGACACTTTGGATTGAGATTTAAATATGATGATAGTTTCAGTCCCTTCCAGAACAGTGCTGTCTTTCAGGAATACATTTCCCAGGAGCATGATAGTAGAGCTAGTCTCTGAAGACTTCTGTCTACAGAGCTCTGTCTCCAAAACCCTATTACATAAGAATGAATGATTCTGAGACCATCCACTTCTAACCCTAACAGACACACAATTTCTGCTACTGGTAAGTACATTATGAGGTTCAAATGAGATAATGAAAGTAAAATACTTTATAAAGTTTTGTTTTTATTATAATTATTATTTTCATTATTATTAGACTGCACACATTAGGCCTCCAGCCTGATGATGATTTCATTCCCCTAACCTCCTATTATTGTCTTGCTGAGCTATTAGGAGAGTATGTTGGTAAATGTTTAACTACCAGGCTCTAGGAGAAGGGAGATGAGGCAATGTGCACCTACAGTTGTAAATTTAATCTGCATTAATACTTTCTTAAGTCTAGATAATCAACAAAAGAAAAAATCAAGCTTGGATTCAATGGTAATTGAGAATTTCTCAAATGTAAATACTCACAATGAACTTTTAACAATGGGATCCCCAAGCCTCAAGAACACCTTTGACACACAGCAAGAGATAAGAGCAGCTGAGGATTCCCGCTGCCTCACCATACCAGCCCTACCAGCCCTATCTCTGAAAATACAAATTGTCATGGGGAAGCCTCCCTCCCCTACATTCCTCTAAGCTCTGCATTCCTACTTCTAAACCATACATTCCTAAGGGGAATCAAAGATGGAATTCCAAAAGAACAGGATTGTTGCAACAGCAAACCTTTTCATTCTGTTTCCCTTCCCCTTTGCTTCTATTTCTTCCTGTAATGGAAAAGAGGCAGCTAAACCCAGGCAATTTTTTTGACCTCCATATTTTGACCTCTGCCCTATCCCTAAAGTGTAATCCTATCTCCCTTATGCCAGCTGCTTGCCTCTTCCCCCAGGTCTCTTACAATAAGAAGGTTAATTGAACCTCAGTTTCCCCATATGTAAAATGAGGGTTTTGGACTAAGTGACCAATCAGATCTAGATCTGGACATGTACTTTTCCCCACCTGTAGGTATCCCTATGTGTGCATAATGGGGATCTTTTTCTTATCCTTTTATTTGCTATTTGATTTGATAAATCTATCTGCTATTTGACTAAATGTCCTTTGTTCAAACTAATACGTTCTTTGGCTGGGCAGTGAAATTAAATACATTTTTGGTTTGCTCATGAGATATGGTTTCCAGTCATTGGATGACATTGGACAAGCTACCAGGCAATCAATGAATCCAGATGTGGTTTCCTGTAGGAGATTTATGGAGGGCCCACATTCAGATGCTAAAATTGCATTAATCCCAAAGGATTTAGGTTGAGTTGTATGCTTCCCACCACCACCACCATTTTTGCCCAAGAGAAATTGGTTTACAAGGGAATATCACGTGAGAATAGGGTAAGAAGGAAAGAAAATTAGTCACAAAAAAGATTTATACAGCCCAAGAAGGGGTATGTGGAAGGGGAGAAGGGAGAATCCCACCACTACTAGAGAAGAATGATGAATGTTCGTTATGTATCTGGCCCTCTGGTGACTTTTTGTGTCAGTTGATAAAGTCATCTCATCCCCCTTCATGGGCTAAGTACCTTCAGTCCATGTGCCTGATGAATCAAAGCAATGTAAGGAAACACACACACACACACACAAAGTATAATGCCCTGATCTCCCCAGTTTACTATGAGCTAGGAATGATTCTGGTTAGCCCTGAAGCATCTGGTTCTAGCTATGGCCCTTCTCTTTTCTCAGTTTTGCTCTTTTCTACCTTTCTAAGGATCATCCAATGAATAGGGTTACAGATTCCAACAAAGTACTCAGAAGCCAAGTTCTAGTTTGCAATAGAAAGCTTTATTAGGAAACAAAAGTTGGGCAGAGAGTAAAACATCTCACAATTCTGCACAGAAATGTGGGTCAAGGGGAGTTCAGGGTAAACAATGGAGCAGGCAGACAGGCAGACAAGGATCCCTCTGTGGGGATCCTCAGCCACCACAGGATACTATTCCCAATGTTCTCAGTATTGTCTGCTGGTCCTGAATTCCAAATGGAATGCTATTACCTCCTCCAGGGACTGCCCAGAAGTAGCTCAAATGGAGGTAAATGAGGAATTTCTCAAGGAGTTTAATATCTCTTCTGGGACACTGGAAAAGGATAGAAAGAAAATGGTTAAGGAAAAAGAAAAGAATTGTTCTGGGTTCTTCCAGGACCCAACAAGTGGCTATGAGGGCAGGGAGAGGGTAGGGGACTTCCGAGGAGGGAAGGAAGATGACCAGGAGAAGTTTAGAAGAGGCAAAGAGGTTCACAAAAGGTTGGTAGGCAGCAAGAAAGCTCACCAGGAGATCTAGTATTTAGAATCAAAAAGGACCTTGGAGATAATTTGGTCCAAGCATCATTTTACAAATGAGTCCCAGAAAGATGGAGTCATTTATCTAAGCACAGAGAGGGCAGAATGACTGGCTAGGAGACTTTCAGAAGTAGGATGCACAGAGGTTAGCAAAAAGATCACTTCACCCTGGCCCAACTAACTAGAAAGGGCACAAAACTTTTTTTTTAAGTCCTTTTAATTCTGGTAACCATTCTTACCTTATGAATCATCACTGCCAGTCTAGGATTGGAAAATGGAAGAGCCAGATTGGGAGGACTTGACACCTCCAGAGCCGCTACCACCTCTGCTTCCGCTGCCACTCTCGCCACCATATCCACCTCCACTTCCACCACTGCTGCCACCTTTGCTTCCACTTCCACTTCCGCTTCCTCCACCATACCCACTGCCACCTCTTCCTCCACTGCCACTTTCGCCACCATATCCACCTCCACTGCCTCCACTTCCACTTCCGCTTCCTCCGCCATACCCACTGCCACCTCTTCCTCCACTGCCACTCTCGCCACCATATCCACCTCCACTGCCTCCACTTCCACTTCCACCACCATATCCACCTCCACTGCCTCCACTTCCGCTTCCACCACCATATCCACCTCCACTGCCTCCGCTTCCGCTTCCACCACCATATCCACCTCCACTGCCTCCGCTTCCGCTTCCACCACCATATCCACCTCCACTGCCTCCACTTCCACCACCATAACCACTGCCCCCTCTGCCTCCACTGCCCCCTCTGCCTCCTTGTCTCCTTCCAGATCCAGAACCTGAGTCACTAAAGAGAAAAAGAGAAAATACTGGTGAGTTTATGAATGAGACCTTCCTGTAGGAGAGAACTAGAGCTATGTATGGCATGGTCCATGAGCCCCAGTGATTCTCCCTACCTACAAGTTTCTTGATTTTAGCATCATGGGAACTAGGGCTGAAGTGCATTCAATGGTCAGTTCTTCTCATATGGATGGAAAGGAGTCATAAATTGGGACCAGTTAGATGAGACTCCTCTCAGATGAAAAAGACACACTAAGATCTCTTAAGTTTTCTTCTAATGCTAAAGGCCATGAAATCTTTCAAACTATGGTTTTCTCTCCCAGTGTTATGTCCCGTTTTCCCCAGAGAGCCCATCTGACCAGAAACAATGAGTCTTGAAGGATGGGAACAAACCCCTAACACTTTATTCTTTCCAGCCACCTAGCATCCTGAGGATCTTCCTTTCTTAGGGATAGTAAGAGAGGGAGGAGTAAAGAAATAGAATTTGTTCTGAACCACATACAAATCTTGCTGTCCTTCCTCCAGTAGATTCCGGTAGGTAGCAATTTCTTTCTCTAGTCGTGTCTTGACATCCAGCAGGTTACTGTATTCCTGGTTCTGACATTCTATCTCTCCTCGAATCTCACTCAGCTGGGCTTCCATTTCACTGATCTGGGCCTGGATCTGGGCTAGCTGGCTACAGTATTGCCCCTTCATATCCTCCAGAGTCTTCTCCAGGGCAGATTTCTAGAAAATGGAAAGGAGCCCTAATTATCAGTGGGAAGGTGAGGTAGATAGGATGGTAGAGGGATTAATGGGAGGTCAGGGCAGCATCCATTGGGATTTCAGGACAAAAAAACAAGAGCCAAAGGCACTGTTTACACCTGGTTTGAAGATGAATGTGCTTAGCCACCTCCCCTGATATCTAAGGATTGGTCATTCCTCCTTCCCAAGTTCTCTCAGGGATTAGGTTTAAAACTACTTACCATGCTGAGTTGGGACTGTAATTCTATCTCCAGGCTCTGGAAGTTATGTCGGGCTTCAGTCAATTCCTTGTTGCTGCTCTCTATCTGTTGGCTGCTGGTTGTCACTTCCTGGCTTATTTGAGTCATCTGTAAAATCCAAAGTTTAATGGAAACCATTCTTCTCAGTCACTGACTTCAAGTCCAGGATTGTGCCAAGGCTAGAGTAACCATAGCTAGAGCTAAGACCAGACTGGAAAGCCACTGAAGGGAGAGAAGGAGGGAACATCTCTTCTGAGCTGTTTCCCGATTAAAATATCTAAAATTCTACAGGAAAGAAGCATAGTATAGAAAGGGAAGGAGAGCTAGCCATCCTAGGAATCAAGAAGACCTGGGTATAAGTTTCTCCTTGACACATATAACTGGCTGCATTGTCCTGAGCAAGTCACCTAGCAGGAAAGTCTTAAGACAATAATAATAATAATAATAATAATAATAATTTATGTGAATCATCCTAAATGTTTCAGTGCAGTTTTAAACTAATAAAGCTTAAGACAGTACTAAGGCTTATGGGAAACCTTGAAGAGCACTTTTTTCCCAAAGCACTTTATTTACATTAATGTCATTTGATCCTCAAAATAACCCTATGAATTAAGGGCTACAGTTATTGTTATTCCTATTTTGCAAATAAGGGTAATATGTATTATTATCTTAACATTTCCAACAAACTGGAGCTGAGAGAGGTTAAGTGATTAAGCATCAAGTGTTAATTAAGCTAACAATAATTAAATTGATAAATGTCAGAAACAAGATACAAACTCAGAACTTTCTGATTACAAGTCATGCTTGCTCTTTTAATTGCTCAGTTACAAAAGAGCTGCCTGTTACAAAAGAGGGATAGACTTTAGTTTCCCTTTAAAAAAAAAAAAAAGAAAGAAAATAAAAATAATCATGGTGGGAGGTACATAAAGAAGGGCAAGGGAGAGCGAGGAGAAGGAGGAAGAAGAAAAAAAGGAGGAAGATGAGAAGGAAAAAGAATAGGAGGAGCTAGCACTTATATAATCCTTTAAGTTTTGCAAAGCACTTTACATATGTTGTCTCATTTGAACCTCACAACAACTGTGGGAAATAAGTGCTACTATTATCCCCATTTTACAAAAGAGGAAACTGAGGGCAAAATCCTGCCCAGGTCCAGCCTCAGAAATGCCCAAGCACAATCCTGTCCAACTTTCTCAGCCTAGGTTTGACATTCCAGCATCATGGATCACTCACCTGGGACTCAAACCGACTCTCAATATCTTTGCGGTTCTTTGATACAAGATCCTCATATTTTTCACGCATTTCATTCAGGGTCTGGGTCAGATCCACACCAGGAGTAGCGTTCATTTCTACACTGACATCACCACTATTCTGTCCAGTTAATCCATTCATCTCCTGTAAGGAAAGAAGAAAGATCAGAAAGCAGGTTGAGTAGTTTGAAAAGGACAGAGAAACACTAATTGCCTTTCTTGCTCCTTTAACTCTTCCCATTTTTATCAATTATCAACAGAGAATATCATAGAACTGGAGAGTCAATGTTCAGTCATGTTAGCTAGGGCAGATCTCGGGAGGTTAGACTGAAGTCTATCTTCTCCACCTATTTTGTCTAAAAACTCTACCTGGGGGGAGAAAGATACCGAAACTCCTTGGTTTTGAGATTGTTGAGTCCTTCCTAGGTCAGTCTCCATGTTCTCCTATTCTTTCCCCTTTCCCATAAATCCTGCTTGCTTAGCTCATCATGCTTCTGGGAGCCAGAGAGCCTACCTCTTCATGGTTCTTCTTGAGGGATTGCATTTCATCCTGTAGAGTTTCATATTGCATCTCAAGGTCAGCCTTTTGCAAGGTCAGATCATCCAGTACAGAGCGCAATCCATTGCAATCTGCTTCCACTCCTTGTCTTAGGTTCATCTCCATCTCATACCTGCAGCACAGGTGGGGAAGGTGAGCAAAACAGGGCTCAAGTAGGTTAAAGTGGAGCAAAAAGGACAGAGACCTCCACTTCAAAGATTGGGGGACACTATGGAAAGAGGAGATTCCTGCTTCTTGGTGGCCTTCCCTTTCTAGAATCATCTCTGTTTTTTTTTTTAACCTTTAAAGAAAAATCCCAGAAGAAAAAAGATCATGTTGAGAGTCACATAAAGAAGGAAGAGGGAGAAAGAAGAAGAAGAGAAAGAGGAGTAGGATGAGTAGGAGGAAGAAGAATAAAAGAAAAGGGAAGAGGTAAAGAAAGAGGGAGAAAAGCAAGTACTTATACAATCCTTTAAGCTTTGCAAAACACTTTCCATGTTATCTCATTTGATCCTTACAACAACTCTGGGAGGTAGGTGCTATTATTATTCACCATTTTACAAATGAGGAAACTAAGGCTAAAACCAGTTAAATGACTTGTCCAGGGTCACATGGTTAATAAATGAAGTTGGATTTTAACTCAGGTCTTTTTGGTTCCAAATCCAACACTATCTATTACCCATCAAATTCCCCCATTGCAGAGAGAGGTGAACAAGAATCTCACTTCATTCTGAAGTCATCAAGTGTCATGCGGGTGTTGTCCAGATCCAGGATGACTTTGTTGTTGTCTAATGTCTCATTCTGAATCTGAGAAAGAGAGGGGGAGTTAAAGGTCCTTCCTTCCTCTTCTCCCCCATTATATCCCATTCCTGGAAGGGAATAAGAACCCTAGCAGAACTGGAGACTGAGGTCTACAGTTAGTCAAGAGAGTCCAATATCCTGGACTCCTTCTAGTGCTTTCACAGGAAAAGCTCAGGGTAATCAATACCACTAGCTTTCTGGGTTTTGTCTCCTATCTGTACCTGCTCCGGTGTTGCCCCTCAACATTAAAAGAGCCATGTATAGGTCTGGATCTGCTAACTCCTTAAAGGAGAGAAAGATCCTTTTTAAGATATATGTGAATGGAACATTTTCATACCTAGCTACTAAGCTATAGGCTCCAAGCTGCTTGTACAGCCCTCCTTGGATCATACCTATAAGTCCAAATTCATCAGAGTGGGCTTTTTGGTTCTGTTACATGGAAGTGAAGGAGGTGGAGTGAAAAGATAGACTCTGGTTTGTTTCTGAAAAAAAATTCAAGTTTCTGATAGATTAGCTTCCTGGCAATGGTAAATATGGTCATTGTCAAGCCATGGAGCCTTCTCCTATGTGTCAGGTATGAAGAAGAGTGATAAAGCCATGGTCTAAACCTGAATGGTCCAATCCCCTTTTCTTATATATAAACTGAGGCTCAGAACACATGACATTCCCCTTCCTACTTCTGCACTTTGCATTTGCTCTCCCACATGGAATGTATTCTTTGATCTCTACCTCTTATTTTCCTTCAGAACTCCATTCAAACATCATCTTCAACATAAAGTTTTTCCTGCTATTTTGAGCTGCTATGCTAGTCCCTTCACCTCCAAAGTTTCCCTTGTAACTTTGTAATATATTTTGCATGAATTTATGTCCTCCTCCAAAAGAATGCAAACTCCTTGAGGAGAAGATAAAGTTTTCTCCTTGAATTTGCATCTCTAGTACCTAACAGTATGACACAGTAGATGCTGAATAAATGCTTCTTGATTAATTAACAAGCAACAGATACTCTCTATAAAGGTCCCTAAAAAATTCTACCTTTCCCCTATACTTTCTGAAAGCACAATGCTCACTTATCCTTTTCTTTCTAGTGACCATCTTCTCAGAGAACTACTATGGCAGCTACCTACTGAAACCTTCACCTCTAGAGTTGTTAGTCTCCTTACCTCAAAGTGATACATGTGAGTGCAAAGAAAAGGAGACATCATTTCCCACTCACCTGGTCCTTGAGATCATTAATGGTGTCATAGAATTGAGAATAGTCCTTTCTGGCTGACTGAGGACCATGGGTGTCATACCAATTCCGAATCTTAGCCTCCAGGTCACCATTGCTATCCTCCAAGGAACGCACCTTGTCCAGGTAGGAAGCCAGTCGATCATTGAGGTTTTGCATAGTAACCTTCTCTCCACCATTCAAGAGACCATCACCTCCTCCTGCACCACCACCATACCCCCCCATGCCACTGCTCCCCATACCGCCTCCTAGGCCACCACCAAAACCCCCTGTGCCACTACCAAAACCCCCTGTGCTACCTCCAAAGCCCCCCATGCTACTGCTCCCCATGCCACCACCAAAGCCTCCATAAGAGCCACTGCTAAAGCCCCCAGAACTCCCACCATAGCCTTTGGACATACCATATCCACTACTTGAGTGACTTCCATAGCTAGAGCCCCCCATACCACCACCATAGCCACCCCCAAAACTGGAGCTGCTTCCACTCCGCATGCCACAGGATCCCCCACCACTGCCACCACCACTGCCATAATTGCTGCCAGAAGAAAATCTTCCTCCTCCTCCCATCCCAGAAGATCCATATCGGCTTGAAGAAGATCGCATGCTGTAGCTTCCCCCTCCAGAACCTCTCATGCTTCCTCCTCCCCCACCGCTGCGGGATTGCAAGGAGTAGGATGAACTTTGTCTACAACTCATGATGCCTGCCACTAAGCTTGTGGAATACTTCTGGAGCTGCTTCCAGAATGGAAAGTACAAAGCTGCGGTCCCCTGACTTTTTATTTATACCATCAATAGTAGGTGGCACCAGCAGGGTGTTTCCCCTTCCCATGTCTGCCTCCCTCTCCCTGCCAAAAACATTCAAGCACAGCAAAATAAGTTTGGGATGTGGGAGCCAGCTGGAGCCCCAGGCAGAGCGTCCTGTGTCAGCCCAGGCCCCTGGCTTAACCTACTCTATTCTATTGTGTGGGGTTAGCTGACAGATAGGCTGTCAGGGGCACCATAAATCATATCTGTTGCCAGGGTAAAATAGGGAGATGGAAAAGGAAAGGAAAAGTAGAAAGATGACCTAAATCCCGGGATTCCCTTTCACCCTGGTCTTGGAACAGAGTACACTTGAGATTCATGGTCTTGACTAAGAATTCCTATGGTCCCAAGACTGGCTCTCTGGGTTCATCAGCTCAGTTGCCATGCCAATTGCCCCTTGAAACAGATGCTTTTCCTCATCTTCCCATTGTCCGTAGTCTCTGTAGACACATTAAATAATTAGAGAGAAGGCTATCAGGAAACCCAACCCTCAGTGAGGAGAGATACAATTTATCCAGTTTCACTTTAGAAATGGTACAATTTTACTAAGGCTAATATTCTATATTGATCCTTGCCCTCTCTACCTCCCAGCATTGTTGGGGGTTGTCTTTGTAGAGTACTTTCAGTCACATCAGACTCCTTGTGGTCTCATTTGAGATTTTCTTGGCAAAGATACTGGAATGGTTTGTCATTTCCTTCTCCAGCTTATTTGACAGATGAGGAAACTGAGGCAAACATAAAGTTACGTGCTCAGGATCACACAGTATCTGAGGCTGGATTTCAACTCATGAAATAAGTCTATGTAATTCTAGTCCCAGTTCTCTATCCACTGAGCTGCTCCTTGTTGTGGGAAGCTCTGCCCAACATAACATAGCACCTGATTTAGAGGCAGAATATGGGTCTGAATCCTGACTTGGCTACTTACTCCATGTATGACCTTCAACAAGACACTCACTCTTCCTGAGCATCAATTTCATTGTCTGCAAAATAATATAATGATAATTATATCATTATATATGGTACTTTAAAGTTTGTAAAGTACTTTACAAATAAAATCTCCTTTAATCCTCAAAACCCCTCTGGGAAGTAGTACAAATAAAAGATAACTGATTTGTCCACTATCACACAGCATGTAAGTATCTGAGACTGGATTTGAACTTGGGTCTTCTTGACTCTGAATCCTACACTCTCTTCCTGGGTCCTCTTTAATAAGGGGCTAAGTTAGATAATCCTTTCCAACTCTTAATCCCATGATGTTTATGAAATGTCACTGGTTTTGCAAAACCTTTGAAAGAGATTATGAATAGGGGAAGCTGGATGGCATGGTAGATAAAATGGTAAGTAGCTTTGGAGTCAGCAGGAACTGAGTTCAAATCTGATTTCAGAAACTTAACACTCACTAGCTGTGTGCTCTGGGCATGACACTTAACTCCAATTGCCTTGCACAGAGAGAGGAGCAGAGAGGGAGAGAGGAAAGGGATGAATTCAATTCCTATGATATACTGATAAAAGTCATGCTGTTGTTCAATCATGTCTGACTCTTCATGACTCCATTTATGTTTTCTTGGCAAAAGGTAATTTGTCTTTTCTTTTTTTTTCTTTTTGAAACAATTAGAGTAAAGTGACATGTCCCTAGGCACACAACTAGTAAGTGTCTAAGATCACATTTGAACTCATTCCCTTCTGACTCCAAACTATTGGCTATACCACTACTACTCATTATTTTCTTCTCCAGCTTATTTTGAGGAAACTGAGGCAAATAGGGTTAATTGACTTGCCTAGCATCACATAGCTAGTAAGTGTCTGAGGCCAGATTTGAACTCAGAAAGATGAGTCTTCCTCACTTCAATCCTGGCACTCTATACTCCAAGATAAGTATATAAGAAGAGTATAAAGTATCAGGAGAGCTGATGAAGACATTATTCTCAATTGAGGAAATCAAGGCAGGTCTCATGGAGACCAGTGCAATATTTGCAAAAGCAAGATGGAACTCCTTATACTTTGGGCATGCTAGAATGCCAAGCATAGGAACCAGCATGAATAAAGTCACATGTTCTGCATTGGAATGGCCATTAGAAGAGTTTGATTAGAATCTACCAGTTAAGGCTGGAAAGGATCAAAAAGCTAGAAAGGGACCTCAGATGCCTTCTTGTCCCACTTCCTTAGTTTACAGTTGAAAAAACTGAAGCTCAATAAGTTGGAGTGGCTTGCCCAAGTCTCACACAAGTAAGCATCAGAAGCAAAATTTGAACTGAGGAGTTCTGACTTCCTGACACTATACTGGACTCCCCAAGGTAGGCCCAAACCAGAATGTCATTTCTACCTCCACTACATCTCCAAAAGGATACCTTTTCTTTATTCCCACAGCCATCTTCCTTAATTTAGATCCTTACCATCCATCTCTTGAAGTACTGTAAAATCCTCTCAATTTGTCTCTCTGCCTCAAAAAATCTCCCCATTTTCAAATTCCATTCTTTACACTAGCTACACAACTGATTTTCTTAAATTCAAGACTTTGTCACTCTTCTCCTCAAGAAACTACAATGACTACATATTTCCTGTATGATCAAATATAAACTTTTCATTTTCATATTTAAAGCCATTTATAACTTGATCCAACCTGTCTTTAGATTTATTGTGTGTGACTCCATACACACATAATGTGGCCCAGCCAAATTGTTCTTCTTAACATTCTTTATACATAATACTCTATCTCCCATCTCTGCTCAGATTTACACTGGCTATACTCCATGCTTAGAACACACCCTCTCCTCACCTCTGTCTCTCAGAATTTCTTGTTTTCTTTAAGGTTCAACTCAAGCATCACCTTCTAACTGAGTCCTGGTTCTCCCCCGAAGTTATCTTGTATCTATTTTTATATATCCACATGTATATGTTGGCCCTTCCCCATCTTTCCAACCTTCTCTGCTAGAGTGTAAACCCCCTAAAGGTAGGGTCAATTTTCATTTTTGTCCTTTTATCTTCAGAACTTATCACATTTCTAGAATAAATTGAAAACTTATTGATTAGTTGATTGATTGATTGAAAATTTTTGAAGGCCATACTAAGAAGTTTGATCTTTATTCATTAGGCAATAAAGTGCTATAGATGGTCATGAGCAATGGAGTAACATAATAAGAATGCATACCAGGAAGACCAGTCTGAGTCCAGGACTAATTGTCAATGACAAAAACTAGACTGGCTGGTACAGAGATTCTTGCCTCCACTAAAGTTCCTTGACTCAGTTGCAAACATGATTTTCCTAAAAAGACATCTGCTATAGTCATTCTCAACCCTTCTCAATAAACTCTCTATTATTCTGGGATTACTTACAAACTATAATTTACTACCTGGTCTTCACAAAACAGTCTAATACAACTTTTGTTACACATTTCTCCATTTTTATGGTTCACTAAAATTGTCTTGCTCTCTGTTCTTTACACACAACATTCCATTTTTTTAATGTTAGTGCCTTTCTACCAGATATCTCCCAAGCATAGAATCCAATCCCTCTTCACCTCCAGTTTTTGGAAACCCTAGTTTCTTTCAAGTCTCAGTTCAAATTCCACTTTCTATAAGGACTTTCATAAGGACCCCCAGCTGCTTGTGACTTCCTTACATGGTTGTCTTATATTTGTGTGTGGCGTGCCTATATACATGTATATCAATCAACCTCTATTAAAATATGCTTCTTGAGACTTACATAAACTGATGCTAAGTGAAATGAGCAGAACCAGGAGATCATTATACTCAGCAACAACAAAACTAAATGATAATCAATTCTGATGGACGTGGCTCTCTTCAGCAATGAGATGATTCAAACCAGTTCCAACTGTTCAGTAATGAAGAGAACCATCTACACCCAGAGAGAGGACTGTGGGAACTGAGTGTGGACCACAACATAGCATTTTCACTCTTTTTATTGATGCTTGCTTGCATTTTATTTTGCTTCTCTTTTTGTCTGGTTTGATTTGATTTTTCTTGTGCTGCAAGATAATTGTATAAATATGTATGCATACATTGGATTTAACATATATTTCTACCATGTTTAACATGTATTGGACTGCTTCCCATCTAGGGGAGGGTGTGGGGGAAGGGGGAATTGGAACACAAGGTTTTGCAAGGACTAATGTTGAAGAATTATCCATGCATATGTTTTGAAAAATAAAAAGCTTTAATAAAGAAAAAAAGTATGCTCCTTATGAACAGAAACTGTTTCATTTTACTCTTTTTTTAAATCCAGCACCTTGAACAGTACCTGGCACATAGTGGATGTCTAATAAATAGTTGTTGATTGACTGATGGTTTGAGTCAAAGGTAATTACAAAAATGACTCTGATTGTGTGTGCCACTGACAATTATCAGGATGTCAAGATGCAGAACAGGATTTGACAGTAAAGGAGGGAACACTCTATCCTGAGGTGCCCTGGGACATCCAGTTAAAGCTATATGTTGTAGAGAAAAATCGGTCCAGCTAGAGGTGTACTGAAACCAGATACAGGCAGTTTAGGAGAACTAATTGTTAAATTTTCAGCATGAGCATTTATACTTTGCAAATTGACCTTGGTGCTGTATGGATGTTAATCCATGCTAATATGAAATATGTGAAATCCATTTTGCATGAGTTCACATGGATAATGGGTATCATATTACTTGCCTTCTCAATGGATGAGGGAAGGAAGGGAGAGAATTTGAAACTCAAATATAGAACAAATGTTTAAAAGAATTTTAAAGGAAAAAAAGACATTATCCTTATTACTCGCAGCTCATCAACATCTTGATATTGTCTGCTCCTCAGATTAGAGGGCTGAAGTATCAAACAAAGTACTCTCTCCATTTAATAATGTATCCCAGATCAACCATTTCTTCATTCCTTACCTATCTGCCCTCCATCATGTCTCCATGAAGGATACCTACTTACTTTCTCTTCTCCAGCTTTTCTCTGTGTATTTGTCTTCTCCCATTGAACTTGTAAGCTTCTTTTATTTTTATGTGTGTGTTTTTAAACAGTTCTCATTTTTTAATTAAAACTTTTTATTTACAAAATACATGCATGGGTAATTTTTCAACATTGAATCTTGCAAAGCCTTCTGTTCCAAATTATTCCCTCCTTCCTCCCACTCCTTACCCCAGATGGAAAATAGTCCAATACATGTTAAATATGTTAAAATATAGGCTAAATCCAATATATGTATTCATATTTATGCAGTTATCTTGCTGCACAAGAAAAATCAGATCAAGAAGGGAAAAAACTAGGAAAGAAAACAAAATATAAGCAAACAACAACAGAAAGAATGAGACTGCTATGTTGTGGTCCACACTCAGCTCCCACTGTCCTCTCTCTGGATGTAAATGACTCTATCAGATGTATCAAATCATTGAACAATTGGAATTATTTTGAATCATCTCATTGTTGAAAAGAGCCACGTCCATCAGAATTGATCATCATATAGTCTTGCTGTTGTCATGTGTAATGATGCCCTGGTTTTGCTCATTTTACTCAGCATCAGTTCATGTAAGTCTCTCCAGGCCTCTCTGAAATCATCCGTTGGTTGTTTCTTACAGAAAAATAACATTCCATTACATTCATATACCATAACTTATTCAGCCATTCTCCAATTGATGAGCATCCACTCAGTTTCCAGTTTCTTGCCACTACAAAAAGGGCTGCCACAAACATTTTTGCACATGTGGGTCCTTTTCCCTTCTTTAAGATCTCCTTGGTCTTTAGGCCCAGTAGAAACACTGTTGGATCAAAGGGTATGCACAGTTTGATAACTTTTTGAGCATAGTTCCAGATTGCTCTCCAGAATGGCTGGATCTATTCACAGTTCCACCAACAATGTATCAGTGTCCCAGTTTTCCCACATCCCTCCAACATTTCTCATTATCTTTTTCTGTCATCTTAGCCAATCTGACAGGTATGTAGTGGTATCTTAGAATTGTCTTAATTTGCATTTCTTTGATCAATAGTGATTCAGAGTACCTTTTCATATGACTTGTAAGCTTCTTAAAAACAGATTTTTTTTTTATTTGTAACACTTAGCACAGCATCTAGGATACAGTAGTTACTTAATAAATATTTATTTATTCCCACATTCTATGATGTAATCAAACAGGTCTTTTCTTTATTCTTCACATACAACACTCAATCTCCTGCCTCCATGCCTTTGTACTTTCTGTCTCCCTCACCTGGAATTCATTTATTTCTCATCTCTGTCTCACAGAATGCCCCTTCTCATTTAAAATAAAGTTTAAGCTCCATCATCTACACAAAGCCTTTTCCTGATTCTGACTACCCCTACTGTTAGTGTCCTTCTCCAATCAACGTGTATGTTTATTTTTACTTTAAATAAGTTATTTGACCTCTCTGAGCCAATTTCATTCCTCTACGCAGCATTGGGATTGGATTCTATTCTGGTCACATTTTGAGATTCTAAGGAACATAGACATGACTTTATACTAATGTGATCTAACCACAGAGTTTATTGTATCATTTACAAGTCACAAGGATTGTAACCTTATAGAAACCCATATAGAAAGTATTCAAAAAGACATGTACACTCCTGCCTCACCACCCTCCTGAATTCCTAATCTAGCCTGATTCATAAAAGTGCTGTTACATACTCATGTAGTGATATCACAGACAACAAACTCAGTTCAAGGCAAACAACTAATTCTGGATAGCACACAATTGTCAGGGACTAGAGATTTAACAATGGGATAACAAAGAGTGCTGGATGCATCAGTCTATGACAGGGTTCCTTTACCTAGAGACCATGAACTCAATTTTTTAAAAAATATGTTAAATAACTGTATTTTAATATATTTACATATGTTATTGTCCAGCCATGTCTAACTCTTCACGACCCCATTTGGGTCTTTCTTGGCAAAAATACTAGAATGGCTGACCATCTCCTTCTCCAGCTTATTTTACAGATGAGGAAACTTAAGCAAGCAGGGTTAAGTGACTTGTCCAGGATCCCATAGCTAGCAAGTGTCTGAAGATAGATTTGAACTCATGATAATAGTCTTTCCGACTCCAGGCCTGGTACTCTATCCACTGTGCCTTCTAACTATCCTTATATTTATAGAGAGAATTAATATTTTTAATGTGATTTCCTTTGCAATCCTATGGGTTTTTTTCATTTAAAAATATCATTCTGAGAAGGGATCTATAGGTTTCATCATTGCCAAAAGGTCCACAATGCAACAACAACAACAAAAAAAGAATTCAAAATCCCAGTTAGCCAACAAGACTTCAGTCGAGTTGGGGTAGGTCAAAAAAAGCAATGCATAAGAACAAAGAATTCTTTTGTCAGGGGCTTCACTGATGGATATCAGCCATTTCTACTTCCATGTTCTCTCTTCTCTAGGTGAAAGATCATGAGATCATAAATTTACGTCTGGAAGAATCCTCACTGACCATTGGGGCCAACTCTTTCATCCTATAGGCCAGGAAAAGACCAAGAGAATTTAAGTGGTTGCCAAGAGAAGTCAAGAAGCTTGCCCAAACCTATATCCTAAAGAGATCTTAAAGGAAGGAAAGGGACCTACGTGTACAAAAATTTTTGTAGCAGCCCTTTTCATAGTGGCTAGAAACTGAAAAATGAGTGGATGTCCATCAGTTGGAGAATGACTGAATAAGTTATGGATGTTATAGAATATTATTGTTCTATATGAAATGATCAGCAGGATGATTTCAGAGAGGACTGAGAGACCTACATGAATTGATACTAGGTGAAATGAGCAGAACCAGGAGATCATTATACATGTCAACAAGAAAACTATACGATGAACAATTCTGGTGGATGTGACTGTTTCTAACAATAAGATGATTGAGGCCAGTTCCAGTGATCTTGTATTGAAAAGTGCCATCTACACCCAGAGAGAGAACTGAGAACTGAGTGTGGTTTATAACATAGCATTTCACTCTTTTTGTTGTTGTTTGCTTGCATTTTATTTTGCTTCTCTTTTTTTCTGATTTGATTTGCTTTTTCTTGTGCAGCAAGATAATTGTATAAATATGTTTACATATATTGTATTTAACATATATTTTAACATGTATAACATATATAGGATTACTTGCCATCTAGGAGAGGGGGTGGGAAGAGGGAGGGGAAATTTTGGAGCACAAGGTTTTGCAAGGGTCAATGTTGAAAAATTATCCCTATATATGTTTTGAAAATAAAAAGCTTTAATTTAAAAAAGAAGAAGAAGCAGCTTACCCACACTCTCAGAGGTAGAACCAAGCAGAATCAAGATTTGAATACAGAGCTTCTTATTTCTACTAATTTATCTAGCACTTTATACAGTGCCTAGGACATAAGTCCTATATAAATGCTTATTGATCCAACTTAACTCTGTTGTCTCCTGATCTAACAAGTTTGCCTAAGACTAAATGATCTCTAAATTTCCTTCAGGATCTAAGTTCTAAGGTTATATTTTCCTGTGTGAGAATCAAGGGACAAAAGAAGCAATGGAGAAGGGAGAAGATGATGGTAAAAAGGCACCATCTAGCCTTTCAATGCCAATTATCCTCTGTCTGCTCTGCTAACCCCTTCCTTAAGAGACTATCTGCCTCAGCTAATTGTGAGAATTAGTTAGGTGCCTTGAGTCAATGGCCTTTGGGTTGGGAAGTGCAACGTATTGAGTCATCTCTCCAAGGCATTCAGGCCCCTCCCCTCCCATTAGTGGGCAGGATTGTTGCCCTTCTCCCATGCCCTCCTGCCCTATGGCATGGGGCATGGCAGTGACTGCACCAAGCCTATCATCATCCATTCTTTCTCCATTCCTGCTTCAGGGCCACTCACACAATGGGCTCCGGCTCTCAAACCAGTCAGCTTTTTTTTTTAATGGCTCAGAGAAGGTTGTGAAAGAGGTGAGTGAAAAGGTGAGGAATGGTGAGTAATAAAGGAACTAGGAGGTAAGACAGCCATGTTCAAGAGTTCCTGTCAATTCTATTCTATTCCATGAGCAAGTATAAGGTACCTACTATGTGCAAGACACTGGGGACAGAAATAGAAAAAAAGAAGAAAGCAGTCCATACTGTCGAGGGTTTTATATTCTACTGGGAAAATAACACATACACAGTTATGTAGATACAAGATATATTCAAAGTAATTTGAGGGTAAGGAAGAATCCTATCCATATCTGGTGGATCAAGAGAATCCTCTTGTAACAAACAGCATTGAGCTGAAAAACTTAAAGATCAAAGGAAGCCTACCTTGGCAGCTGAGTAAAGGATGGACATAGTGGAGAGAGACCTGTGGCAGAGAAATCACTAGAAGGTTATCACAATAATTCAGGAGTGAGATGGTAAGAGCCTTCCCTGGGATAGTAATAGTGTCAGAGGAGAGATGGGGGCATAGATAAGTGATATTACAGAGGCAGAAAAGACAGAAATTAGAAACCAATTGGATATGATTAGGTGACTGGGAGGGTGGTAGTACCCTCAAAAGTAATAATGTGCCCTAATGTGTCTATTTCTCCTTTAAACTAGGATCCCTTCAAGAACAAAGGTTTGAATTCTAAGGGGCTGAGGGAGATGTAGAACATTCCAGGCATGTGCAAAGATATGGAAGGAGGAATGGAATACCACATGGAGAGAATAGCAAGCAGATCAGTTTGGCTGGAACAAAGAATGTATGAAGTCATGTGAAATCAGTTTTGGAAGGGTTTGGAGGCAGAGAATGAAGATTTCTAAATGCCTAATTTACGGAATCTGTACTTTCTCCCAAAGGCAATAGATAGCCACTGACATTTCTTGAATAGGGAAATACGGTGGACATTGCAGACAAACCTCAGGCCACAAATATTAGCTCACATTGTATTGTTCCTGTCTCGACTTTCCAAAGTCAGAATTAGGCTCTGTGTGTGTGTGTGTGTGTGTGTGTGTGTGTGTGTGTGTGTTTTCAAGAAAGAGAGCGAGAGAGACAGAGACAGAGACAGAGACAATCACAGACATGAAAGCCAGAAAGATACAGAGTCACAGAGACAGTGAGAGAGCCTGAGCTTTTTTCCTCTTCTATTCTCACCCTCTCCATCTCAAACTCTATTCTCTATACTTCTACCCATCCATTCTTTCTAGATTTTTGTTCTTTCTTCCTCCACTTCCCCATTGCTTTTGTTTCTTTCTTCATGCCTTTTTCTCCGTAGTCTTCTCTCTCCTCCATTCTTTTTTCCTTCCTCATCCTTCTATTCTTATTTTCCCCTCAGACTCCTTTCTTCTCTCCCTGCCTTGGTTGTCTCCCCCTCTATTCCCCTCCTCTCTTCATTGTCCTATTCTATTCTCCCTTTCTGGGTTCTCCCTTTTCTCTCTCTTTCTATTCCTCTCTCTTTTGCCACCTGTTATTTCTAACTCTTCTCTCCTCTTATTCTCTCTTCTTCTTTCTCCCTCTCTTCTCTCTTCCCTATCTCTCCCCTTCTGATGTTTTCCCTTTGACTTTCATTATCTAAGAGATAAGATTCCCTCTCTCTTGATCTCAAATGCCCTTTTTCTCTGTCCTTTTTTCCTCTCTTTGTGCACCTGAATTAGCATTTTGAATTGTTCATACTAAAGAAACTGCACTGTTTCCTAAAGCTAGCCAAGTACCACTGTGAGAGTCCCAGAGCCAACAGGGTACAACAAGCAAAGGGAAGATAACATATAGTCCAGATTCTTCCCTTCTCCATTCTCCATAAAAAAATATACTGACTTCAGGACCTCTACCTTCTTCAGACCCTTCTTGGCTGGCAAACACAATGAGCTGAGTGAGAGAATATATGAGTTTCTGAATCTGATACATCATGGGACTGACTAGGTTGCCAGTTGCCCCCAGCACCAATTAATTAGGATCAGTCATTGATGCCATCACCAGTCAGCTGATCCTTGGGTTTTGAAAGTGCAAACTCATTAACTCATAACAGATGGTGGAGCTGCTCCCTAAGGTGTTACCAGATTAGACTCTTTTAGAGAGGGTGAAGATCCAAAGGGCAAAGAAAGCCCCTAAGATTTTTAGATGAGCTCCCCCCAGTTCAGAACAGACTCCAACTTGAGCCTTGCCCTCAATTTCTCAGTATCTATCACATCAACCTGGATATAGAAGAGAAAGTAAGGGAAGCAGAGATCCAAAATGATAAACCTCAGAGAGACCATCATGAAGCACAACCTATTCCCATATTAAGAATACCCTCTATGTCAGCCCCAAAAGGGGAACACCTGACCTCCATTTGAATAACTCTATTGACAGAAATCTCCTTATCTCTCAAGGCAATACATTTTATTTGCAGACAGCTCTAATTGTTAGGATGAAATCTGCCTCTAATGAGGTATACATTTTTAGATACAGCCCATGCAAAAATATGTTTTGCTTGACTATGCACATTTATTGCAAGGTTTTCTTTTTCTTATTTTTTTTAATTAATGGTATGAGAGGGAAAGAAAATGAATTTTTTTCCCCAAAAAGTTGAAATCTGCTTCCCTATGACTTTTATCCCTTAGCTTTTGTTCTGCCGTTGAAAGCCAATAAGAATTAATCTAATCCCATTTACACATGGAAATCTTTAAATATTTAAAGTGTTATGTTTATTATAAAGTAAAGTGTTATGTTATTAAAGTGGCATGTTACCCCATTCCCCAAATCAGGAGTCCTGGATGCCATCAACTGATTAGCTATGCAACCAGGGACTAGTTTCTCTTTGGGTTTAAATTTCCTTATCTATAAATCATAGAGATTAAAATATGTAAGTCAAGTTCACTTGTATGGAGCATAGCTGGGTGCAGTCATCATGTGAGATCCTGAAGGACATGCAAATGTAACAGAAAAGGAGCTTTAGATATTATTGCAGAACTGCTTGCCATGACCACCATCTTCATATCTTTCCTTTTGGCATTTCCATTACTTTCATGAGGTCTCTACAGGCCGTGGGGTCCCATAGGATCAAATGAGATAATATTTGTAAAATGCTTAACAAATGCTGGGCATAAAGTAGGTGTTTCATAAATGCTTGGATTTTTTCTTGGTATTTTTAATAGGGGATCAAAATATAGAAAAGAAGGTAAACTGATTTCCCCAGTATCAAAAAATACTCAGCAAATGCAAATGCAAGAAGAAGAGAAATTTTGGAAACACTTTTTGGCAAGGTGATAGTAATGGAAAAATAAAGATTGCTGTATAGCAGTGAGAAACCAGTTAATAAGTCTGTGGTGAATGCAGGTGGCACAATAATGGCACTTTCTTTATTATTATTCAATAGTATATGAGTAGGAGCAGAGGCAATAGAGATAATAAGGATAATTATTTATTGGAGAGAGGGAAGTATTATAAAAGTCTTCACACTATAGATAATAGAGCTAACCCAAGGTTGAAATTTGACCAGATGTGATTGGCAATAGAACAATGTGCCAACTCTCACCTCATTACCTTTGCACAGAATGTCCCTGATGACTAAAGCATACTCCCTCCACCTCTGCCCCCTCCCCAAAATCTCTAACTCACTTCAAGGATCAGTTCAAGAGTTACCTCCTAAAGGACATAATTTTAGAAAGAAGAGGTGACCAGTCAGTTGGTCATCTCCTTTTTCTAAAATTACTTTGTATTTATTTGTCTGTATGTGTATTGTCTCCCTCAAATAGAAGGTAAGTTCCTTGACATTAGGAACTACAGTTTTGTCTTTGTATACACACTACCTAATATAATTGCTTGCAAGTATTGTTATTGTTCAGGTATTTTTCAATTATATCTAACTCTCTATGATCCCCTTTTGGGGTTTTCTTGGCAAAGATACTGGAGTGGTTTGCCACTTCCTTCTCCAGCTCATTTTACAGATAAGGAAACTGAGGCAAACAGGATGGAGTGCCCAGGGTCCCATAACTAGGCAGTGTCTGAACCAGATTTGAACTTGCAAACATGAGTCTTCCTGACTCCAGGCCTTCATTCTAACCACCACACCACCTACCTGCTCCATTCCTTGCAAACAATTCCTTGCAAGTTTAATAAATATTTGCTGAATTTGAATTTAAACTTTAGGGAAACACCATAGATTGAGAATCAATTGTATATATCCTTGAAGAAAGATATAACCCCACTAAAGGGAAAAGTATCTTGACTATCTAAAAGGACTGTCCTAATAATTCTTTTGTTTGTTATATATAATAAGCCATTTCTATGTGTCATGCCTTGTTAGCCCTGGTTGCTTAAAGGGACACTGGAATCCCATGATTCAGTAGATAGAACACTAGTGACTAGAATAAAAAAAATCCTGGGTTCAAATCTCATCGCGATACTTATGAGTTATAAGATTCTGGGTAGATCCCTCAATCTCCTGTGCCTCAGTTTCTTCATCTGTAATATGTTGGAGTTGAACTCAGTGGCCTCTCAGATCCTTTCTAGCTCTATATCTATGATCCTATATCTGTGACAGGAGAGAAGTCAATATGAGCCAAACTTAAGTGTTCCTGAGACCTAAATCCAGGATGTGACAAAACAAAAGCCATATATAATATTTATTAGAGGGAAGCCTCCATATTGAATTTAGGTCCATCTAAGTCTTTACTTCTTTGGTGATAGGTTACAAGATATTGAGCCAGCCCCTTTGGAAATTGTTTTTTGTCTTAATGGGATGTTACTTACTGTTTTCAAGATAAGTACTTTAGAGAGATATAAAAAATTTTTTTTCTGAATTAGAGAGGCTAAGGATAATTTCTAACTGGGGGGAGGAGGAAATTATAAAACCCTTCAAGGAGTAAAGGGTAATTAAATTGGGCTTAAGAGGCTGGATAAAAATTCAACAGGGCAGATCTATGGGGTAGGGAGGAAAGAAAATGGAAATTCAAACTCCCTCCTAGTTTTAAGGTTCTGTGGCTCTATGAACATGAGAGAAAGAAAGATGACCACCCTTCTCAAGTTACCTAGGACAAGGGACACCCAGACAATAAATGGGCCTGACCCAGCCATCTGCCTTGACTCAAAACCTTGTAAACCAATGTTCTGGCCACTAGACAGCACTGTTGAGTTGCTTGCTTAGAGTCGGTTCTTAATTTTTTTTTTTTTTTTTTTTGATTTCGTTGTCATTTGGGTGTAAATTTATAGGAAAGGGAGACAAAGGGGAAGATTTGGTTCTGCTGAGGTCCAAGTTGTTCCTCACCTAGCTCTCTTCAGCAATCCCACCTTCTATAAGCAATGAATTTAGATCCAGAGGACCAGAGCTCAAATCCCATCTCTAATGATTACTACCTGTGTAGACTTTAGTAAATCATTAAATCTCTCTTTGGAATCTTAATTTTCTCACCTCAGAATTAGGGGTTTAGGCCAGACTGCCTCTAATGTCCATACTGCTGAAAATTATGATCCTCTAACATCCTAAATCACAGATTAGAATCTGGGAACAATTGAAGATATTTGAGAAGAAAGTCATGGGTGTTAAGAAGACTATCTTAAGAAAAAAAAAAAAGAAGACTATTTTAGGATTGATGTAAAAGGGGAATTGGAAAGAAGGAGAAAATGGAAGCAAGGACACTAATAGGGACACTTTCCAAACACAGTCCAGGCGTAAGGTGAACTTAATAAGACCCACTGCTAAGGCTCCTTAGTCATGCAGCTTTCTCTTCTTGCTGAACTTCAGAGAAGATGATTTGAAATATGGATTCCATCCTGCCTGACTCTGGAGGGCATGGTTCAGTCCTCTAAAGAGCACTGGTACATCCAGCCATTCTGGAGAGCAATTTGGAACTATGCTCAAAAAGTTATCAAACTGTGCACACCCTTTGATCCAGCAGTGTTTCTACTGGGCTTATACCCCAAAGAGATACTAAAGAAGGGAAAGGAACATGTATGTGCCAAAATGTTTGTGGCAGCCCTGTTTGTAGTGACTAGAAGCTGGAAAATGAATGGATGCCCATAAATTGGAGAATGGTTGAGCAAATTGTGGCATATGAATGTTATGGAATAGTATTGTTCTGTAAGAAATGACCAGCAGGATGAATACAGAGAGGACTGGAGAGACTTACATGAACTGATGCTAAGTGAAATGAGCAGAACCAGGAAATCATTATATACCTCAACAACGATACTGTTTGAGGATGTTTTCTGATGGAAGTGGATTTCTTCAATAAAGAGAGCTAATTCAGTTTCAATTGATCAAGGATAGATAGAAGCAGCTACACTCAAAGAAAGAACACTGGGAAATGAATATAAACTGCTTGCATTTCTGTTTTTCTTATCGGGTTATTTATACCTTCTGAATCCAATTCTCCCTGTGCAACAAGAGAAAAAGAGAACAAGTTCTGCACACATATATTGTATCTAGGATATATTGTAACCTATTTAACATATAAAGGACTGCTTGCCATCTTGGGGAGGGGGTAGAGGGAGGGAGGGGAAAATCGAAACAGAAGTGAGTGCAAGGGATAATGCTGTAAAAAATTACCCTGGCATGGGTTCTGTCAATAAAAAGTTTAAAAAATAAATAAATAAATAAAAAGCACTGGTGCTTGTGGCCCAGCAACTTGGGAAAGGCTGCCCTTTTTGTTCTTCTTCAGGATAAAGGAGCGCTTGTAAAGGATGCTAGAAATGAGGGAAGGGAAGGGAGGCCTTCCATGCTCACACATGCTTCTCAGCACAACCCATAAAGCTAGCCTAGTTCATCACCCAGCCTTATTCTTGGGTATATGGTAGACTGAGTATATGTACCAAAGAGTACAATGTCCTTACCACCTCTAAACAAATAGGTCTTTGTCTTATGGAAACTGAGACATAGAGACATATCTATATTTACTCAGCTTATCAGAGCAGAAACAAGACTTAAGTCTTGGTTAAGACAATTTTTTTTTCTTTTCTCATTTTGGTTTTAAGTTTAAAATTAATTTTCAAAAATTTTAAAAATTTAAAGTTTTACCTCTTGACTCACCTCTTGAATTTCTTTCTTCCTTTTTTCCTTCCTTCCTTCCTCTTTCTCTCTTCCTCTCTTCTTTCTCTCCTTCCATATCTCTCTCTCTCTCTCTCTCTCTTTCTCTCAGACAAAGAGGCATTGGATAAAGCATTGGACTTAAGAATCAGGAAGAACTGAGTTTGAATTCGGTTCCATTACTAATTGTGTGAGCATGGGCCAGGCACTTAAGCTCTCCAAAGCTGTTTGATCAAATGGAAAATGGGAGTCATAAATAGCCGCTATTTCCCTGAGGTTGTTCTAAGATTCAGATGACTTTAACTTTAAAAATTATACTTTAAACTTTAAACATTATACAAATGCCAAAGGAAGTTTTTTTTTATTCCAAGATTACTTCTGGAGAGACAATTCAATTCAACCACAAATCTAAAAAAACCCTCCTATGTGCAAGGAATCGTGCTGGAGTTTGGGGGTACAAAGATTGTTTTTAAATGACACACTCCCTAATCTCAGGGAATGTTTAGTAGCTATTCAAATAGATGTGGTGCACAATAGAATAGGAAAAGTACAAAGAAAATCTGAGGAGGGGGATGCTCGCTGGAAAACTTTATAGAGAGATCAGCACCCAAGCTGGGACTTGCAGCAAGAAGTTTAATAGACAGAACTATGAAGGTAGTAGACTCTCAGGAAAAAGCATCAGGAATAGCTGGTGTTCTAAATTGGCTAGAATAGAATACATGAAGCTGAGTTGTTGTTGCTAAGCTGTTTCAGTCCTATCTGACTCCCTATAACCTCATTTGGGGTTTCCTTGGCAAAGATATTAGAGTGGTTTGCCAATTCTTTCTCCAGCTCATTTTACAGATGAGGAAACTGAGGCAAACAGTGAATTATCCCGGGTCATATAGCTAGTAAGTATCTGAGTTCAGCTTTAACTCAGATCCTCCTAATTCCAGGCCTGGCACTCTATTCACTGTACCACCTAGCTGCTTATGAAATTGAATACAATGAAATAAATTCTGGAAAGAGAAGTGAGAATAACACCAAAGAGTGCCTTAAATACCAAAGTAAAAAGAATATATTTTAGTCTCTCAGTATGGGGAAGCCACTGAAAACATTTGAATAGGGAAGTAACATCATTGGACTTGTTAGTCCAATTTGGATGATTAATATTGGTGTGAAGGAGGAACTGAGATAGCTACTACTATTCTTAGATGATATAGTCAAAATACTTCATATAAACTTTCTCCTAAGGAGTTCACTATTTCCCACAAGTACACATAGCATTCATGGAAGGCATAGACCTTAATAGTAGTGAACCACAAGTATAAACATATTGTATTAGAAACGACTGTGGGACATTCACAGTCCCAATAAGTAAGTGTTGGGGGCTAAAGTTCAGAGGACATGCAAGAGAGATAAATAAAAACAGATCTGAGAGTAACTACATAGTGATAATTGAGCCTATATGAACTGTTGAGATCACTGAAAGGACAGAAAAAGAGAGAGAGAAACAGAGAAACAAAGACAGAGAGATAGAGACAGAGAGAGGGGGAGACAGAGATAGATTCAGACAGACAGAGACAGATAGAAGGGAAAAGAGAAACAGAGATTCAGAGAGAGAGAGAGAGAGAGAGAGAGAGAGAGAGAGAGAGAGAGAGAGAGAAGAGAGAGAGAGAGAGAGAGAGAGAGAGAGGAGAGGATCCAGGACAGAGCTTTGGGGGATATCCTTGGGCAGGAAGATATGACAACATGGTACAATCAATGACAACACAACAGAAAAGACCAAAGGTAGCCAGACAGGAGGAGAACCAGGAAAGACAAGCATCAGGAAAACCAGTATAGGAAAGAATTACTATCAGATGCTGGAGAGATTTCAAGACATATGAGGACTGAGAAAAAGCCACTGGATTAAGCAATTAAGAAAACATTGGTAACTCTAGAAAAAGCAGTTTTCCACAATGAGTTCTGAAACTGGATAAGAATGAATTAAGAAACAAAAGTGCAATGAGAAACTTAAGTCAACAAACATAAATAGCTTTGGGGAGATATTCATATTAAATATGAAATTATACCTGTATCAACAATGTATCAATGCAATATTTTTTCAATATAAAAAGACACTATTTGCTTGACTTTTCTCGAAAACTCTCCCTGCTCCTTTCACATCCTAGAAAAGTTTCACACTTCTAGACTCCCTGTACCAACATTTATTTGACTCATCAAAATTTTTAATTCTCAAAGTGATCCATGGTTCAAATTAGTTTGGGGGATGCTAATAGAGATGATATTTAGTGTGTTATATTCCCTATCTCATTATTGAATTTCTTAATTAATCATAAATCAAAGGATCATAGATGTAGAGCTAAAAGGTACATCTCACCAACCCCCTCCTTTTATAGATTAGGAAATTCTGATCCAGACAGATTAAGTGACTTGCCTAAAGTCACACAGCAAGTAAGTGCCTGAAATAGCACTTGAATTCTGGGCTTCCTAAAACCCAATCTTCTCTCCATTTCACCACAGCTTCCCCTTAAGATATTCCATAAATATAAAATTTAAATTAAATTAGTTTTCATTTAAGATTAATATTAAATATTTTAATTATGCAATTTAATAAGAAAATTTCTTAAATATTATTTTCCTCTTCTGGAGGTCCAATGTGGACTGCCCTTTGGAAATTAGTTTTCTAGAATATACTACCTGAACCTGTTTTTAGACCTCCCTGAACAAAAACCTCATCATACCCCCATACTCACCTTATCCAGAAAAAAAGAAGAAAACTTCCTTCCAATGGCTGATAGGGTATCCCCTCAAACAGAGTGTACTATCCAAGGGCTCAAGTTCCTGCTTTGTTCTTACAAGTGAGAAGACACAGAAACCCAGAAAAAGGCACTGACGATAAGAGCTAACATTTATATAGAACTTTAAGGTTTGCAAAGTGATTTTCACACCAACTCTATGAGCAACGATCATTTTCCTCATTTCACAGATGAGGGAACTGAGGTTGGGAGTGTTTAAGTGACTTGCCCAGAGTTACATAGTTAGGACATACAGTCAGAAATTGGAGAGGGAAGCTAGAATTAAACTCAGTTGCCATTATCTTCCAGCATCTATGGTTACTGTGGATGGAGCAGATCTGAGAGAAGCTTGTAGGACTTTCTGAATTGAACAGTGTGGAAAATTCTGTGTAAAAATTTAATGGAATTCCCAAAGGATCCATGATGAAAAATATTATCTATCTCCATGGAGAGAACTGATTAACTCTGAGTACAGATCGAAGCATACTTTTTAAAGTTTATTTTTCTTGGGTTGTATGTGTGTCTTTTCTTTTGCTACATCGCTAATATGGAAATATATTTGGCAAGGTTTCACATGTATAATTGATATCAAACTGTTTTTCTTCTCAAGAGGAAGGGAGGGACAGGAGAAAGAAGGAGAATTTGGAACACAAAAATTTTTTAAATAAATGTCATTTTTAAAAATGTTATTGAGAAATAATTTTTTTTTCATTTCTGGTTTTTTGTAATTAGGGGAATTCTAGATTTGAACTCCAGTTTTTCTAACTCCAAGTTGAGCGCTCTAGCTCATTTTAGCTATTTAGCTAGGAAGAATCCTCCTCTTCTCTGCATCACCTGTTTCCTAAGCTCTTTCTTTCATGCCAGTAAAGTGACAGTTCCAAGGCTATCATTCACTTTAGCTCTTCACTTTTTATCATGTCAGCCCTTTCCC